>NC_086445.1:620681587-621021587 GCF_028390025.1 Pseudophryne corroboree
CAACTTCTAGCGGTAAAATTGGCCTTCTCAGAATGGTGTTATCTTCTTGAAGGAGCTAAACACCCAGTAACAGTCTACACGGATCACCAAAACCTCATCTTTCTTAAAAATCTACAGTGTATCAGTCCTCGATTGGCTCAGTGATCCTCTTTCTTATCCAGCTTCAAGTTCATGTTAACCTTTGGAATTGCCTCCCTCAAAAGGATTTACCACCATCAGGTAGTGGTGGACCGGTTTTCTAAACTGGAACACTTCGTACCAGTAAAGGGGTTACCATCAGCTTCAGAGTTGGCCCAGCTGATCATCAAATACATTTTCAGACTACATGGTCTTCCAGTTTAAATTGTCTCTGACAGGGCAGTGCAATTTGTAGCAACGTTTTGGAAAGCACTTTGCAGTTCCCTTCAAATTCAACTCAGTTACTCCACCATGTCAGCATCTGGAGTCTTAGCTCCGGTTCTGGTCCCTGCGGCCTTCCTGTTAGCTGGATGGTGTGGCTGCGGCAGATAGGAGCTGCGACAGCGATGTCCTCCGGTGCAGCTTCTGGCCATCTGGAGGCTGGGGTCCGGGTCCTGGAGAGCGGAGCATGTCAGCCTGAGGTGTCTGTTTCCAAGTGTCCGGTTGCTGGAGTGCGGCATCTGGGAGGCTGATGCCAGAGGTAGTGGCTGTGTGCTGGCTCCACATGTGTGCTCTGTGCAGGAAGCTGCCATGTTGGAGACCAAGCCAAGCCAATAGGTATCCCAGTTTGCATCCAGCCAATCTGGTGCAGTCTTCCCTTATAAAAAGGGGTTGATACTTTGTTATGGTGCCAGTGATTCAAGTTGCTGCTGTAAGGTGCTCAAGCTCTGTGCTCCCAGGTTGACCCCTAGTATCCTGGTTCTATTGTGGCCGCCCAGTGGTCAGTTCTGTGCAGTCCTTTGCTCCCAGTCCACCTGCTCTTGCGGTTTAACTGCTGGGTACTCTATCTGGTAGATAGTCTCCATTTGCTGTCGGTGCTCACAGCGATCCTCTCTTCAACATCGTTCTTCAAGTCACTTCTTCATCCAGTGCTCTTCAGCATTGTTTACAAATCACAAGTCATATCTTCATTCAGTGTTCTTCAGCATTGTTTACAAATCACAAGTCATCTCTTCATTCATTGTTCTTCAGCATCATTTACAAAACACAAGTCATCTCCTCATTCAGTGTTCTGTAGCATTGTTCACAAATCACAAGTCATCTCCTTTTTTCAGTGTATTTCAGCATTGTTTACAAATCACAAGTCACTTCTCCATTTAGTATTCTTCAGCACCGTCTACAAGTCACGAATATTCCATTCTTCAGAGCTCACTCGAACTTATCTCCTAGGCATTGTGTATGATTGAGGTCTCATTAAAACTAAATTAATCTTTCTTCAGTGTATCGTTCTCAGTCATTGTCCTCATTGCCTACCTCTCTTCATCTTTGGCCAACTCTTCAATCCATGAGTAAGAACTATATTCAACCACCTCATTTCCTTCCTTTGCCAAAAGCTGATCCCTCAGTCAATTGTCAGTCGTCAGATCCTCAACTCAAGCCGAGCGTGACACACCGCCTATCATCCCCAAACAAACGAAAGTACACAAAAGGTCAACCAGGCCCTAGAAACCTTCCTCCGCTTAAATATTAATTCTTCTCAGGATGACTGGGTCGACAACCTACCCTGGGCAGAATTTGCCCATAACTATACATAGCACTCCTCCTCAGGGGTTTCTCCTTTTTTGTAACCTACACTCAACACCCCCATCCTCTGGAGTTCCGGTCAATTCCTCCTTTGTATATTCCTGCTGTAACTCGTTATTTAGATAACTTTTCAAGAATCTGGAAGAAAGTTCATCAGAATCTACAAAGATCTTCTGATCGCTACAAACATTGGGCAGATAAGAAACGTAGAATTGTGCCTAAGTTCAATGTTGGAGATCAAGTCTGTTTGTCCACATGTAACTTGTGGCTTCGTGTGCCATCCATGAAGTTTGCCTCATGTTTATTGGTCCTTACTCTGTTAGAAAAGTCATCAACCCAGTATTGTACAGATTGAAACTTCCATCATTTCTGAGGATCCCATCCTCCTTTCATGTTTTCTTGCTACAGCATTTAGTGTTGATTCAGTTTCAGAGGACACTACCTTGTCCCCCTCGGGTGCTCACGAATTGTGGAATTGAGTTTGAGGTGAAGAAGGTCCTTGATTCCCTAAATTGGTATGGCTGTCTTCAGTATCTTCTGGATTGGAAGGGCTATGGCCCAGATGAATGTTTGTGGGAGGATTCTTTTGACATTCCGGCTCTTGCTTTTATTAAAAAATTACACACTGAGAATCCAGATAAACCGAGATGGTGTCCTGGGGCCACCCAAAAAAGCAGGGATAATGTCATGGTCTGGGTTGCAGGGACACTCCCATGTCTGGACTTACCATTTAGCATGCTCTGGCGAGGGCAATATGCAGGTGGCATGGGGTACTGGCGATGGGTGAGAGTGGCTGTCAGGCTGTTAGGGATTTCTGGACTCAGTAGGGGGTCCTTTTTGAAAACCAAAAGTGCCGTGGTCGCCATCTTGGATTTTGGGCAAGGGTCTGTTTGAAAACCAGAAGTGCTGTGGCCGCCATTTTGGATTTTCCTCAGGTGATTTGTTTGCTCCAATCGTCTGTTGACTGCTGTTGATGCTGTCACCGGCCAATCAGGAGGCATCAGGGGGTATTTTGCTGGCCTCTGCTCAAGCAGCAAGTGCTAGTGCATCATCTACCCTAAGCAGCTGTGTCCTAGTCCCTTTGCAGTCCTGTGCTTCAAATCTCATCCCAGCAGCTGATAAAACTTCCACAGATCTTAGTCCAGCCTCACTTCCTGAGCGGATTCCGTCCTCCTGTGAGACCTACAGTTTGCTGCCTTCCATCTCATTGCCACACCGCTTGCACCCTCCGGAATCCTGAAGCAGACCAGATCTTGGTATTTGTGACACCATGGGCAATATTTACTATTATTCGTGTTTGAGTCGGTTTGGGTAGTGTTTAAACTCATTTTGTATCGGGTGCATTTTCATGCAACTTTTTGAATCCATATACGCAAAGTTACGAAGCAGTCGACTTTATGGTTTTCGTGTTTTCCGATGTCGATGCCAGTCGGTTTTTTGGGGCACATTTATGGCCGTCATTGTCGTTTGCGTACGTGTTTTTGTTGTATTTGCTGTTTTTTTTCCTAAGTTAAACGAGGCAGGGTTTTTTTTTTAAACCCCGGCCGCATTTTCACTTTCAGTTTCGATTTTCATCCCTGTTTGTGATTGGTTGTGTTTCAGATGGTAGGAGTGTCTGTGCGCAACCATATAAATACGCTCCAAACTGTCCGCACCTCGTGGGTTTAGTTAGTGGTGAGGAGGAGGGAGGTTGTGCTGTGGAGGTAGGTGAATTTGTGGTTTGAAGAGGAGTGGTGGTAGCGATTTCTGAGTGTGGTATTGTGTTTGAAAGTCGTCTTGTCATTCTTGTTGTCTTGTATTTTGTGGTTTTGTCTCATTTTTAGTCCAAGTTATGTGTGTGTGTGTGTGTGTGTGTGTGTGTGTGTGTGTGTGAGTTGTGTAGTGGTAGTGGAGGAGTGTGTTGTTTGTCTTTTTTTTTCCTGTGTTAACTGTTTAGACACACAATTATGTGTGACTCAGAGGTGGAGGGTGTGAGTGAGGGGGAGGAGGTTGGTCAGGTGGAGAAGGTGAGTGTTAGTGAGGTTAGTGAGGTGGAGGAGGTGGGTGAGGTTGCTGCAGCAGCCTCAAGGGATAGTGACAAAAGCCAAGGCTACATCTTACTTTATTGTATGTCATGTGTTTTTCAGACAGATATTTTGCATGTGTAGTTTTGACTTGGTGTGTCTCTGAATTGTCCTGCAATAATGTTTTCCTTTTGGGCGTTTTTTTAAAAAAAATTGTGACTATGTTTTATATATAAGTGATCCATGTTGAATTTATAAAAAAAAAGTTGTTGTCATGTTAGAGGCTGGAGTACTGGAAAGTGGTTTGTAAACCACTTACATGTGTAATGTCATCTTTAGATAATGTTATTTATTTAATTTAAAAAACAATTATTATTTTTTGCTTGTATTTGTACCGTGACACCACACTGCAGTGTAATTTTTTTTATAAATTGCTGCATTTTGTTTTTGCTCATATAGTGGTAATGTGTCTTTGGAGTGCCACATCACAGAGCAAATTAGATATTGCATCTTAGATATTGGCCTATGTCAGTGTCCTGTACATGTTTTCCTGTGTTGATGTTGCCATAGTGCATATGTGTTTTGGTCATTGTTTTTTTATTTATTTTATTTCTGGTCCTTATGTTTGTTTTAAATAAAAACCAAGCATTTCTAAAAGAATAAATGATTATAAGCATAATGGGTGGATGTATACACAATAGCATGATTTTTTAATATAATTCATTTTATACAGTGTCTGAAAAAAGTAGTACTACTCGTCGGCCAGTAACTTCTATCACATCTGATGATTATTACGCTGCGGAAGCAAGTAAAGTGTCCATTGTAGTATAGGGTATGCTTGTAAAGGAATGGGCATAACAAAATTGCACTTTCATTAAAAGGTCCATCAAAAGAAGTATGGAGCAGCAGAAGTGGCACTTCTGTAAGACATCACCACAAGAAACCTGTGGCCGAAAAGAAAGCAAGGTCGTATGTCCCGGCACAAACACAGCAGGCTACCCCACCACGAAGATTATCGTCCGTATGTTCTGTACCCCCACTCCAAATTTTGGACACACCTCCAAGACATCATCCACACTCCCCTCATCTTGATTGTGAGTATCAAACTGAAAAAAATGTGTAAAATGTCAGAACATAATCAAAATCAGTCATAACCGCATTAAGTCAAAACACATCCAAAACTAAAATACTTACCGCAGTAAGTAAAAGCTGAAATGGAATCCAAACTAAATGGCCTTGTCCACATCCAGTAAAGATATGTATGTCTACTTGAGCCATACAGTATGACATTGGGTATAAGATGCTGCAACAAAAAAGCATGTTGGTTTGTTTGCAAAAAGTAAGTTTGTTTTTCCAAAAATCTCATGTGTGCTTGAGGTAACATTGCAAAATACATATAAAAACATTACTATGTTGGTTTGAACAAAGCTATAAGGTAACACATTATGTATTCCAATGTGTTTTTATGGTGGAGTATGTGTGAGCTCCAATAAAACTAAAGTGTTTGCTTTCACAATTAAGTAATCAGACACATTTGCCTCAAACAGGCATATGTATG
This sequence comes from Pseudophryne corroboree, assembly GCF_028390025.1. Taxonomy (NCBI): domain Eukaryota; kingdom Metazoa; phylum Chordata; class Amphibia; order Anura; family Myobatrachidae; genus Pseudophryne; species Pseudophryne corroboree. Next base: position 620,686,850 of record NC_086445.1, read on the forward strand.
TATTTAAGCTATGAGTGATGATGTTGCTAGCCAGAATAGTTGAAAGCAACAGTGAATGACAAGTGTTCCATGTGTAGTGATTTTTTAACATTTCACAAACATATGGATAGCTAACAGAGATTTGTTTAACATTTCAGCTTCGAGTCCTGGGAACAGCATCCCTCCGCAACAACACCAACACAGTGACATGGAGGAGACAAACATCTTAGAAATGCAGCCATTAATGCAAGGAATGAGCCCCCCAGCCCCCCAGCACCTGTGAGTGCAAAGCACACCACCACCACAACACAGCCCAACAACACCAGGAACACAAGGCCCTGATCAGGTGTTTTGGACTATTTGGGCTAGACAGCAGGCCACTAATGAAGATTGCCTGCGTAAGCAGACACAAATGTTTGCATGCCTACCATCTCACCTCAGAAGAATATCAAGAAATCTGAGTAGACAAAAAATAGGCAAACAACCAGAATAGGCAATACCATGGAACTCATGCGTACAGACATTACACAGGTCATGGGCAACTTACAGAGCATAATGGAAGAACAGCACAGACAACAGCAAAGTTATATGAGCATTTTTCAAAACAATCAAAAGATTAATGAAAGTTTATTCCGAATAGTAGACAATCAAAATGCTGCTACACGTGAACTCAATGCCACCCTCACTAACCTGAATGAAACACTCAGATGCATGCACCAACAGCAAACAAGCAGCAGTTCTGGTACGACTACTCCAAATATCACGCCAGTCTCATCACCACCAAGATGGTCCACCAGCGCACGCCAACATGACAGTGCTAAAGGCAAAGGGCAGGACAAGCAGCCACCCAACAAAACATGAAAAAACAACAAGTTAGACATTTGTTATAAGTAACTCAGAATAGTTAGCAAGTGTTTTTGTTGCTTAAAAAAATATAACACTTAGCTCCTTGACCCTTTTTTCAACATCATTAATTATAAGTGGGCCAAAAAAAAATTAGTACGCACATTTATTCATTAACATTTTTTTTTGGTATTTGAGGAGGGAAATGTTGATGGAGCCACACATACATGTTAGCAGGAAGTAAACTGACCACTTGATTGTTTTGTAATCATTACTCTTTCTATATTCCAATAATTTTCTTTGCCTGCAGATACAATAATTGCCAGCCAGGCAGAATGTCTTTAGCAGGAAGTAAACTGACCACTTGATTTTTTTGTAATCATTACTCTTTCTAGATTCCAATCATTTTCTTTGCCTGCAGATACAATAATTGCCAGCCAGGCAGAATGTCTTTAGCAGGAAGAAAACTGACCACTTGATTTTTTTCTAATCATTACTCTTTCTAGATTCAAATCATTCTCTTTGCCTGCAGACAATCCAAATTACAATGTTAGTGATACATATCTTAGCTATCTTTTCTATACAACATTACAAGAAGAACACAATTGAGTTGCGTAAAAAGCTTGTAATATGTTGCCTTTGTTTTGTTTGAAAAACATTGTCCAAATGAATGTCAGTATTGTTGGGACATGTTTGTGTGTGTTTAAAATTATTAAGCATGTTTTTACACATGATGCTGAAACAAACAAATATGTACTTTTACAACAAAAAACAAAAACTGTGTATAATAATGTATATGTGTGGCAAACTGTGTATTTACTTACACATCAAGTTTACAGCATCAAACATTAGGAATTACATTTTTCCTGATTATAGTAAGTTTGTGAGTCTTAAATATGATGGTGCATCACACATAGGGACAAATGTATTCCTCAAGGCTAACATATTATATGTTGAGGAGTGTTTTTGGGAACACAGGTTCTCAAACTCGGCCCTCAGGAACCCACACAGTGCATGTTTTGCAGGTCTACTCACAGAATCACAAGTGACATAATTAGCTCCACCTGTGAACCTTTTAACATATGTCTGTGAGTAATTCATACACCTGTGCTTCTACTGGGTTATGAGAAAAACATGCACTGTGTGTGGTCCTGAGGGCCGAGTTTGTGAACCTGTGCATTAGGACGTTACACACAATGATAAAGTGAAATACTAAATGGATGATGTGGGCTTGTAAGAAATTAGCACTGCAAGTTTTTGATCACTTATCCAGACTTAATGCATGCCACTCATAATCTGTTGTTTTGAGATTAAAAATACACACAATAAACATGCAACATTTGTTTTTCATATAGCGAGGGTATGTTTGTATGTGTCAAGGAGACAGACACATTCTGAGTAATGGTTTTTGGAAAAAAAGGCAAAACATCTATTTATGATTACACAACAAATGAAATAAGCAAACCAAGCTTACCTTGGAAATAGCGATTGATTATCTGTTGCCTAACCTGCCTCCCTACATCAGTACTCCAAGTATCACCAGATGTCTCTAATTCCTCTGCTTGCTGGCTGCTTTCTTCCTCCTCCTCCTCAACATGTGGCAGATGTTGTTGCAAACACATGTTATGAAGAAAGCAGCAGCAGAACACAATTTGAGTCACCTTGGAGGGACTATACAACAAAAGGCCACCAGACTTATCCAGACACCGAAACCTAGATTTCAGCACACGAAAACATCTTTCTATCACATTCCGCGTGGACTTATGTGCATTATTGTAATTGTGTTCAGCAGGGGTATCAGGTCGGGACAATGGAGTTAGAAGCCAAGAGAAACAGCCATATCCTCCATCACCTAAAAGAGAGATATAGTAACGTGATTCATGTTAAGATTCAGCAACACATAAGTAACACACTGTGGGGCAGATGTATTAACCTGTAGAAGGCATAAGGAAGTGAAAAACCAGTGATATGTGCAAGGTAATAAAGGCAGCAGACAATCTGTTCCTAAATGTTAATTTACATATTGGAGCAGATTGGCTGGTGCCTTTATCACCTTGCACAGATCACTGGTTTATCACTTCCTTATGCCTTCTACAGGTTAATACATCTGCACCTGTATTTGGACAAAGTATACTCAGGCCTACACATATCAAATTACATACCCAGCAGCCATCCATCTGACATTTGTCCATCCTCAAACTTATCAAAGAGGGATGACTGACTGAGGATGAAGGAGTCATGGCAGCCCCCAGGGTAACCAGCAACAACACTCATTATTTTGAGATTTGCATCACAAACCACCTGCACATTTGTGGAGTGTTCGAAATGGCGGTTTGTATATATGTGCTGCCTGCCCCTAGGTGGTCTCAGCTGAATGTGTGTACAATCTATGGCTCCAAGCACATTGGGCATGCCAGCCAGCTCATAGAAATCTACCCTGATGGCATGCCACTGAGACTCCTGGGTAGGGAAGCAGATTGAGGCGTCGATGTGGGGCTGCAAAACAGCCAACACCTGTGTGAACATTTTAAAGAACAATAAACATGAGATTTTAGGACAGAACTGGCCACCGACAAATTAAAACAAACACAAAACAGAAGAGGTCGTTAGGTATACATCACCTGTGTTAAGATTCTTGAAAATGAGGGCTGTGAGATTCCTATGACATCCCCAGACACAGCCTGAAAGCTGCCAGTAGCCATAAAGTGCAACACAGCCAGGAGTTTGTGCAGGCCTGAGACAGGGCGAGAGCATGCTGTCTCAGGGTCTAGGCACAGTTTGACAAGGTCATACAGACGGAAAATGTTGTTACGATTTAGACGGAACATCTGTATGACCTTGTCATCGGACAATGCGTTCAAGTTTAAACGCCCCCTAAAAAAACGAGGCCTGCGCAGCCTCTGCGGAACCTGTACAACCTGCTGACCACGTTCAGTTTCTTGGCCCTGGGTACTTACAGGCTGATGTCTGAGTCTGAGGAATCCCATAGCACACAAAAGATCACTGGCCCAGAGTCCTGCTGCCATTTCTGAGTGTAGGTGTATTGAAATGGGCCTAACATCCTTTTATAGGCATCCTAATTCAGGTGTGAGTGATTTTTTATTTGCAACACATGTAAACACGACTGAAAAAAGCAGGTCTATTTTTTTGCCGCTTTTTTTAACGAATCGCAAAAAAATGCGACCGCATTTGAGCACTCAGAGACTAACACCCAAATACGAATGAATAGTGAATTCCCGTATTCTATGAAAAAACAGCCGCGTTTGACCGATGGTCTATTCATTCGTATTTCGGAACGTTGTCATTCAAACCATTACGAATAGACCAGACACTGCCGAGATTGGTGCTTAGTGAATTCCCGGATTGGGACTTAGAAAAAAAAACACAAATCGGCCAAACTCTGATTTTTAGTAAATACTGGCCCATGACTGCCCAAGCCTGTCGACCTTAGGGGCTTTTCCAGTTGTACCTGGCTATTGTATTACTCATCAATAAATCTATGAAAAGGACTTTTATATGACCGGCTCGTCTATAGTTTAAAAGCACCACTGACTCCTTATCTCATGACTTAGATTCACCACAAACTTCTGTCGTGACAGATGATGATTTTTTTTTGCAAAGTACAAGTAGCTTCATATAGATAGAAATCTCATAGTTTTTATGCAGGATCAAATAGCTCAATGAGTAGGGTATTTGACTTGAATGCAACACGTGATGGGTTTGAATCCTGGGTATGGCAGTATTTCATAAAGGGTATTGTAATTGAATAACAATATATATATAATGTGGGAAGGGGTATGGGATCAATTTTGTCATGCCCCTGCCCCAAAAGGGCATGCACCAATTCTCTTTCTGGCACAAGCACAAAAAAGTCGTTATGGATCTGATATTTATATTTGCACTCAAAGCAATAGAGCCAAAACAACAGATATTGTATACAGAGAGGCTTTACTACAACATTGTGAACTGCATTTAGTTCAATATAAACATGGGTGAATTGTACATCATTATCTGTATTCAAGCATACACATCACAGCTCACTCTGCAGGTAATTCAAACTGACCCAGTCATGCATTTACTGTATCTGTAATTAAGTAATATTTGTGGCACCATGATAATGATAACCTGCACTGACTTATTTCTTTCCCCATTATAAAAATGGGTGTGGTATGCATGGTCGACCACACTTAGGTTGACAGTGTCTAGGTCGACCACTATTAGTCGGCAGTAAGTAGGTCAACATGGTTTCTAGGTCGACAGGGACTCTAGGTCGACATGTACTAGATTGGCATGACAGAAGGTCGACATGAGTTTTTGCACTTTTTTGGGTGTCGTTTTCTCTGTACAGTGACCGGGATCCCCAATTAGTGCACAGTGTCCCCTCGCATGGCTTGCTTCGCTTGCCATGCTTAGGTTACCATTCCCAATTGTAGTCCACATGGATCATAAAGTATGAAAAGTCCAAAAAATAAAAAAAATGGTGAAAAACTCATGTTGACCTTTTGTCATATCGACCTAGAACATGTCAACCTAAAGTCCCTGTCAACCTAGAAACCATGTTGACCTACTTACTGTCGACCAATAGTGGTCAACCAATACAGTGTCAACCTAAGTGTGGTCAACCTAGAGACCGGATACCTATAAAAATACACAACACTCTAACACCAAACATACAATATTTAGACTCTTATCATGTGAGCTATCTGTGATAGTTTAAAATGTGTGCACCTAGTCAATAATAACTTTAATTTAATCCCTCATCTACGGAGCCCCGGATACCGGAAATGGGGCGGACGTGATATCACATACGGTATGTCCACCGTCACAATGATTTTACTTGATGTAGTACTAATTTTACATTATATACTCAGTGGTTCTCCTTATCTGCCCCCTTTTGTTTAGAACATTGCTTTTCCTGTTTATTTTGACTCCTCATTATTAACCAACTAATTACAGGAAGTGATGTAATCAATCACTTCCTAATTAGGATAAGTATATATATGTGGATTGTCCCACCAATACAATACCCCTTGATGAAGTCTGATAGGACGAAACGTGTTGGGTGATACCTGATCTATTCCATCTTCTCAAATTAAGCTATATTTATTTATTCCTCTATTTGTTTTTATGTCTCTCTGTTTTTTTAGATTTTATGTATATTTGTTTTTATGTATACATGAAGTCCTAGGCGTATTTTAACTCTGTGAAAATATATTTTTAGTGCTATGTATTTGTGAATTAAATTTTGTAACTATTCTTATATATTTTGTACTGAGTCCTCCTACTTTGTTATGACACCAATGGTCATTTAGAAGTACCTTATCCCGCACTTATACCAGTGCTCAGTTTACTTAAGGTACAGCGGACGCCCTACCATACATAGGGAGTGTCACAATAGGAGACAGTACACGTTATTTTCCTTGGTCTGATTACTAGTGTTCACAGTGGGCACTGCATCTTGGAGCTGATAGCTTTCTCTGTACAGATATTTCTTTGGTATTACTTGTTACAGCTGCCTTGAATCAGTCAGTACCATACACACAGTATGTTCAGAACCAGTGAACACAGTAATAAAAGTAGTTACCTATGTTATAAGATTTTTAATGAAAGCAATATCTCTGAAGTTACACTCACAACAGATAACCTTGATGAAATGTTTTGGAATATAGAAAGACTTTTGATTAAAGAAGTAAAAGCATGGTGGGACATTAGGGGCTTGGAGCACTATGTCAGTGTGGATAGAATACCCAGAGGACTCAGAATTCTGAAACAACCTACATTTGGAACTGAGAACCACAAATTTATGAAAGAGTGGGATAACACACTTCACAAATGCTCCATCAACCTAATGAGGTTACTCATCACGGAGAAAAAATGCATGATCTCAAACTTGGAAATAGAGATCAAAGAGACTGAAACTCAATTAGAAACATTTAAGGACAAAGAGGACTTTAAGATCAATGAGATGGTCTCAAACAAGATTCTTGAACACATCGAAGATGAGGTAATCAGGAATAAAGAAAATAAATTTACAAGGGACAAATGAGATTATGAGAATAACAGGATCAAAAGTTGGAGTCATTTTAAAAAAGGGGACCAGCAGGACCATAGAGGGAGGAGGGAATATTAGCAGTCAATACCTGAGAAAAAGAGAAAAGGAACCAGAAGTATCACAGATGACATACAAGGCAACCATCCCGTACGGACATGAACAGATTCTCAACATTACAAAGACTGAACTCTAACAACGAGGGGGATTTTTTTTATCACCAGGCACAAGTACACAAATTCGAGATACAGCAAGGAATGCCCTAAAAGAAAAAGTCACACATGCGTCACCACTAAAAAGAAGATTTGTAGAAGAAAAGGATGCCATGGAGGCAGGAGGGAAGAGTCACTACAAAAAAAGAAACCTACAGTTAAAACATCCAAAGGTATATTCAATTTATCTGGTCATACACTGACAGAATATGAAACGTCCTTACTGAACAAAGGCTTATCCTTTGCACCCACAAAGGGAATGAACAAGTTGGATGTCTTTATGGATTTGAACAAGTTTGTACGGAAACTTACCCTTAAATTACATTTTCTCAAAAAAGAAGATGCAGTGATACAAAACTACGAACAGTCCAAGTCAGGCCTGAAACCAACATCGAAATTCTATCGGCTGTAATCCAAAGGACATAATGTGGGCATTTTTTATGACCTAGTAAAGAAGGACTTATGTGATGCTGAATTTGAACCTATTAAAGAAAAAAACTTAACCAATAGAGAGATCAAGGCAATTAAAGAATTACAGGATAACAATGACTTGGTTATAAAACCGGCTGACAAAGGAGGGGGGGGGGGGCTGGTAATTATGGATCGGAAGGATTATGTCATGGAGGCAGAAAGGCTTTTAGGATATACATCTTCATATACCTTATTACCGGCGGACCCAAAAGAAATGTTTGTGGAGGAACTTACAGAAATCCTCCTAATGGGTCTTGGTCTCGAGATAATTACTAAAGTAGAATACCAGTATCTTTTAAATTCCAATCCCATTACCCACACTTTTTACTTTCTCCCGAAAGTACATAAATCTATGAAATATCCCCCAGGGAGACCTATCGTGGTGGGGATAGACTCACTGATCTCACACCTGTTGGAATATGTGGACTTGTTTTTGAGAAAATATGTGGTGGATCTACCAGCATACTTGAAAGACACCATTTTGGACCTGAATCTAATGGAACGATTAGAATGGAAAGGTACGTACAGGTGGGTCACCATAGATGTACAGTCCCTTTACATATGCATAGAACATGACAAAGGGATTGATGCATGTAAAGGATTTCTCACCAAGGACCATCTAATCATGGAGGACTACAGACTTTTTATATGTGAACTTATGAATTTTATTTTGAAACATAATTATTTTACATTTTTAGATCACTTTTATCTTCAAATTTGTGGGACTGCAATGGGCACTATTTTTGCGAAACCAGTTTTGCAAACCTTTTTATGGGACACTGGTAAAATTAATATGTTTTTACCAACTATCCCCATCAACAGAACATCATTTTTTATAAAGACTACACAGATGATATTTTAATTGTTTGGGATGATGATAATTCCAGTTTTAAAGATTTTCTAACTTATTTATCAGACAACATCATGAATCTCAGCTTCACCTTCAAAAATTATATGGAAGAAATAGAGGTCCTGGACCTAGTACTGACCCATTCAGAGAAGGAAGCTGTGACAAGAAATTTTATCAAACAGGTTGACATGAACAGTTATGTACATTTTAAAAGCAACAAAGCAACCACCTCCAACAATGGAAGAATAACATCCCTTTCTCGCAATTTAATAGAATCACACAGAATTGCAAGAACAATGAGGATCAAGACCAACAGTTGCAAGTTTACATGGAAAGGTTTAAGGAAAAAGGATACCTGCATAATCTACTAGAAGAAGCTAATATAAAGACCAAGAATATATAGAGAAAGTAACTATTAAGATACAATCCCAAGGAGACGAAAGAGGACACTGTCAAATTTATTACCAGCTACAGCAGACATGAGAATCTGATTAAAAAAGTACTTAAGAACCACTGGAACATCTAATTAATGGCCCCATTTTGAAGGACTTTCTCCCTAGGAAACCACAGTTGAGCTTTAGGAAGTCACAGAACCTCAAAGATCTTCTTGCACCCAGCATGCTAATGAATCCCGAAGCACTAACATCTATTCGAAAATTATGCTATAAGTGTAGTCGCTGTAATGTTTGTAGGTATCTGCATCCAAACAGGAAATATTTCCAGAACATAAATAACAAGAAGGAATACAAGATTAAGCAATTCATTAATTGCAGTACAACATTGGTTATTTACCTTTTGGAATGTCCATGCAAGATTAAGTATATCGGGAAAACCAAAAGACCTTTGAAACTGCATTCAAGAACATGTCAGAAATATCAGAAATATGGTCCTGACTCACGTAGTATCGAAACATTTCCAAGTATGCCATAATCGGACCCAGATGAACTCACATTTAAAGGCATCGAATTGGTCTCACTTGGCAAAAGAGGTGCAGACCTTTCTAACCTTCTCTCCAGAAGGTAGATATAGTGGATCTATGAAATAAGTACTCTCCATCCAGACGGCTTCAATGAGGGATATGAAATAGCCCCATTTTTATGAACGTAAGAAGCATATTATCTATGCCCACAACTCTGAGACCTTTCTTTTCTTTTACTTTTACTCTTACCCTGGATCTTAACTATAGCCACACCACACTGGACATGCCCTATTCCATCCAATCTTGGAAGCTAAGCAGTGTTGGGCCCGGCCAGTACAGGGATGGGAGACCACCTAGGAAGACCGGGTTCTGTGATTAAGAGATTTGGGGATATTATGTACTTATTTATATCCCCTTTTCTATGCACTTGCTTGCATTTGGATATTTTCTTCAGTTTTCATTTTCCTTATCTCTTCTTTACACTTTAAATCTGATGGAGAGCACCTACGTGTATGTATATATATATATATATATATATTTAATTTACATATATATTTTTTACATTTACACTTTTATAATTTTTTCAGCTTTTTCACTTTTTATACACCCATAAGCAAACCCACTTGAATTAAACCTAGCTGGACTGCACTGAACCTGTGTATTTTACTACCATTATGAGAAACACATAGCGATGTAAAAATGACACATAATTACCAGTAGTTTATACATACATACATACATACATACATACATACATACATACCAGGTAACAGTACATACATAAATACCTGATTATTATAATACACTAGTTACAGATTTACCGGAATCCTTGTATATGTGTACCTATATATTCATTTTTTATTCAGAAGTTCACACAAATATCTTGAAGAAACCTGTCTAATCACTTGTAAAATATGACAAATGACACCTCCTAACTACCTTTTTTTAGTTTATTTGCATGCTCCCTTATGGGGATTAACCGGTCATTGAGATTCTATATAGACAGGATGAATATCTCTCTAAAGATGGCCGCCGGGATCCCAATCTACAAAAAGAACTGTCCTCTGTTAAAGGACTCCTCTAAGATGGCCACTGCATAAACAGTACATTGAAACATAGCGCTCTAACACAAGGAAATCCCCTGGTCCCGCTGTCTGGAGCGGGTGCATGTGCAGAACGGAGCTCCGGATACCGGAAATGGGGGGGGGGGGAGACGGACGTGACGTCACACGGCAACAATGAGTTTACTTGATTTAAACACTGTGTAGAACTAATTTTACATTATATGCTCAACGGTTCTCCTCCTTATCTGCCACCTTTTGTATAGAACATTGCTTTCCCTGTTTATTCTGACTCCTCATTATTAACCAACTAATGACAGGAAGTGATGTAATCAATCACTTCCTAATTAGGATATGTATATATATTTGGTTGGTCCCACTAATACAATACCCCTTGATGAAGTCCGATAGGACGAAATGCGTTGGGTGATACCTGATCTAACCCATCTTCTCAAGTTAAGCTATATTTGTTTATTCCTCTATTTGTTTTTATTTCTCTCTGTTTTTTAGATTGTATGTATATTTCTTTTTATGTATACATGAAGTCCTAGGCTTATTTTATCTATGTGAAAATATATATTTTTAGTGCTATGTATTTGTGAATTACATTTTGTAACTATTCTTATCTATTTTGTACTGAGTCCTCCTACTTTGTTAGGACACCAATGGTAACTTAGAAGTACCTTATCCCTCTTTTTCTCTAAATGGAGATAACCTCAGTTGGCAATTACAGAGGTCAAACGTTTCCTGTAATTCTTGACCAGGTTTGCACACACTGTAGCAGGTATTTAGGCCCACTCTTCCATGCAGATCTTCTCTAGATCTGTCATGGTTTGGGGCTGTCGCCGGGCAACACGGACTTTCAACTCACTCCACAGATTTTCTATTGGGTTGAGGTCTGGAGACTGGCTAGGCCACTCCAGGACCTTGAAATGCTTCTTACGGAGCCACTCCTTAGTTGCCCGGCCAGTGTGTCTGGGGTCATTGTCATGCAGGAAGACCCAGCCACTTGCCATCTTCAATGCTCTTAGTCAGGGAAGGAGATTTTTGCCCAAAACCTGACAATACATGGCCCCATTCATCCTCTCCTTAATATGGATCAGTCGTCCTGTCCCCTTTGCAGAAAAGCAGCCCCAAAGCATGATGTTTACACCCCCATGCTTCACAGTGGGTATGGTGTTCTTGGGATGCCATTCATCATTCTTCTCTCTCCAAACACAGTGAGTGGAGTTTATACCAAAAAGTTTGATTTTGCTCTCATATGACCACATTACATTCTCCCAATCCTCCTCTGGATCATCCAGATGGTCACTGGCAAACATTAGATGGACCTGGACATGTGCTGGCTTAAGCAGGAGGACCTTTTGGGTGCTGCATGATTTCAATCCATGACGACATAGTGTGTTACTAATGGTAAACTTTGTGACTACGGTCCCAGCTCTCTTGAGGTCATTGACCAGGTCCCCCTGTGTAGTTTTGGGCTGATTCCTCACCGTTCTCAAGATCATTGATACCCCACGAGGTAAGATCTTGCACGGAGCCCCAGGTCAAGGGAGATTATCAGTGATCTTGTATTTCTTCCATTTTTTAATAATTGCCCCAACAGTTGATCTCTTCTCACCAAGTTGCTTGCCTATTGTTGAGTAGCTCATCCCAGCCTTGTGCAGCTCTACAATTTTGTCCCTGGTGTCCTCAGACAGCTCTCTGGTCTTGGCCATGGTGGAGAGGTGCAGTCTGACTGTTTGAGGGTGTGGACAGGTGTCTTTTATACAGTCTAACCAGTTCAAACAGGTGCCATTAATACAGGTAACGAGTGGAGGATAGAAGAGCTTCTTAAAGAAGAAGTAACAGGTCTGTGAGAGCCAGAAATCTTGCTGCTTGGTAGGTGTCCAAATATTTATTTTCCACAAGAATATACAAGTAAATTGTTTCAAAATCATACAATGTGGTTTCCTGTTTTTTTTCAGATTCTGTCTCTCACAGTTGAAGTGTATCTATGATGGAAATTACAGACCTCTCTCATCTTTTTAAGTGGGTCAACTTGCACAATCGGTTGCTGTCCAAATACTTTTTTGCCCCACTGTATATATGTGAAATTGCAGTGAAAAAATATACTCTTAAGATATGGATCAATTTGTAAGAAAGACACAGCGTATAAGTTAAACCTAGAATCCAGCACCTTTGCTAAAATGTAGTGATCAGATTTCTAGATGTTTGCATCCCGTGAATCCTGGTGAAGCGAAAAAAGGACTTGATCTAAAAGTCCGGCACACTTTGCGGCTTTGCTTTGTTTAATCTTCTCCTTCAATTTCTCCAGCTGATTTTCTATAAGCCTATTCAGGGGAATCGTCTTACTCAAGGTAGCAGTATCAGCACTCACTTCACAGGTGGCTGCTTCAAAAGGTTTGAGTACCTTGCACAAGTAAGTACTTTGTACTGTCCTGGACTAAGGTAAATCCCACCTTCTCTACTAAAGTCATGGCTTGTTTTATAGCTATGGATGGCTTTTTGCTGTTCTTCCATCCACTGAAGCATATAAAGGATGAAGTTCCACCTTGTTACCACCTCTTACTTCAGTTAATGGCAGGGCAAATTAAACTGTTCTTGCAGCTGCTTCAATCTCCTGCAATATGTTGCTGATGCTGAAAATGCCTCCAAATATTTTGGGCCACAGACACCACCTCATGCATGCCCATGTCATTTTTTAAAAAGCTCTGCACCACTAAGTTGATTGTGTGAGCAAAATAGGGGATGTGTTGGAATTCACCCAGCTGTAATGGTTTCATAATATTTGTGGCATTATCAGATATCACAAATGCTGAGGAGAGTCCAAGTGGAGTAAGCCATGTTTCTATAACATCCCTAAGTTTTTCTGAATGGTTGTTAGGGGTATGCCTCTGTTTAAATCCAGTGATACTGGTAGCTTGCCTGTAAATGAGCTGGTGTTGTTTGTTAGATACTGCTTCTGCTTCTGCTGAAGGCAATTCACCCACCCAGTGGGCTCTCAAAGTCATGTAATCTTTAGTTTGCCCACTATAGCTTGTCCACATATCTGTGGTTAAGTGGACATTTGGGTACAATGGCATTTGTAGACCAATAATTATTATTATTATTATTATTATTATTATTATTATTATTATTATTATTATTATTATTATTGACATTCTGGTACAGCTGCGGAATGGCTTTTTGGCTAAAATGGAACCGAGATGGAATTTAGTACCGGGGACATATGATTTTAGTTAACTGTGTAAAACAGACTGCATTAATGGTGGATATTGGAAACAGATCTAATACTAGCAAACCTGTGATGGCATCAGTGAACTGCTGTGTGACTGGATGACAGCTGTCATACTTACTTCCCCTTGCAAAGGATTGTTTCACAGTCAATTGATTTTTTACAATGCTACTAGTACTTTTCTTGGTCCACTTTTGGGATAAAGTACCACCCCCAACAGCAGCAGGCCAAGCGCTCAAGGATTCTTCAGAGGAATCCTAGAATGGGGAGTAATCACCTAGCTTAAACAAAGTGGATAAAGGACTACCTCTGATGATTACTGAGGATATTGAGGATGAAGGTGTTTCCTGTGGAGATTGCAGGTGCTGAAATATAGTTGAGAGAAGGGAGTTAGCTGATGCTTGACTGCTTGTTATTTTTTTAGCACCAGCTTTTGATGTTATCAATAACATGCCATGAGCTCGCTGCAAATGATGTAACAGGGTGGAGGTTCCTAGATGTTTAACATCCCTACCTCTACTAACTGTGGTTCCACAAAGGCTACAGATGGCTTGATAAATGTCAGAATTTATGTAAAAATAATTCCACACATGCAAGGTGGATTTGTTGGTCGTATGCCCAGGCATGATAATGGTAATTTTCTTATCATGACCAAGAGCTGCTTCCACTGGTGCCTGACTTACAAAAAAACATCCTCAACATCCTCATTAGCATAAGCATCAGCTACACAAATATCCAGAGGGAGGAGAAATGGTGGAAGGTGGCTTCTCTATGAGTACAGAATCTCTAGGTGGACATAACACAACCTAAACAGTGTACAGTGCAGTGGGCCCCTACAGTCACTATACTGCACAGTGCACAGCCACAATTAGTCTGGAGTCTCTGGATGGACACATAGCTTAAACAGTAGAGTACAGTGCAGCGTGCCCTTATATACAGTCACTATTTTCTGCACAGCCACAATTAGTCTGGAGTCTCTGGATGGACACACCACAGCCTAAAACAGCAAAGTATAGCGCAGCATTCATCAGCGTGCATTGAGTGAAATGGCGCTGAGTCCTGACCTTATATGGAGTCCAAGTCCCGCAAGAATCCAACACTGGGAAGATTACGTTTGGCATTGATGTGGAATCTGAGTCTGGTGGGACATCTGAGCCTCCGCTTGGGTGGACTCTGATTACCAATGTTTGGAGCGGAGCGGATTTCAAGCAATCCGAACCACTCATTTCTACTCATTATGCACTGTAAAAGTTTTTTAGACTTTTATGTTCTGGTTCACCTCCTACCTTTGAATGCTTGTTTAAGTGTGTCTATTACTGACATTTCTTCCCTTCCACTTTCTTTATTTGTTGAGGTCCCTCAAGACTCTGTTTTCTGCCCTCTGCTTTTCTCTCTTTACTGTATCTCTTCAGTGAACTAGAATGTTTCCTTATTCTCCACTGCCACCTCTATACAGTAGACCTACACAATCAACCTCTCCTTCTCTGACATGTTTCCTATCCTATCTGCCATATACAACTGATTGTCCCAATGCTACCTAAAGTTAAACATATTGAAATTGAAGCTCCTCATTTTCCTGCCTCCTAAGGCTATTATTAAATGTAAAATCAGATTATGCCTTTTTCTCACTCAGAACATTACCTAAACCCCTATCCAGTCTATCATTTAATCCTGTCTTGGCTACTGCATCCACCAGCTATCTGTATTCCCGCATTTGTTTTTACCATCAGTCCCAAATGCTATGTCAAGGCTGTTCTTCCTTTCTCCACTCCATATCAATTCCACCACTGTGCAATCCCTACTCTGGCCCCTTATAACCTCTAGAGCTAAATACATGGTAACCAACTTGACAGTCAAAGCTCACACTAATTCATCCACTTCATAATTATCTGGCCTCATCATTAGATACACCTTCTTCTATCACTCACTCAATCTGACCTATATCTCTCCTCCTTTGTGATAACAACCTGTTGCAATTATCTCAAAGACTTCTACTCTTCTCCAACTATAGAACTTCTAACAATACCTTACCAGATTCTCCAATAAGCATTTTCAAGTGCTATCTCAAAATCTACATCATCATTATAACCTTTGTGAGCCCGACATGATTGTGATCCCTCTGCATGTTAGACTGCTGCAGTTCCAGGTACTTCTATTTCCCACTAGCTCCTTCTGTTTCTAAGATTTTTATTTTTGTATGAATAACTGTGAGAAGGGCCTGCTCACAAGCTTACAATCTAGAGGGAAATAGTTACTGACATACAAGGATAATTGCTACAGTAGATATTGCATATTGGTCCAGCCAGATTGCAGAGGTTCATGGTATGCCGTATGAGCCTTTCACACAGGAATGTTAGCCTAGGCTCAGCATGATGTAAAACTGAAGAAAATAAAAACATGTAAAGTTGCATGTGAACTGTATAGAGGGAATTCTTGAAGGTTTGGAGACTAGAGGAAAGTCTTAATGTGCATGAGAGACCATTCCACAAAGTGGGTGCATCATGAAAAACATCCTATAACCATGAATGGGATCAGGTAATGAGTATAGATAAGAGATATAGAGCTTGTGTTGATCAGAGAGGTGGAGCTGGAAGATATTTTGAGATAAGCAAAGAGATGTATGTTGGTGTAGTTTGGTTAATTACTTTATGTATAAGTAAAAGTATGAATATTTAATACGGTAGGACACAGGTAACCAATGGATGGATTGAGAGAGCAGAATAGCAACTGATGAATGAGTTGCAAGAAATATCAGCCTTGCAGCAAGTGGTGGGTTTTATCTGGCCGATTACAGGACTGCTGCACAGGTAGCACCCCTGCCAGATTCACAGCTGCATTTAAAAAGGATTATAGTGGTGAAAATCTAGACGTCTATTGCAATAATCAATGTGGGAGATAATTAGTGCATGAATTAGAGTTTTTGCAGTGTCTTGTGTAAGATATGTGCATATTCTACATATGTTTTTAACAGGATTTGCAGAGTTTGTTAGAGTTTCAGTTGGCCTATAATCAAAAATGAAAGAGAGAAATGACAATGCATACATTTGCTAAAGTAAACTACATTACTATTCACAATTTTTCTGAATTTTGGCAAATCATGATAGATAGAATGTCTGGGGTTTCCTGCACATTCCCTAAAAGCTGAAAAGCATCTGTAGCACTGAGTTTTGTAGATCGCAAATTTTGAAAACTCATTTGACTAATTTTATTATCCAATCATGCTACAATAAAAAAACAAAAATACACAATATATTCTTTATACTTTTATTCTGCTTTATTCTCTTGCAAGTTATGATGGACGTTACACTGTAGATTTTTTAAGTAGTTCTCACCAGTGATTTGTTTAATTAAGTATTCATGTGGATAATTTTATATTTGTTAAATAAGTATGTTAGTCATAAAAAGGTTGAATGAGCACAAGTCAGTCATTCTAACTTTAGAGCTTAAGTTCTCAGGTAAATCAGACACTGAAGACAGGATAGACATTGTAGATAAGGAAGGAAGAAAAGATAAAGAAGAAACATTGGTTCTTGAGATGAGATGGATGGCACTCTGTGAAATTAAGGATTCAGCTATTAAACTGGCACATGTTTAAGGAGCTTTAAATTGGAACTAACACAGGGTCATTTACGAATGGCAGTGCTAATGTGATTGCCTATGTGTCTATAATTGCACCTACTGTACCTATCTCTTATTGCACACGGCAAGCCTATTTTGCTCATTATTTTTGCTAGTCATTTTTGACATTTTATTCATTAACTAAAGAAGAATAAGGGAATACTGTAGTATCACTTTTATTGTGTGTTTGGGTAATGATGCTGATTTAAATGCAATTGTGCCCAAAATCACACACCTATAAAAAGTTGGAAATAAAGTAATATACAGGCTTACATTAGGCTATACAAAGAAAAAATAGACATGGCGGAAAACAGTGAATCAGTATAGGCACCCACAACAAACTCTAAATTAAATCCCAGCTGCCAACCTTGCATGAGAGGATTGCAAAACTTCTCCCAAGACAGTAGAACAAACAATATATAAAGGTGGTGCTTCTTTTGAGGTGGCGTTTCTCTTGAAGTCACTTCTATACTTTGTTTGTGTTACGGTAGGCTATGACACTTACAGTCTTACAACCATATTTTTAAACATTTGTTTTCCTTGCAAAAATATATGTTAGACTTAAATTTCAAACCTCTATGATACAACAGAAGCAACTCTCAATCTCATGTATGAAAAAAAAAAATTGCTAAAACACATATACACACACAAAGTTAATATAGACACCAAGGAAATGATGAAAGCATCTATCAGCAGCAGCTGTGCATAAGCAATCAGGTCACGATTGCTGGCATCCTTCATTATCATTATCTATTTCAGGATTATCTGATGTACATTAAAATGACATTTTCCTCCCCCATATCCACTCTACAAGTGGTTGTCAGTGTCAAAAACCTGCAAATCCTCACATCCACATGTGGGTCCAGATGGTTCCTGAGCATACAATATGCAGAGTGAATTTGCATATTTTAATCTCTCCCTCTGTAACAACTTCTTGGGAGGTATATTTACTAAAGTTTGATTTTGAGATCATTTCAAAATCAACTGAAATCGATTCTATTTGATTTTGTAAATCCCTTTAAAAATCCCACATTTACTAATAATTGATTTTGCATTTAATTTTCACATCAAATTCGATGTGGATTCATGTTTGGAAGGGATTTAGAGTTGAATTTATGAAATTCCTTCCAAAATTGAACCTCAAATCCCCATTAAAATCCACAGCAAAATTGAATGCAGAATCGAACATAACTTCCTCATTGCTTCCTAGTGTTTCAAATGTATCATATGCACACTAATTACAGGGGAAGCTCTCTCTTTACATTGTTTTAAACATGAAAACCTAAGTGATGTTTTTTATTTTAAATACTTACAGCTGAAATATTTGGAAATAAATTTAGCCTTAATCTGCCTTTCAGCCTGCCTTCCACTTTCTGTGCTCTCATAGTCAGTTGTTGTTAAAAAAACACCTCTGCCTGCTCCTTGTCTATTGCATAATCTGTCTGACTGGTTTCTTTAATGTGCAATTATGCAATAGACGGCAGCAGAGCATAATATCGAACACTTTTGACACATGATATAATAATATGCCTCCCGAATAATTTTTTGAAAATAAACCAAAGATGCATTCTGTTATGGATTGGGGGCTATATGTGCCTCTTTATACTTATGCTCAGCATAAGTTTGTGGATTTGACAATTAAGTCATAAGCCAGGAACAACAGCCATAGCCAAAATAACCTTTTTTTAATGGAAGGGGAACAAAATAGAACAATATAGTAACAATTACTTTTAGCTGCTTTATTAGCATATACTGGTATCTTACACAACAACCATCCCTCTGTCATTTGTCCCACAAGAATTTTTGCAGACAGGGATGAATTGCTGAGGATGTAGGCATCATGGGGCGAACCAGGATTCCAAGTTACAACACTTATGATTTTAAAATTCATTATATCATGCAGCCAAATTGCCAAATATTGTGCTCTAGTGCTATCTATTGCACATTCATGGAATAAAAGAGGAGAAAAAAGCACTCAAAAAAAGATTGCTAAAAGGACTCTTGGGTGGTAGAGAACTCTTGTGGTAGTATGGGGATCAGTAAAAGTAATATTTTACTTTTACTGTTTATTATTATAAAAGCCTTGAAGAGGCATGAAGGTTAATCCCATATAAGGGGAACCAAAGTTCTATATGTAGGCAAAATATTGACAAATAACAATACAACACATATACATAAAATAGACTAAATTAAAAACACACAAGTTCACTGGTATTTACGAGTATAGTTATGTTGAATAATTTCTATATTACACTTCAAACAATTTTGGTGTCCATAGAATTTTGTAGATAATGTGAAAAAGATAGTAGACAGGACTACCAAAGCATCTTCAGAATTCTAATGTTTCTTATTTGCCTAGGCAGCTAATGAAAGATGAGAGATTCTTACTAGTTCCAGTCCTTAGAAATAAAAGTAATATCAAAGATTCCATCAACCTTTCTCTTCTGCTTTTGGCTGTTGTGTACCAGACGCAGTGCAGATAATGACAGAAACACTGATATGAGAAGTCATCCTCATCAATGATAGAATACATAAGAATATGGAGTGAGTGTTAGAAGATGTCAGTGTATATCTCTGTTCAAATGATTTACAATAAATACATCCCCATAATTAGGACAGGATGGTGCCACATTCTCAATCTCTGGATCAATATTGATCCTGTGCCAAGGTTTCAACAGCCTTTTCACAATGCAAACAAATGTTATTTCATGGAGAGATAATATTTATCTCATACATAATCTAATATGGTTACATTTAAGGGACTAACAAAATATGGATTGGATGGGAGATGTGGCTTGTGTAGCAGTTTCTAGTAATATTAATAACTGAATAAATTGAGTGGCTGATAACAGAATTAAATGCATGCATAAATCACATCCTCTCAATAAGTAACTTATTACTGTCTGCCCGCACAAGATATATACTGTATCACCGAACACAAGGATACTATTCAAAGATGTTGCAACACTTGCATCTCAGATGTCATGTATCAAGATATTGTAACATTCTACATGTTCAAAATTTGTATCAATCCGGTGACAAAACTCTATAAACCTTTTAAAGTGCATGCAGTGTTAACCCTCAGGAGATAATGTCTCTCCTCTATTGCCACAATAAGGGTAATTGTCAGGGCCGAGTGTTTTTGTGAATCCATTAACCCTGGACCAACCAAAGGCGTAGGTGCTGGGGTACGATGAAAGAAGGGAGGACGAAGAAAGTTCCGTTTCATATATTTATTAAAGGCAACAATTCCAGTAAGGAGTTAAATGACAAATTATTAATCACCATATATATATATATATATATATATATATATATATATATACTGACGTATTGCAAAGAATGGTATAATGATAAGCAGGAACAGTCTTAAAGATGCATTGAAGAAATGTTCATAGAACTGAGTTTTTAAACAGTCTTGTGATTGATTGACGAATTGTCCAAATGAAGCAATGATTGGTGCCAAACTGTAAGGAGTGTTAACTGGATATTGCAGACATAAATGAATAACTGTGGAGACCTGTACTGAAGCTTAAAGATTAAACTGAAAGGCTGTGAAGAATTGTCCTTGATTGCAGCAACAATGAAAATACAATACTGAATGGGTTACTTGCGAGTTCAGAAGATAACACAGCACTGTGAAACTGCAGCAGACGACAATGGTGATGAATGGGTTAAGTTTAGAGCTGAACAAACGAGCACCTGAATTTAGTGGGATCCTCCAAAGGCTGTGTGATTGAAACAGGCTGACAGGGTAACCTCTTACAAGACTTTGGAAATCCACTTGTTTGCCACTGGGAGAGCGATTAACTGACAGCACAGCAGGGAGTTTGGTGGATCTTTTGCAGTGAAGGCTGCAGGCAGACCTCTGGGAGCGGAGGCGATATCTGGACCACGGGAATCACACGGTAATGCACGGAGAGAGCACAGAGCTAGGGCATAGAGTAGATACAACAAAGCACTGGACCAGAGTAACATATTCCCAGCCTACTTAAAGGCAGCACAAGCATGAGATTGGCTAAAACTTACCCACAGGTGTTTCACAAGTGCTCTATGGTGCTCATTTGGTCTCCAACATGGCCGCCTCCTATACTGCAGACACACAGTGGTGCCTTTGGCCATTTAGTCCCCTCACTCCAAGCTCCCAGAACCTGCATCACCTGTGCCACTGACCACGCCGCGTCCCCACACGGCCGCACAGCACCGCGAGCAACTGCACCGGCAATGGATGGACCCCAGAACCCGCAGAGGTGAGAGATTGGTTCGTGACACTAATCATGGCATAACAGTATGCAAAAAGCTAACATATAGGGTGTATTACCCAGAGAAAAACACAGAGCATCATCAAACATCTTGAGAAACAAAAGCTGATTATAAAATCACCGGTTTGTATATTTGGTCAGACAGACTGAGTTTTGATATGTATAGGTATATATCCATATAGGGCTGTAGCTGTCTGCCCAGGCAGACCAATCATCAGGAACACTGGACACTAAATAAATCGCTGTTGAATATAAGCGATACATGACATATAGAACCTGTGTGCTGGGGTAGCCCGCTATGCACAGTTAGCGGGTATTCCCTGAAGCTCAATCACCCTGAATCACCCAAGCTGTGCCAGGGTTTCCTCAACCAATGCGATGTGCACTTCACCGTGCAAGCTTCAAGTTTCCCTTCTGTTAAATACAATGTGGCCTACATTGTATCACTTCTTACCGGTCCAGCATTAGACTGAGTTTCACACCTCTGGGAAAGATCTGATCCACTTCTTGAGAATTATGCCAAATTAATTTAAATGTTCTGGAAGGTCTTTGATGGGCCAGGTCGTTCCATGGACATTATGCAAATCCGGCAAGGCACTCGGACCATGGGGCAATACATTGTTCCATTTCAGACCCTTGCATCTGAGTTACAATGGAACAAAGAGGTGCTGCTTCAGGTTGGTGGTAAAGTGTGTCTACAAAGAATCTCTCTTTAAGTGTTGCTTCTATGAAATTCACCCCTAGATATATTGGAACTTTTGCCATATCCAAAGTTATAAATCCTGTGGCATATCAACTCTCTCTTCCACCATCCCTCCGGATATCAAACACCTTACACATTTCCTTATTGAAACCATTAATTTTAAATTGCTTTCAAACCCTGGTTCCAAAGGGACCTCAAGTTCAAACCAAGAGGGCTACAAAATTTGAGGTAGAGATTTTGGACTCTTGTTTTCTATATGGACTTCTACAATATCTAATCGACTAGAAGGTATACGGTCCAGAAGAAATGTCTTGGATCTTTTTAGAACATGTTAACACTCCACTTCTCATCAAGATGTTCCACACTAAGTTTTTCATAGAAACCCAAGGAGCGTTCAGGGACCATTCTTAAAGGAGGGGGTACTGTCACATAACGAGCATGCACAGTGCTGCCCTGCTGGGTGCTCTCTCACCTCTCCTGCTCCAAAATTACATGGGCGAATGTTTCTGTCAGTGGTCATGGGTCATAGTCCATCTCCTCTCTCAGTTGTTGCAGTGATAGGTGTCCCATGTGGAGCCGGCGCAGGGCGCCACCATCTTAGATCTTGTCATGTCTGCGGTGCACCAATGGAGTAAAGCAAAAAGCTGCATCAGCTGGGAACAGCTATGACAATACAGATCAGCTGACCGGCTAGGATCCAACTGGGAGTCAGTTAGTGGTCATATGACTCCTCTGACCAATTATACTGCTTCACATCCCAGTATCTAAGTACTAAGTATTTGTGTTCCAGCAATCCTACATAGCTTGTCGGTTGTACATTTCTTATTAAGTGCTAAACTACCTTATCTCTCTTCACTCTCCCATCTTGCATGAAGAAGAGTTAAATTAAGGCGCTTAGCTTCTGACCCAGCCTTCCTTACTCCGCTCCCATGGAAATCCCTAGTCCAGACCCACAAACAAATACAAGCCTGACACCATGCTTAATAAGTAAATTGAAACTGGATATTAAGGGGAAGGAGTCCTACCCAGCTAAGGAAACAGCTAAAAAGAGAGTTATCAGCATACCATGTGCACCTGCTCTCCAGAAATAACCACCTCAGCAGGTTCACAACATAGATTTTAAGAAGCATGCAGTGTATATACAGGTGGAAACCAACCCATTGGGATATCGTTAGGTCTCAGAAGTGAGGTACAAAATGTGCAATGATTTGAGACACTTAGGAAAACTCTTACCCAAATAGCAACTAGTAAATGTACACACCTACTACTGACTGTTAAAGCAAATTGCCAATGGGATTCCAACTATGTATAGATAACTGTCACTCAAGAGATTATACTCTTATGACTTACCCCAGGACCATTGCTCATAGTGTCCTACTCCCTGTCATAGTGGAAGCTAGCCCTCCCAAATTTGTAATCTTTCTCCATAAAATTAAAGTTAATATTGTCACTGCCCCACAAATGAAGGCACAGAAGTTCATATTATACCTACTGTATGGGCAAATCTCTTCTCCATAAATACAGCTATTTTGCATTACAAACCCTTGTGTCTTACTCATAACTGACTTCCAGTGTGCTGGTTGCTTTGTAGTGGAATTTACTATAAAGAGGTAACTGTACTTGCGCTCAGATTTTGTGTGCAGTAATTTCTATGTGTTAGTCACTGAAAGCATTGCAAAGAAACCCCTGTACTATAGCAAAGCTTTACTCGTGTTAGTGTTGTGACCATATTGACAGTGTCTAACATTAAAAGGAAACAAGTATCATCTGTGTGGCAATTAATGCAGCTATTCATACTGTATGAGCAACCAATTCAACTCAGTATCTTCATAAACATTCAGTGGTAAACTCCAAATGATGTATAAAGTTTTGTATCCTGGGCAACATCGTCCCACAGCTTTAAGATCAACCATCTTACCCACTGGGTGTTTTCGTCTGGTTTCCTTGCCCTGCTCTCAAGCCGATCCCAAGGAATGCTGGTAGGTGATGCTTGTTCTGTTAGGGGCTGTGATATCCCAAAAGTCAGGTCTTCGTCCTCTGTTCCCAATTCTGGTTGGCCAGGAAAGATGTACATCGGCGTGGTGCTATAGTGACCTGCAGATGTCCCAGGAGACTTCCTGATTCCAAGTCTTGCAAGAAGACACTGGGTATTAGAAACAGATGACTGCCTGCAAGACAGTGTGCCAGATGGCTTCTCCTACATATACTGCAATAGTATATAGAAGTGTGTTGAATGTGTATGGCCTCCTGGCCTTCTTCAGTGATGTGAAACTTAGGGCTAACCCTAATCCATTATGATGTCACTATCTGAGAGGAAACCCAGTTCCCATGATAATGTGATGTCAAATGTATATACTGTAGTAGTGTTCATTGGTTGTTTAATTTCCTCATGTTATTAACACTTTGGGGTATATAAAGTATGGATGGTGTAATGGTTACCATTACTGCCCCACAGCACTGAGGTCATGAGTTAAATTCCCACCATGGCCCTAACTGTGTGGAGTTTGTATATTCTCCCCGTACTTGCGTGGGTTTCCTCCGGGTACTCCGGTTTCCTCCCACAAACCAAAAATATACAGGCAGGTTAATTGTCTCCCATCAAAATTAACCTTAATGTTAATGTGTGTGCGTGTACATGTGGTAGGAAATATAGATTGTAAGCTCCACTGGTGCAGGGACTGATGTGAATGACAAAATATTCTCTGTAAAGCGCTGCGGAATATGTGTGCACTATATAAATAACTGGTAATAAATAAATAAATAAATTGATGTTGGATCCTTTCTGATGGAAAGAATCTGACATTTGAGTATTCAATTAGCAAGTCGGAATTGCAGACTTGTCAGAAAAACAGCAGCCAAATTGAATAGGTCGGAACAGTTTCCGACCTAAAAAAGTTGTAAACTGCCCTTTTTCTGACGAGACGGCAGTTCCGACTACAATTGAATACACCCCTTTATGCCCTAGTTATTATTTTAAGTCTGGCATCAGTGACTGTGGTACTACAGCACATTTCACAGTTCTTCTCCTCTGGTCTTCTATGATCCATACAGTCTAGAGCAGGCATTCCCAACCACGGTCCTCAAGGCACACTAACAGTGCAGGTTTTAGTGATATTCAGGCTTCAGCACAGGTGACTTAATTAGTAGCTCAGTTATTTTGATTTAACCATCTGTGCTGCAGCCTGGATATCACTAAAACCTGCACTGTTGGTGTGCCTTGAGGACCGTGGTTGGGAATGCCTGCTCTAGGGTAAGTGAGGATCATCATTTTGCATTATCTGCCCTCCCCTTTCTTCTATGAATGTTAATCAATATGCATGAGAATAATATATAAAATATTATACGGTAACACAATACTTTTATATATATATATATAAATATACAGAGCATGCGGACTCGGCACTCACGACTTCATTAGAGTAAGGTGCTGGGTACCCTCCAAATAATCAAATATAGACAGCAAATTCGGCGGCACTCACAGATTGGAACAGCAGACTAAATGCTTTCAACGTTTCGGTTTTAATAACCTTTGTCAGAAATAACAAATATCAAAAAATTATACCCTTATATACATACATGCAAGGTAACAAGTGCCAATCACCAACACCAAATAATTAACGGACATCCGGTGACTTCAGCCAGCATTGGGTTCAGACCTCCGGCATCTCACCGGTTTCTTAGTCTAGATAATTAGCTGAACATCACCATAGTAACTAGACAACATTGTAGCTAAGGTAATCCACATACATTTATACACGAATGCATAGTATCACAACAGTTCAAAAAGAATACATAATTGCTTGGCATTCAGTAACAATATTTCAAATGAAACTAGCAAAGGACAAATACTCATTCAAACCAGATGGATAAATGGTATTAAGATTATAAATCCACCTGGCTTCTTTCTGCAATAGTACTTTATCATGATTCCCCCCCCCCGGATGTCCTCAGGGATCATATCAATCATTTTATATTTGAGGGTTGCCAAATTATGGCGCATATCTCTAAAGTGCACTGCAACCGGCTGATCGATTTCTTTTCCCTCAAGTGCCATCCTGATGGCACTACGATGCTGAGCCATACGTTCCCTAAACTGACATGTTGTTTTCCCTATATAGAGTAATCCGCACGGGCATCGTATGAAATATATTACATATCGGGAGGTACAAGTCAAAACATGTTTGATGGCTATTCTTCTCCCGGTATGCGGATGAGCAAATGTGTTGCCTGTCTCCATATACAGTAGGTGCATGTTGTGCACCCTAAACACCTATATACACCTGGTTTCTTAGTCAGAAAGTGTTTGGCCACAGGAGGTTTTAGTTTTGAAATATCGGTATGTACAATCCAATCTTTAATATTTCGCCCACGTCTGTAGCAAGGTAAAATCTGTTTATTTTTAAGGTAGGATAATTCATCATCACATTGTACCACGGGCCAAACTCATTTGGCAACATTAGTAATAGTAGGGGTCGCTGTACTGTAATCATTCACCCATATTACTGAGTTAGGAGTAGTATTAACTCTATGCATCTCTACGGGACTTTTTAGCATAAGCATAGCTCTATTCATGGCCTCTACAAGTATTTTGGCCCTCATTCCGAGTTGATCGGTCGCAAGGCGAATTTAGCAGAGTTACACACGCTAAGCCTACGCCTACTGGGAGTGTATCTTAGCTTCTTAAAATTGCGACCGATGTAATCGCAATATTGCGATTACAAACTACTGAGCAGTTTCTGAGTAACTTCAACCTTACTCTGCCTGTGCGATCAGTTCAGTGCTTGTCGTTCCTGGTTTGACGTCACAAACACACCCAGCGTTCGCCCAGACACTCCTCCGTTTCTCCAGCCACTCCTGCGTTTTTTCCGGAAACGGTAGCGTTTTCAACCACACGCCCATAAAACGCCGTGTTTCCGCCCAGTAACACCCATTTCCTGTCAATCACATTACTATCGCCGGAGCGACGAAAAAGCCGTGAGTAAAAATACTATCTTCATTGTTAAATTACTTGGCGCAGTCGCAGTGCGAATATTGCGCATGCGTACTAAGCGGATTTTCATTGCGATGCGATGAAAAATACCGAGCGAACAACTCGGAATGAGGGCCTTTGTTTGAATACCCCCGTTGTAAAAAACGAAGCTTCATGGCTTCCATCTGTTGCTACTCATCAATCATATCGGTACAAATTCTGTGAACCCTTACAAATTGTGAGTATGGAAGACCCCGTTTTAGGGACGGCGGGTGGAAACTAGAGGAGGCTAATAAACTGTTGCAATCCGTGGGTTTATTATACAGCAATGTTATTAACCCCTCATTGGAACGTTTCACCACCACATCCAAAAAGTGTATATTGTCGGCTTGAATATCTTAAGTAAACTTGATGTTTACATCTTCAGTGTTTAGATTAGCTGAAGGCTGCATAAGCCTGAGGCCATATAAGAGCCCAACTTTTGGTGATTGGTTGTTTTTTTTATGACTAAGCAGTTGCTAGGCAGATCATATTTTCGGTGGTTTTTTTCCTATAGGATTAGAGGGTTGTCCATCAAGCTTTAAGGGGTTGGTGTTAGGATAGTATATAGGGCAGGGTCATGTGCCTCAGACTTCCTCTTGCCATTTATTTGTATGGCCCAGGAAGGCTGAGTATATCGCCACAGTTTATTTGTACTGTTTCCAGTTGTTCATTTATATTTTCTGTGCTGCCTCCCTCCCTTGTTCTCCCTTCAATTATTCTGTTTTGTGGTTGCTGCTGCTGCCCATCATGCCACGTCCACGCAGCTCTGCACCCCCCTCCCGCCGCCTTGTGGAGGCCGTGGTCACCCCTCGCTCCCGCTCCCGTAGTGTGGCCCCCCAGAGGTTGCTTACGGCGGCAGGGTCGGGCCAGCGAGGTTCGTGCGGCTAGCGGCCGCTCTGCACGTGCCGCCGGGGTGCGCGGCTCGGCCGGGCCGCGGGCGTCCCCGGCGGCCTCTGTGCGCCGAGCGGCTCCCCTTCTCTCCCCGCCTACGGCTCTAGCAGCAGCGCGGGCGCCCACGTGGTGCCGGGCGTCCGCGGCGGGGCTGCGGGGGGAGAGGGGGGCCTGTTATACAAGGAGGGCCAGTGAGTGTGGGGCTGCAGGGTCCTGTGCCCTCTGTGCAACGGGCTGAGGCAGATGCGGAGGGGCCCCTCCCTACGGAGGGCCTTTTTCACCCGCATATAGGGGTGGGGATGGGGTGACTGGGGCGGGCCCTGGGGTGTTCGGGGCGGTGGGTATGGCTGGGAATGCCGCTGCGCCCGCACCTCCTACAGTTTCGGGGCGGGGGTTCCCGGCTGGGGATCCCGCAGCGGGAGCCTTTTTGCTGGGCTCCCTGTCACCCGTTGCGCATCTTCCCGTGTCGGCATCCCTGGGCGTCGGGCTCCAGGCTCCCCCCCGACCCGCTGGGGGCGTTGCAGCTGGTGGCGACACAGTCGTCCATCGCTGCAGCGTTCCACCTGCCTGGCCCTCCTCTTTCGTTTGCCGCACCTCACGGGTTTGCTGGGGGTCAGTTTTTCCCTGGTGGCCTTCCCTGGCCTCTGGCGCAGGCGTTTACCGCGTCCTGTCATAGGCCTCCCGGTGCCGTCCTCCCCGCAATTTTCACCGTACTTTGCTAGCTCGGCCGTCGGCGTCCAGCCCACGTGTTCGGTCGGCGGCCCCCGGGTTGCGGGCTCGTATGCTGGGTCTTCCCCGGCTGGGGCGAACCCGTTGGCGCACTTTTTTGCTGCCGCCCCCTGCGCCTACTCAGTTCCATCCAGTTTCGTCGGGATTTCCTGGGTCGGTCGGTTACATTCCACCTCCCGCGTGGCGGCCTGGTGGCACGACGGGGGTCGGGTCTGCCTTCCCCCACGCCTTTTTGTACCCCTCCGTTGGGGGTCCTCCCCCGCCGCTTCCCGCTGGCCCCCCTCCACTGAGCGAATGGGCTTTGCCCCCTCCCCCACCTGTTACCCCCATTGCTGTTGGTGCGCTGGTTTCTCCTGTGCCTGTTGTCCCTTCTGTTTCCTCCTCGCAGGTGCTGGCTGGTTCCGGGTCTTCGTCACGGAGGGGCCGGAGGTCGGAGAGGGCCGTGGCCGCGGCACCGACGGGGGACGTTCTGCCGCCACCGGAGTCGGGTGCGACGGACGATGCTGTTCCGGGTCCTTCAGGCACTGGTGAGCACGCTATTACTTCACACTGTTCGTCTAGCACTTCTTCCTCCTCGTCTAGCAGTGTTTCTTCAGGTTCTCCGCAGCGCCTGCGTAAACTAGCTAGACTTATCGCGCGGCGCATGGCTAAGGAATCGCGAAAGGTGACAGCGCCGGTATCGGCGGTTCCCCCTGACCCCCCCCGTTTTATGGAGATGGTGCATTGCGCCAACACGGCAGTTACCCGGGGGGTTCGCAAGCGGATGCGAGAAAAAATTAGGAAGGGGAAGTACGTTGACATCTTCACCCTTACGGATGAAATGCGGCAGGCTTTTGACGCAACTAAGAAACCGGGGGGCATTGGGGAGAGTGCTTTCCGTAATTTTCACCAGTGGTTGCGGGGGTTCTTGGTTTTTACGGCTTGCTACACCGAATCGCGGCCCGCTGAGTATTCCAATTTGGTCAAATATCTGTTTTTGGTGCATGACATGTACTTAAAATCCAAAGGTTCCGCTTGGCGGGATTACGACGAGAAATTTAGTCGTAATGAGGATGGCAACCCCATTCTGCCTGCGGGTTTTAAGGACGTCGAGGTGTGGTTGGAGGTCACACAGCAGGTCTAGCCCGCTCAGGACGCCGCGGTCAAGAAGCCCGCAGCGGCCGGGGTTTTGGGCTCCCACTCGGCAGGGAAATGAAAGTGTTTTGCCTACAACGAGGGAAAATGCGCTAGGGGCGTAAATTGTCGTTTTCGCCACTCGTGTAAGTTGTAAGTCACCCGGCCAAAGACTGCACCTCGGCGGCAAGCGGTAAGCCATCCGCTCCAGCCGAGGCCGGGGGAGTTGGCAAGTAAGGCCTCCCTGATTCGAGTTCCCGAATTGCGGCGCTGGCTTAGTTTATACCCCGACAAGTCGGCAGCGTCGTTCCTTTTGAAGGGGTTTTCGGCATGGTTTTTGTCTGCCCATTTCGGATTCGGTGCACGTGGTGGCGCGCCAGAATTTGAGGTCGGCTCGCGAATTCCCACAGGAGGTCCGGCGGAAAGTGGACGCGGAGATCGGCTTGGGGCGCATGTGTGGGCCCTACGCCTTTCCCCCTATGCCCTCCTTGTGCATCTCCCCCCGTTGGGGTGGTGCCCAAGAAGGCCCCGGGTAAGTTCCGCCTGATACAGGACTTGTCGCATCCTCATGGCGTTTCGGTCAATGACTCCATTCCTCAGGCCGTGTGCAGGGTGCATTATCAGTCTTTTGATGATGCTCTGCGCTTTGTGCGGGACTGTGGTCCGGGGGGCCTGTTGGCGAAATTGGACGTGGAGTCGGCTTTTCAGCTACTTCCCCTGCATCCGGATTCCCTGCGGTTTCTTGGTTTCAAATTGGGGGATGAGTTTTACGTGGATCGGTGTCTCCCCATGGGCTGTTCGGTCTCCTGCGCCTATTTTGAGAGATTTAGCACGTTTTTGCACTGGTGCGTCCAGGCCGCCTCCGGCCAACTCGGGGTGGCCCACTACCTGGACGATTTTCTCTTTATGGGCCCAGGGGTCAGTTCGATCTGTGGAGAAATTCTGTCGGTGGCCAGGTCCTTGTTCAAAAGTTTGGGTGTTCCCGTCGCGCAGGACAAGTGTGAGGGCCCCTGCACTTGTCTTAGCTATTTGGGAATTTAAATAGACACGGTGGCGGGTTGCTGTCGCCTCCCCGAGGATAAGGTGCGTAAGCTGTTGGGTTTAATTCACGATTGTTTAGGCAAGCAGGTACAGTCTTTGCTGGGTTCGTTCAACTTTGCGTGCCGGATTATCCCCATGGGTAGGGTATTCTGTTGCAAACTTGAACGGGCCACGGCGGGGACGGTCCGGCAGCATCACACCGTGTACCTTTCCCGCGAGATCAGGGATGATTTGCGGACTTGGGTTTCTTTCCTGGTGTCCTTCAACAGGGAGGTTTTGTGGCCTCCCCCTTGTTGTTCCAGCAGTTAGCTCCAGTTGTTCACGGATGCCTCGGGCAGTCAGGGCTTTGGGGCATTTTTTGCCGGGGCATGGTGCGCTGCTGCTTGGCCGTCCTCTTGGGTGGCGCGAGGTTTCACCAAGAACCTCCTTTTGCTGGAGTTGTTCCCGATCATAGTTGCTCTTGAGTTGTGGGCCTGCCAGTTCGCGAATCGGGACATCTCGTTCCGTTGCGACAACTTGGGGGTGGTGCACGCTATCAATAATCAGCGTTCTTCCTCTCCTCAGGCTTTGCGGCTTCTACGACATCTGATGTTAGTTTGCTTGCGGCGCAATATTAATTTCAGGGCCCGTCACGTTCCCGGAATCGACAACGGAATTGTGGATGCATTGTCTCGGTTCCAATATGATAAGTTCCGGGCATTGGTTCCGGGAGCGGCGGAGGAGGGTTTACCGTGCCCGCCTTCTGTCTGGCAGATTGTCGAATCGGGTTAGCTGCTCTGGCCAGGTGTGCGTTGGCTCCTTCCACGCTCAGGGCGTATGATGCGGCCTGGCGTGATTGGTCGGCCTTTCAAAGTAGGTACGGTGTGGCAGGTGAGTCCCCGGCTGATGTTTTGCTGGCCTTTGTTTGGGAACATTATCAAAAGGGTAGGTCAAAAGTGGCCATGTCTTCTGCCCTTGCCGGCATTTCCTTTCACTCTCGGCTCCACAGGATGATGGACCCCACCGTGTCTTTTGTCCTTTCTAGAGCGCTTAAAGGATGGGCTAGGATGCGACCAGCGCCCGCGGACTCCCGTAGACCCATGACATTGCAGCTTCTAACGGAGTTGCTGTGTTTGCTGCCTCGAATTGCGACCTCGGAGTTCGAGGTGGCCCTATTTAGTTGTGCGTATGACCTAGCTTTCTTTGGGGCTTACCTAGTGAGCGAGTTAGTGGCGTGCAGCAAGTCATCTCGTGAGTCGGGTACGCTTTACGAGAATGTGCGCCTGCAGGATGGCCTGTTGCTCTGTAGGATTGTGCGGTCCAAGATAGATCAAACAGGTCGGGGTCGCTGGGTGTCCTTGGAGGCCCAGGAGGAAGTGAGTGTTTGCCCGCTGCGGTTGGCGCAGAAGTATCTCCGGTTGAGGCCTTCAGGGGGCGACCAGTTGCTGGTGCACGCGAGCGCTGGCCCGCTGACGAAGTTTCAATTTGCTGCTGTGTTTAAGAAATGTTTGGAGGCATTGGGCTTGCGCGGAGCGGACTTCGGTACCCATTCCTTTCGGATTGGGGCGGCTACCCATGCAGCGGCTACGGGTTCATCCCCAGCGGCTATTCGGGAGCTGGGCCGTTGGAAGTCTGCCTCCTATAAGTCTTATGTCCGTTTTGATAAGATGTAGGTGCGCCTGTTGCGCTAACCCAAAAACTTGTTTACTCGTCGGTTTTTGAACGCTTACCATTCAGGAATCGAGGGTGTGAAGTGAATTTTAAAATTTTCCTCCGAGGGGGCCTAATTTCAATTGGCTGTTCTCTTAAGGTCCACGGGAGGTTTTTTGAGTTTTCTCCTTCACTTGGGTTATTTCTGTTTATTGCATTTTGTATGTTTTTTGTGTTCACATTTCTGATGTTAGGGTGTTTTTCTTTTTCAGCTGTCGTTGATTTTTGGGGGCATGTGTGGGTGGTTGGCCATTCTTATATTTTTTGGGCGGCGAGGCATCCCATGGCACTTAGGGCAGCTGATGTATTTGGGTCTAGGGAGTTGCGTTGGTTAGGTGTCAGGGGCATGCTGTGGGGTGATTTGTTGCGGCTCCTTTTTCACCGTGAGCGCCGCTGGGGTCGCCCCAGTTGTATTGTCCTGCATTTAGGTGGTAATGGTTTGGGCCGAGTTAAGGGCATAGATTTAATTTTGTCCATTAAGGCAGATTTGGTGGCAATTCGTTGTCACTGGCCGGGAGTCCGTATTGTGTGGTCGGAGATAGTTCCGCGTTTTCATTGGCATGGTGCGGTGCGTTTCTCGGCTCTGGAGAAGGCTCGCAAGAAGGTATATTCGCCAGTGTCTCTGTTTGTTAGGGCCACAGGTGGAGTAGCTGTCAGGCATCCTTTACTTGTGCTGCGTACTCGGCAGTTCTACAAGGAGGATGGGGTTCATCTTTCTCCGGACGGAGTGCATGTTTTCCTGGAGGATGTTTTTGGTCCTTTTCATTAGGGCTCTTTAGTTTGTTCTTAGTTTGTTATTATTTGCTTGTTCGGATGGCGGTGGCGGTTTTGTAAACCTTTGGTGGCGGGAAGTCGCTACCAACCAGCGGTCAAGCAAGCATAAGTGGTCATTGTGGGGCACCCTCTTTAGAAGGACGGCAGGTGTGTCCTTCTCTTGCGGTTGGACATTTAGACATTCCCCTGCGGGAACCAAACATTTGCCAGAGAAAAGAGTGGTGAGGCCAGCACAAAGCGGGTTATGCAGGAAGGAGGCGGGGTTTGGGTACTCCCCTCCTTGGTTTGTTGGTTTTCATCTAGGTGACTGGAGCTGGTGTCTGGTAGTGACTTTTCCTTTGCCATCCTCCAATCTAAATTTAACTCTACAATCTAAATTAATTCCAATTCAATTACAATTATAGTTTAAAGAGTTGGTCAGCGATCAATAAATATCGTCTGACCTTTAACTCCAGCTACCGTGTCCATGTCTTTATTTCAGTGTGTGTGTCGTTTTATTTTAGTGATAAGGTAGCTTAAGAAAGGTTTATGTAATCACAATAAAGTTATGGGCGCCTTAGATTAGCTGAAGGCTGCATAAGCCTGAGGCCATATAAGAGCCCAACTTTTGGTGATTGGTTGTTTTATGACTAAGCAGTTGCTAGGCAGATCATATTTTCTGTGTTTTTTTTCCTATAGGATTAGAGGGTTGTCCATCAAGCTTTAAGGGGTTGGTCTTAGGATAGTATATAGGGCAGGGTCAAGTGCCTCAGACTTCCTCTTGCCATTTATTTGTATGCCCTCCCGCCCTCCCTGATTACATTTGATTTGTTTTGTTTCCTTCAGTTGGCTATTGACAGCCAGATTGGCAGGAAGTTGCTACCAACCAGCGGTCAAACAGGCACAAGTGGTCATTGTGGGGCACCCTCTTTAGAAGGACGGCAAGTGTGTCCTTCTCTTGCGGTTGGACATTTAGACGTTCCCCTGCGGGAACCAAACATTTGCCAGAGAAAAGAGTGGTGAGGCCAGCACAATGTGGGTTATGCAGGAAGGAGGCGGGGTTTGGGTACTCCCCTACTTGGTTTGTTGGCTTTCATCTAGGTGACTGGAGCTGGTGTCTGGTAGCGACTTTTCCTTTGCCATCCTCCAATCTAAATTTAACTCTACAATCTAAATTAATTCCAATTCAATTACAATTATAGTTTAAAGAGTTGGTCAGCGATCAATAAATATTGTCTGACCTTTAACTCCAGCTACCGTGTCCGTGTCTTTATTTCAGTGTGTGTGTCGTTTTATTTTAGTGATAAGCTAGCTTAAGAAAGGTTTATGTAATCACAAAGTTATGGGCGCCTTATTCTTTCCATCATGTCAATAAATTGTGTCTTAGTACCTTGCCAGATCATAAACATATCGTCTATGTATCTGGTAAAGAAACAAATATTCCTGGCATACTGTTGGTCACTGAAGAACAATTTGTCCTCTACCCTGAACATGAAAGAATTGGCAGCAGTATAGCGCACACACACTGAACGATATCACTGAACGATATCATTCAGTGATGTCATCCCTCGCATTCCCTGAACATGCAGCTCAACTATGTATTCAAACTTGAGCTGCATGTTCAATAGACCACAGATGAACATGAATGACCCACGGATGCACACATTGTTCAGGTACACTCACTGGACGATATGAATGATAGATCTTTCAAAACAGATCGTTATCATTCATATCATCCAGTGTTATCGCCCAGTGTGTACGAGGATTTAATCATAAAAAATATATTTTAACCTGTAATAATGAAATGACCTCAATATCCTGATTTAGGCCTCTTGGTGTTTGTGTTCTCAAAGTATATATTCATTTGAGAGCTATATTAATCACCAACTTGTTGCCACTAGTGATGAGCGGGTTCGGTTTCTCGGAAACCGAACCCCCCCGAACTTCACCTTTTTTACACGGGTCCGAGGCAGGTTCGAACCTTCCCGCCTTGCTCGGCTAACCCGAGCGCGCCCGAACGTCATCATCCCGCTGTCGGATTCTCGCGAGATTCGGATTCTATATAAGCAGCCGCGCGTCGCCGCCACTTTCACACGTGCATTGGAGATGATAGGGAGAGGACGTGGCTGGCGTCCTCTCCGTTTATTGTAGAAGTTGATTGGTTTATTGCTTAATTGTGGGGAGGACTGGGGAGCAGCTGTTAGGAGGAGTACAGTGCAGAGTTTTGCTGATAAGTGACCACCAGTTTTTATCCGTTCTCTGCCTGAAAAAAACGCTCCATACCATATCTGTGCTCAGTGTGCTGCATAATATATCTGTGCTGAGTGCTCACACTGCTTAATTGTGGGGACTGGGGAGCAGCTATAGCAGGAGTACAGTGCAGAGTTTTGCTGACAGTGACCACCAGTATACGTTGTCTGCCTGAAAAACACTCCATATCTGTGCTCAGTGTGCTGCTTTATTGTGGGGACTGGGGACCACCAGTATAATTAATATTATATAGGAGGAGTACAGCGCAGAGTGCACTGCTGTACCTACCTCTGTGTCGTCATCCATTAAATATACTATCCATCTACATTCTATACCTGTGGTGCATTTTAGTTTTGCAGTTTGCTGACAGTGTCCACCAGTATACTATATATAGCAGTACGGTAGGCCACTGCTGTACCTACCTCTGTGTCGTCACTCGTCATCCATTAAGTATACTATCCATCTACATTCTATACCTGTGGTGCATTTTAGTTTTGCAGTTTGCTGACAGTGTCCACTAGTATACTATATATAGCAGTACGGTAGGCCACTGCTGTATGGATGTGAACAAGCATGAAGTGAAACGTACGTCTTCCTTATCCTCCTATAGCGGGACGTGGACGCTTAACCTTTACGGAGGTATGGTAATTATCCGACCCGGCGCCCACCTCCCGCTGCGGCTCGAGAAACAGAGAGACCCTCAATAGCGGGACGTGGACGCGTAACCAATACAGAGGTACAGAAATTATCCGACCCGGCGCCCACCTCCGGCTGCGGCTCGAGGAACAGAGAGACCCTGTCTGCAGCGGTATCGAGGTATCACTCGAACGCTGGATACGGGAAACACCTGATTCGACCTTTTTGCTCTAGCAACAGTATATGGGCACGGAGACATTACCCATAACGGCACTGGGACATCAGAATCTATTTTGTACTGGACAGACAGATAAGAGATAGAGGTGTGGGGATCATACCCGAAAAAAACTTCCCTCTCTGCTGGACTCACTGGCGAATCCCATGCCTTTCAACGAACTCTCCACGGAGTAATTACCAGGTACTCAGGGCTGCCCTCTCATCCAATGTTTGGTATCTATCGGCCCCCCTGCAATGCTCCAAGGTAACAGGGGAGGGGGATACCGAACGTAGACAGTAGAAGCAGCCCGCACTATTCTATCCATTCAGTCCCAGGTGGACGGCTCTTCCCTGCTCTCATTGCTCCCATTCACTGCCTAAATAGACACATGGGACAAAAGCAGAAAGGGAATCTGTTTCCATACACCTGGGGCTCTTTTTCATTCTCATCTGTACCTTGGTCATTAAATACTATAACACGTTATGAAAGCATTTACCTCTACAAATATATACAACTTAAAACTGTCATTCTAACTGAATTTACCCTCTTTCTTCAATAACATTTAGTTACATGATTTCATTAGAGCAGATTAATGGGTAATTCTTCCTACTACAAACAACCCATTTGTTATTAGCACACTATATTATGGTTTATACTTGTTTGATCCATGTTATGATAGCAATTGCACCTGAGTGACAAAAAGAGGAGCCCTAAGCTGTTCAGACCAGCCATGAATAGGGTTTTCACTCCTGACAAAAAAAGTACTCGAGACAGTGTAACAATTATCTGCTCTCTGGCACTGATTGTCTGATTAGCTGCTGCGCTATGGTGGATGTGAAATCTGTATTAAATTACATTAACACTGTTGCTACAATCCTGAACAAGTGGATTGATGCAAAGGGTGCACATATGTTACAAAAACCATTATAGTATTTACGGTGTTTCTCTTATTTCTCCTCCCTTCCCCTGTTTTCCTGGTAGCATTACTCTTGGGAATTAATTTACGGATCAATCAAATAGATATACAGGTGCGTATATCTTTCCCTCTATTTAAGAGTACACAATTGAATTATGTTACAGGGATTACTGTATTAACAATGTCTCTCATAAGAGCTAAACAGTAGCCAAATGGGCACTGACTAATTTTGTTAATATTTCACTATCGCTTGCTTAATCTCAATTTTATAATCCTCTTTCCCCTTTGTCTGTATAGATATAAACTTATTATATATAACTGTGTATCTACATTTATATCTTATATAGATTTCCCTTCTTGCACTTTCAGGCAACCAGATTGGATAATCTGCCTGTTTTTGGTGCCATTTTTTTAAACATGGAAATAAAGATTTAATAATTTTTAATATAGAATAATTATTTAAAAAAAGAGTGCGCCACACAATAAGCATCTTTTTAGTGGTAGGCCCACTAGTGGCTCACAACTAAATCCCCACCCCAAAAATACTATAATTTAGCTTAGTGGCGCACCTCCAACCCCTATTGACTTATATAAGGACCCTTTGGCCCTTTTTGTGAACATTCTCTTTAATTGGTTGGTTAGACTATCGACATCTCCTAAAACTCCGTTTATTCACCTGTGCAGCGTCTTTTGGACCTTGTGTCCCTTTTTTAGAAAATGCCACTGCTGTACCTACCTCTGTGCTCTGTGTCGTCATCCATTAAGTATACTATCCATCTACATTCTATACCTGTGGTGCATTTTAGTTTTGCAGTTTGCTGACAGTGTCCACCAGTATACTATATATAGCAATACGGTAGGCCACTGCTGTACCTACCTCTGTGTCGTCACTCGTCATCCATTAAGTATACTATCCATCTACATTCTATACCTGTGGTGCATTTTAGTTTTGCAGTTTGCTGACAGTGTCCACCAGTATACTATATATAGCAGTACGGTAGGCCACTGCTGTACCTACCTCTGTGTCGTCATCCATTAAGTATACTATCCATCTACATTCTATACCTGTGGTGCATTTTAGTTTTGCAGTTTGCTGACAGTGTCCACCAGTATACTATATATAGCAGTACGGTAGGCCACTGCTGTACCTACCTCTGTGTCGTCATCCATTAAGTATACTATTCATCTACATTCTATACCTGTGGTGCATTTTAGTTTTGCAGTTTGCTGACAGTGTCCACCAGTATACTATATATAGCAGTACGGTAGGCAACTGCTGTACCTACCTCTGTGTTGTCACTCGTCATCAATTAAGTATACTATCCATCTACATTCTATACCTGTGGTGCATTTTAGTTTTGCAGTTTGCTGACAGTGTCCACCAATATACTATATATAGCAGTACGGTAGGCCACTGCTGTACCTACCTCTGTGTCGTCATCCATTAAGTATACTATCCATCTACATTCTATACCTGTGGTGCATTTTAGTTTTGCAGTTTGCTGACAGTGTCCACCAGTATACTATATATAGCAGTACGGTAGGCCACAGCTGTACCTACCTCTGTGTCGTCATCCATTAAGTATACTATCCATCTACATTCTATACCTGTGGTGCATTTTAGTTTTGCAGTTTGCTGACAGTGTCCACCAGTATACTATATATAGCAGTACGGTAGGCCACTGCTGTACCTACCTCTGTGTCGTCACTCGTCATCCATTTAGTATACTATCCATCTACATTCTATACCTGTGGTGCATTTTAGTTTTGCAGTTTGCTGACACTGTCCACCAGTATACTATATATAGCAGTACGGTAGGCCACTGCTGTACCTACCTCTGTGTCGTCATCCATTAAGTATACTATCCATCTACATTCAATACCTGTGGTGCATTTTAGTTTTGCAGTTTGCTGACAGTGTCCACCAGTATACTATATATAGCAGTACGGTAGGCCACTGCTGTACCTACCTCTGTGTCATCACTCGTCATCCATTAAGTATACTATCCATCTACATTCTATACCTGTGGTGCATTTTAGTTTTGCAGTTTGCTGACAGTGTCCACCAGTATACTATATATAGCAGTACGGTAGGCCACTGCTGTACCTACCTCTGTGTCATCATCCATTAAGTATACTATCCATCTACATTCTATACCTGTGGTGCGTTTTAGTTTTGCAGTTTGCTGACAGTGTCCACCAGTATACTATATATAGCAGTACAGTAGGCCACTGCTGTTCCTACCTCTGTGCCGTCACTCGTCATCCATTAAGTATACTATCCATCTACATTCTATACCTGTGGTGCATTTTAGTTTTGCAGTTTGCTGACAGTGTCCACCAATATACTATATATAGCAGTACGGTAGGCCACTGCTGTACCTACCTCTGTGTCGTCATCCATTAAGTATACTATCCATCTACATTCTATACCTGTGGTGCATTTTTTTTTTGCAGTTTGCTGACAGTGTCCACCAGTATACTATATATAGCAGTACGGTAGGCCACAGCTGTACCTACCTCTGTGTCGTCATCCATTAAGTATACTATCCATCTACATTCTATACCTGTGGTGCATTTTAGTTTTGCAGTTTGCTGACAGTGTCCACCAGTATACTATATATAGCAGTACGGTAGGCCACTGCTGTACCTACCTCTGTGTCGTCACTCGTCATCCATTTAGTATACTATCCATCTACATTCTATACCTGTGGTGCATTTTAGTTTTGCAGTTTGCTGACACTGTCCACCAGTATACTATATATAGCAGTACGGTAGGCCACTGCTGTACCTACCTCTGTGTCGTCATCCATTAAGTATACTATCCATCTACATTCAATACCTGTGGTGCATTTTAGTTTTGCAGTTTGCTGACAGTGTCCACCAGTATACTATATATAGCAGTACGGTAGGCCACTGCTGTACCTACCTCTGTGTCATCACTCGTCATCCATTAAGTATACTATCCATCTACATTCTATACCTGTGGTGCATTTTAGTTTTGCAGTTTGCTGACAGTGTCCACCAGTATACTATATATAGCAGTACGGTAGGCCACTGCTGTACCTACCTCTGTGTCATCATCCATTAAGTATACTATCCATCTACATTCTATACCTGTGGTGCGTTTTAGTTTTGCAGTTTGCTGACACTGTCCACCAGTATACTATATATAGCAGTACGGTAGGCCACTGCTGTACCTACCTCTGTGTCGTCATCCATTAAGTATACTATCCATCTACATTCAATACCTGTGGTGCATTTTAGTTTTGCAGTTTGCTGACAGTGTCCACCAGTATACTATATATAGCAGTACGGTAGGCCACTGCTGTTCCTACCTCTGTGTCGTCACTCGTCATCCATTAAGTATACTATTTATCTACATTCTATACCTGTGGTGCATTTTAGTTTTGCAGTTTGCTGACAGTGTCCACCAGTATACTATATATAGCAGTACGGTAGGCCACTGCTGTACCTACCTCTGTGTCGTCACTCGTTATCCATTAAGTATACTATCCATCTACATTCTATACCTGTGGTGCATTTTAGTTTTGCAGTTTGCTGACAGTGTCCACCAGTATACTATATATAGCAGTACGGTAGGCCACTGCTGTACCTACCTCTGTGTCGTCATCCATTAAGTATACTATCCATCTACATTCTATACCTGTGGTGCATTTCAGTTGTGCGCAGTAAATATAGTAGTAGGCCATTGCTATTGATACTGGCATATAATTCCACACATTAAAAATGGCGAACAAAAATGTGGAGGTTAAAATAGGGAAAGATCAAGATCCACTTCCACCTCGTGCTGTAGCTGCTGCCACTAGTCATGGCCGAGACGATGAAATGCCATCAACATTGTCTGCCAAGGCCGATGCCCAATGTCATAGTAGAGAGCATGTAAAATACAAAACACAAAAGTTCAGTGAAATGACCCAAAAATCAAAATTAAAAGCGTCTGAGGAGAAGCGTAAACTTGCCAATATGCCATTTACGACATGGAGTGGCAAGGAACGGCTGAGGCCCTGGCCTATGTTCATGGCTAGTGGTTCAGCTTCACATGAGGATGGAAGCACTCATCTTCTCGCTAGAAAAAAGAAAGACTTAAACTGGCAAAAGCACAGCAAAGAACTGTGCGTTCTTCTAAATCACAAATCCCCAAGGAGAGTCCAATTGTGTCGGTTGCGATGCCTGACCTACCCAACACTGGACGGGAAGAGCTTGCGCCTTCCACCATTTGCACACCCCCTGCAAGTGCTGGAAGGAGCACCCGCAGTCCAGTTCCTGATAGTCAAATTGAAGATGTCACTGTTGAAGTACACCAGGATGAGGATATGGGTGTTGCTGGCGCTGGGGAGGAAATTGACAAGGAGGATTCTGATGGTGGGGTGGTTTGTTTAAGTCAGGCACCCGGGGAGACACCTGTTGTCCGTGGGAGGAATATGGCCATTGACATGCCTGGTCAAAATACAAAAAAAATCAGCTCTTCGGTGTGGAATTATTTCAACACAAATGCGGACAACAGGTGTCAAGCCGTGTGTTGCCTTTGTCAAGCTGTAATAAGTAGGGGTAAGGACGTTAACCACCTCGGAACATCCTCCCTTATACGTCACCTGCAGTGCATTCATCATAAGTCAGTGACAAGTTCAAAAACTTTGGTTGACAGCGGAAGCAGTCCACTGACCACTAAATCCCTTCCTCTTGTAACCAAGCTCCTGCAAACCACACCACCAACTCCCTCAGTGTCAATTTCCTCCTTACACAGGAAAGCCAATAGTCCTGCAGGCCATGTCACTGTCAAGTCTGACGAGTCCTCTCCTG
The DNA here is from genome assembly GCF_028390025.1 of Pseudophryne corroboree. Classification (NCBI taxonomy): domain Eukaryota; kingdom Metazoa; phylum Chordata; class Amphibia; order Anura; family Myobatrachidae; genus Pseudophryne; species Pseudophryne corroboree. Next base: position 620,729,125 of record NC_086445.1, read on the forward strand.
CCTGGGATTCCTCCGATGCATCCTTGAGTGAAACGCCTACTGCTGCTGGCGCTGCTGTTGTTGCTGCTGGGAGTCGATCGTCGTCCAAGAGGGGAAGTCGGAAGACCACTTGTACTACTGCCAGTAAGCAATTGACTGTCCAACAGTCCTTTGCGAGGAAGATGAAATATCACAGCAGTCATCCTGCTGCAAAGCAGATAACTCAGGCCTTGGCAGCCTGGGCGGTGAGAAACGTGGTTCCGGTATCCATCATTAATTCAGAGGCAACTATAGACTTGATTGAGGTACTGTGTCCCCGGTACCAAGTACCATCTAGGTTCCATTTCTCTAGGCAGGCGATACCGAAAATGTACACAGACCTCAGAAAAAGACTCACCAGTGTCCTAAAAAATGCAGTTGTACCCAATGTCCACTTAACCACGGACATGTGGACAAGTGGAGCAGGGCAGACTCAGGACTATATGACTGTGACAGCCCACTGGGTAGATGTATTGCTTACCGCAGCAAGAACAGCAGCGGCGGCACCAGTAGCAGCATCTCGCAAACGCCAACTCGTTCCTAGGCAGGCTACGCTTTGTATCACCGCTTTCCAGAAGAGGCACACAGCTGACAACCTCTTACGGCAACTGAGGAAGATCATCGCAGAATGGCTTACCCCAATTGGACTCTCCTGGGCATTTGTGACATCGGACAACGCCAGCAATATTGTGCGTGCATTACATCTGGGCAAATTCCACCACGTCCCATGTTTTGCACATATATTGAATTTGGTGGTGCAGAATTATTTAAAAAACGACAGGGGCGTGCAAGAGATGCTGTCGGTGGCCCGAAGAATTGCGGGCCACTTTCGGCATTCAGGCACCGCGTACAGAAGACTGGAGCACCACCGAACATTCCTGAACCTGCCCTGCCATCATCTGAAGCAAGAGGTGGTAACGAGGTGGAATTCAACCCTCTATTTGCTTCAGAGGATGGAGGAGCAGCAAAAGGCCATTCAAGCCTATACATCTGCTCACGATATAGGCAAAGGAGGGGGAATGCACCTGACTGAAGCGCAGTGGAGAATGATTTCAACGCTGTGAAAAGGTTCTGCAACCCTTTGAACTTGCCTCACGTGAAGTCAGTTCAGACACTGCCAGCCTGAGTCAGGTCATTCCCCTCATCAGGCTTTTGCAGAAGAAGCTGGAGACATTGAAGGAGGAGCTAAAACAGAGCGATTCCTCTAGGCATGTGGGACTTGTGGATGGAGCCCTTAATTCGCTTAACCAGGATTCACGGGTGGTCAATCTGTTGAAATCAGAGCACTACATTTTGGCCACCGTGCTCGATCCTAGATTTAAAACCTACGTTGTATCTCTCTTTCCGGCAGACACAAGTCTGCAGAGGTTCAAAGACCTGCTGGTGAGAAAATTGTCAAGTCAAGCGGAACGTGACCCGTCAACATCTCCTCCTTCACATTCTCCCGCAACAGGGGGTGCGAGGAAAAGGCTAAGAATTCCTAGCCCACCCGCTGGCGGTGATGCAGGGCAGTCTGGAGCGAGTGCTGACATCTGGTCTGGACTGAAGGACCTGCCAATGATTACTGACATGTCGTCTACTGTCACTGCATATGATTCTCTCACCATGGAAAGAATGGTGGAGGATTATATGAGTGACCGCATCCAAGTAGGCACGTCAGACAGTCCGTACGTATACTGGCAGGAAAAAGAGGCAATTTGGAGGCCCTTGCACAAACTGGCTTTATTCTACCTAAGTTGCCCTCCCTCCAGTGTGTACTTCGAAAGAGTGTTTAGTGCAGCCGCTCACCTTGTCAGCAATCGGCGTACGAGGTTACTTCCAGAAAATGTGAAGAAGATGATGTTCATCAAAATGAATTATAATCAATTCCTCCGTGGAGACATTCACCAGCAGCAATTGCCTCCAGAAAGTACACGGGGACCTGAGATGGTGGATTCCAGTGGGGACGAATTAATAATCTGTGAGGAGGGGGATGTACACAGTGAAAGGGGTGAGGAATCGGAGGATGATGATGAGGTGGACATCTTGCCTCTGTAGAGCCAGTTTGTGCAAGGAGAGATTGATTGCTTCTTTTTTGGTGGGGGCACAAACCAACCAGTTATTTCAGTCACAGTCGTGTGGCAGACCCTGTCGCTGAAATGGTGGGTTCGTTAAAGTGTGCATGTCCTGTTTATACAACATAAGGGTGGGTGGAAGGGCCCAAAGACAATTCCATCTTGCACCTCTTTTTTCTTTCATTTTCTTTGCATCATGTGCTGTTTGGGGACAATTTTTTGGAAGTGCCATCCTGCCTGACACTGCAGTGCCACTCCTAGATGGGCCAGGTGTTTGTGTCGGCCACTTGTGTCGCTTAGCTTAGTCAAACAGCCACCTTGGTGCGCCTCTTTTTTTCTTTGCATCATGTGCTGTTTGGGACAATTTTTTGGAAGTGCCATCCTGTCTTGATTGACACTGCAGTGCCACTCCTAGATGGGCCAGGTGTTTGTGTCGGACACTTGTGTCGCTTAGCTTAGTCACACAGCCACCTTGGTGCGCCTCTTTTTTTCTTTGCATCATGTGCTGTTTGGGGACAATTTTTTGGAAGTGCCATCCTGCCTGACACTGCAGTGCCACTCCTAGATGGGCCAGGTGTTTGTGTCGGCCACTTGTGTCGCTTAGCTTAGTCACACAGCCACCTTAGTGCGCCTCTTTTTTTCTTTGCATCATGTGCTGTTTGGGGACAATTTTTTGGAAGTGCCATCCTGTCTTGATTGACACTGCAGTGCCACTCCTAGATGGGCCAGGTGTTTGTGTCGGCCACTTGTGTCGCTTAGCTTAGTCAAACAGCCACCTTGGTGCGCCTCTTTTTTTCTTTGCATCATGTGCTGTTTGGGGACTATTTTTTAAATCCTCCATCCTGTCTGACACTGCAGTGCCACTCCTAGATGGGCCAGGTGTTTGTGTCGGCCACTTGGGTCGCTTAGCTTAGTCATCCAGCGACCTTGGTGCAAATTGTAGGACTAAAAATAATATTGTGAGGTGTGAGGTGTTCAGAATAGACTGGAAATGAGTAGAAATTAAGGTAATTGAGGTTAATAATACTATGGGATCAAAATGACCCCCGAATTCTATGATTTAAGCTGTTTTTTAGGGGTTTTTGAAAAAAACACCCGAATCCAAAACACACCCGAATCCGACAAAAATTTATCGGTGAGGTTTTGCCAAAACGCGTCCGAATCCAAAACACGGCCGCAGAACCAAATCCAAAACCAAAACACAAAACCCGAAAAATGTCCGGTGCACATCACTAGTTGCCACCCGTCCAATTCTTCTTCACTTGTTTTATCCCTATTATTTTCAAACCTTTAGGGTTGCTGCGATGTGCCATTTTGAAATAATTTGATAAACTATGGGTTTCTAATCCCTTACAGATATTCCTGACATGCTTTTTAGTTCTAATTTTCAGCTTCCTCACTGTTCTGCCTACTGTACATATTGCTTCCTGCAATAACGTTCTGCTAAGTAAATAACTTTAATGTCACAAGATATGTGCTCTCTAATGGAGTATTCACTGTTGGTTTCTCTGGAGTAAAATGGAGCAAAATGTTTGTATCCCGTTCATGATTATTGTAGATGATTTACAGGAGATACATGTACCACAATGGGGGTCTTTCTGACCCGATCGCACGTTGCAGTTGTTCGCTGATTGACAGGCAGAGGCATTTGCTGGGCGGGAGGGGGTGGCATGGCAGCGTGTAGCCGCCAATTTCAGGGCCGGTCCGCGCAGGGGGCGGGCTGCAGCAGCTGCGTGACATCACATGCAGCTGCTGCGACCCGGGGCAGCGGCGAGTTTCTCCAGGTTCTCTTCAAGTACAAAAGCATTGCTGCTCTGCGATGCTTTTGTACATGTGCACAGCTCCTGCGGCTAGCCGGGAGTTACTCGTCGCTGCCCCGGATCACAGCGGCTGCGCGTGATGTCACGCAGCTGCTGCGGCCTGCACGTTATGGGCATGCCTGTGTTGGCCGGACCGCGCACCAAAAATGGCAGCTAAATGCCGCCGTGGCGCCCCCTCCCGCCCAGCGAATGCCTCTGCCTGTCAATCAGACAGAGGCGACCGCTAGGTAACAACGGCCTTCGGCCGTCTGGCATGCGCCTGTGCACTGCGGCGCAGGCATGACCCAATCGCTGTGTGCGAACAACTGCAGTGTTCGATCGGGTCAGAATGACCCCCAACATGCGGGGCGGACTAGCCCTGTGCTGGGTATCCCCCTGCATGTCGGGGAAGATGATAGTAGCTGTGCTAAATTTAGTACAGCTAGGATCAACTCGGAATGACCCCCAATGATAGAAGCCTCCTGTAAATGCTTTTACTATATTGTGCTTTAAGTCAGGCCTATGTTGTTATGTTGTTCTTAATTAGCTTTTTCATCAAATCTGCCTTTCTGTAAATCAGTACATGTTTTTCTGAAAGGACCTCTGCCAATACTTCATCTTCCAATAAGATATGACAATGTTTATTAAAATTCTTTTGACTCTGACCAGTGTCCTGCCTGTATTGGGTGATGGCACTTGTTGTATATTAGTCATTATTCTCTTGTGTTTTCTGTTTATACTCCAGAAGTGTATCTCTTTCTAGACTGGCTGCTTTCCCATAGTTGTGATATTCTTCCTCAACCAATTTAATAATAATAATACTAACAAAAATTATATTTATATAGCACTCTTTCTCCAACAGGACTCAATTTGGGTTGGACGACTGAAGAGAGCACCCTACCTACTTTCCATTGCACTGTAGCACTAGATGGGCCAGGAGCTCCTGTGAGGTACAAAGAGTTACTGAATAAGGCCCAGTATGGAGTCTCATGGTGATTTACAGCCAGGAAGATGTCTGGCTTGCCAGGTTGAGGCATGCTGTGGGCACAAAGGTTAGCATTGCTTCCTCCCACAGTCCTACTTATAGTATGAAATTATTTTCAACTGTAGAGTGGTAAGCTCTACTAGGGCAGGGGCTCAATAACAAAAAATTCACTGCGCAGTCCTGCTTAGTACTGTTCCGAACACAACTTGCCCCATCTGGGGTTGCTGTGGGGGCTCAGGAGGGGCTGCTAACACATCTAAGGGGCTGCTTTATTTAAAAATTAAATATGAAAAAAATAAACAAGACACATAGGTATGCTCACATGCATGTAACTGGGAGCTGTGCCACAAAATATGTAAATAAAAATAAAATAAAAAAATGGAAAACAAGAAACCCACGAGATTTTCACAAAATAAGTCTCCAGACTCTGTGTAGGGGAACATATCCAATCTTGCTCCAGTGGTGTACACCAGTTTATTTGCATACCAGTATTAAATCCGAGATTATCTTAATCCCTGAACATGGAGAAGGGGGTACAAATTTGGAGGCTTTGGCCACTAGTTTTTCAATTTGTCCAGTAAAGTGGTAATTAACAATTATATATGTATTTGCTTGGCTGAAGTCCTTTCTGTTCCACACCAATAAAGGAGTGGAGGTAAAAGCCTGTGTCCTGTTCCTGATTGCGTGTTCCTCTCTATTTTTTAATCACCTTCATGACACTGTCCTCTTGCCTCTTCTCATAATGTGAAAAGTCATCAAAGAAGGAGGTGGTATGTTTGTAGCTTGCTAGCTATGATTCGGAGAACTTGGCTAGCTTTATCCAGGGGGACCACATGTCGCTGAAATTTTGGGTTTATTAAACTGTGCATTTCCTCTTTTTTTTTCTTTGCATGATGTGCTCTTTGGGGCCTATTTTTTTAAACTGCCATCCTGTCTGCCACTGCAGTGCCACTCCTAGATGGGCCAGGTGTTTGTGCCGCCCACTTTTGTCACTTAGCTTAGTCATCCAGTTACCCCAGTGCAACCTTTTGGCCTAAAAGCAATATTGCGAGGTGTGAGGTGTTCAGAATAGACTGGAAATGAGTGGAAATTAATGTTATGGAGGTAAATAATACCGTAGAATCAAAATTACCCAAAAATTCTGTGATTTTAGCTGTTTTTATGGCGTTTTTTTTTTTAAATCTACCAGATCCAAAACTAAAACCAAAACCCAAAAGGGTGGTTTTGGCAAAACCAATCCAGATCCAAAACACGAGCGAAGATACAGATCCAAGACCAAAACCCAAAAAGTGTCCGTCGCACCTCTCTAATTACAAACTTTTGTATACTGTAGCACTGAGTAATACTGTATGTACTGTCCAAACTACGGCCTGTGGGCCAGATGCAGGCCTTCATATGCTCCATTGTGGTGTTTTTGAACCACTGTACTTCCACCATGATGAGTGAGGCAAGACTCAGGTCGAGAAACATCCAGACCTGAGGGTCCCTCAGTGGAAGCAATAGCCTACCCAGGTTTCCCTAGGCCATCCTTATTAAATGCATCTTAAGTACTGTAAGTAACAAATGAGTGTGAGTGAAGTGTTGAAGATATTGTGTTACATATTTCCAGTTTTCAGACTAAGGATACACAGATGTTCTGATTTTGCAATCAAGGGGCAGTATTCAAGGTAGACACATACAAGGTGGTACTCTTGCTGGTATTCCTGGATGGATAATGTTGTGCAATGATTAAGGTCTATGGGCAGACCACAGCATAAGCAGTGTTTGATGAATTGTGATACCGTATGATGGTATAAATCAATGTATGGCTGGGGAGTACCCAGCTCTGTTGCATAGGAAAATTGACCATCAGATTATTAGGATTTACTAATTATTTCTACAGGAGCACCTTAACTGATGGACTTCAGTGACTGCTAGTGCCACGTTTTTGCTAGTATAAAATTATAAAATACATGTTCTAATCAAACTTTGAACACTATCATGCCATTTGAAGTTCACAGCAAAAAAAAACTAAAATGTATTAAATTTAGTTCAAGTATTTGAGAACTGGCTCAAACATAGTCAAAAAAGTGTGAAAAAATTAAAAGAAACAGAAAATAAATTCTTAGAGACTACAAACAGGCCCATCATCTAAACATAAAACAGAGCCATGTCATACTAGAAAAAAAAGTCAAAATTTAAGAAAAATATATGGATAAGCACAAGCTAATACCTTCCACAGGTCCAAAAATACTAACACAACAAGCACCCGAGCACAAACAATGAAAAGGTTATCACTTTTAACACAACAATGAAATTATCCTTATTTACAAGGTCCCTGGATTCACTAACTGAACTTCACACACATGAGAACAATGGAAAAAAAATGAAATATGTTGAGGCAGCATGGAGGAAGACCAAGGAAGAAGGGCTGCAAGAAGCATAGACCATGGACACTAAAGAAGAAGGAGGGCTGCAAGAAGCATAGCGAGAAATCCCAATGTTCACAATACACTATACTGCAGATAGAGTATGTTCTCAAAAAAATTTCAAACAAGCATTTTACCACTCACAGGATTATCCAGAAAGGAGTAAGGGGAGATATGGGAATAAAGAATCTCCAAATGAAAGTATTCAGTTAAACTACTACTAGTGTCATAAAATGATACCAAGACAAAGAGACTTTTATAGTACAGGTTAAACACAACACCAAACTACCAGAACCACAAATCTTCATTGAATCTGAAAAGAAAGTAGATCAGTTTAGAATCAGACAAGGAAGAGATGAAAAAAAGGGTACGAAACCTCACATGTTTCCAGCAGGTATCTATAATCTCAGCTGATTGATGTTTACAACACTTGTCATGTTACTAAACAAAAGGCTAAAAAGTAACAATGAACAAATCAAGAACATACATACATCAATCTGCATACATTTTTTAAACTATGTCTAAAAAATTCTTCGAGCAGAAGAAAATGGATGACTTGAAAAATACAAAACACCCACCTAAAAAAACAATTAAACTTCAACCTAAAAATTATGAGAGGAGCAGATGTGGCAATGTTTTAAAGCCTTTTATAAAATCAGATTGAGAAAGATCAGACAAACCAAGGTAAAAATAAAAAAGAATCATATTACAAACTAAAAAACTGGATCTCAAAACATTGAAAGACATAATCATAAAACCAGCAGATAGATTTGGAGGCATAATCCACATAAACAATGAAGACTACATGGAGGAAGACAAAGGACTAATTAATGATGAACCATCTACTAAAAGAAAAAACTAAACGAAAACCCCAAATCCAACTACCGTACTACAAACTCATCACTACATGCCTACAGTAAGCATAGAATTAAAGCTACAGAAGGTTCCCACTGTGCAAATTTTTTTGTCAAACTGACAATTGGCACAATTGTTTGGACAACAACTTATCTTGGCACTACACACTAAGAATTTTTTAGATAAATGTACAGATTTTCTTCCACACCATGCTGACTTTGCATATGTCAGCCCACAAGCATAGCATAGTGTGTAGGCATGACATGATCTTGCCTATACACTACACAATCAAACAGTCCCATGACCCCATTATTGCCAAATCGGCCCAATACTTGTATAATGTGTACCTAGCATTAGTCAAGGAATGCTGAAATAAGGTCTTCTTCCTCACAAATATACACAAGAACATAGAATAACCACAAGGAAAATATTGTATCAGATACTTGTACATTAATTTCTTATGTTTCACAATCCACAGATAATTTCTTGAAACTGATTGTCAGCACCTGAAGAAACTACCCCAAAAGCACATGGCAAGTACTAGAGATCCTAGACAGCATCACATTACAGCTTGCATATCTACTCATGACCTGTGATGTGATAACACTCTACCCTATTATAGACCACAAAGCAGAGTACACACACAACAGACACTGGTTATTGGCTGACAATACATTTATTTATTAACAGTTTCTTATATAGTGCAGCAAATTCCATTGCGCTTTACAATTGGACACAATGATACAACAAAACTGGGTAATAAACAAACAGTCAGAGGTCGGAAGGCCCTACTCGTAAGCTTACAATCTATAGGGAAATAGGCATTGATACATTTCAAAAGCAACAAAGTTCATCATAAACAGTATAGAATTCATTCCAAACAATAACTACTTCTGGGTTGAGAATAACGATTACTAACAGGTACAGTAAGTGACACAGCCATGGGTATCAAATTTGCTCCTAGCTGGACAAATCTCTTTTTGCCAAATGGGAGGAAGATGACATGTGGAACAGCAACCCAAACTAAAGAAAATAAAACATGATACAGATACATGATAGATATCCTGCGCAGGGGTGTATCTTCCTATTGGCCAGGATGGCACTCACCAGGGGCGCCAGCCAAGGAGGGGTGCCGTCCAGCGGTGCCACCTGCGGGCAGTAGATAGAGTAACTTTTAGAGACAGCAGCTATCCCCCCAACCCTGTGTAGTTCCTCACCAGCAGGGATGCCCAGTAATGATCACGGTATGCAGCAGCGACTGCTGTGGGGTGTAGTTTATGTAGAGTTTCTTGTCTGTATTGTGGTGGCTGCTGCTGCTGCATTCTTTGATCATTAATGGGCATCCCTGCTGTTGAGGAACTCCACGGGGGTGGTGGGATAGCTGTTGCCTCAAAAAGCGAATCTACCTAAATATGCTGTGTTTAATAGTAAAATCAACATGGGGCATATGTGTCTCTGGCACTGTGGGGGCATACGTGTCTCTGGCACAGTGGGGGCATATGTGTATCTGACACTGTGGGGGCATACATGTGTATGGCACTGTGGGGGCATTTGAGTGTCCGGCACTGTGGGGGCATACGAGTGTCTGGCACTGTAGGGGCATACGAGTGTCTGGCTCGGAGGGGGCATGTGTATCTGGCACTGTGGGGGCATATTTGTATCTGGCACTGTGGGGGCATATGTGTATCTGGCACTATACTTAGAGGCATTATGTGTATCTGGCACTGCACTACTGGGGTCATTATGTGTAACTGGCACTATACTTTATATGGCACTTTATATTTATTAACACTATGTTAATAAATATAAACATTGTGAGTCTGCAGTGTGAACTTGTCATTTGTGGGCAAAAAAACAAATAAAACTGGGGGGTTTGTACATCAAGTCCAGAACATGCTGTGCCACACTGCGCCAATAAATATTAACACTGACTCGATATGGATCATGATCAGTTGATAGAAGAGGAGGAGCAGCAGCAATCAAGTACTAGTGATGTGGCTGCTGGCAGTCATGAAAGTAATACAACATCTACTAAATGTAGTCCAGGGGGAAAAAATGTTTAGGAAAGGGCTTCTGAAATCAAAATCTTTAACTATGTTAAAAAATGGGTAGAGGTGTCACATTAAAAACCAAGAAACTAGTGCCCTCCACCAAAAAAAACAACACTAAGGCTGAAGAACAAACTGTGTATTCACAAATCCCTAAGGAGAGTCAATTATATGTGAGTCTGATATTTCTTACAGTGTACTCTTAGAGAAGTCTCCTTTCCCTCCTTTCACAATATCTACACCATCTATACATGTGGGGATGAGCAGTACAAGTAAAGAGGATGAGAGCAATATTTGTGTACTATCTGACCCTAATAAGGATTATGAGGATGATGATGATGATGATGATGATGAGGAGGAGGATGATGTTGGTGATGTTTGTGTAAGTCATCCACCAGTGACAGTAGTTCTTACCTGTGATAAAAAGAAAGCCATTGTGATGCCTAGACATTATTTTTACCTGAATCCTGACAACATTTGTGAAGGAATCTGCTCCATTTGCGGGGCCACAGTTAGTACAGTTAGGGACATTAACCATCTAGATGCCTCCTCCATGTCACGTAATTTGCAGTGAGTTCATGAAATTTACTTTACAAAATTAATTTTTTTTGTAAAATAATAACAAGCAGTCCAGTATCAGCTACCAGCAATTTGGACCAGTCCATACATGCTTCACCATTAAACCTCTTCAATAACCTCCTCATTCATGATCAGAGGTAGGTCTTCCAAAAAATAGTTTTGTTAGGGCTCAAACAAACCAAGCACTTCAGCCCAAAAAGTGTAATTTCCTATAGCTGAAGTGCTTGTTTTGATAAACTGTGCATGTTCTTTTTAAAATCCTACATATACTGCTCCGCTTTTCTCTTCTGACACTGCTGTGTGGGAATATTTCATAGGTGTACTATAAACTGCCGTGTGTTTGTGCTGCTGCTATGTCACTTAGTAACCAGCCAGCTCGCTGCAGCCTTTGTTTGACCAATATTTATAAAAACAATATTATGAGCTGTGAGGTGGTCAAAATTGACTAGAAATGACTGGAAATGAATGCTATTGAGGTTAATAATACCATTTTAGCCATTTTTATAAATTAAAACAAAAAATAAAGCTCCAAAAAGAAAACATGTGAGGACAATTGGCAATACCAAGGTGACAAAATTGAAACAAGACCAAAACACAGAGTTTGGTGCACATCTCCAATATATATCTTAAACACTATATTCTTACCATTTGCATTGTGATACATTGTGATGCATAATTGCTGCTTTTATCCTTTATGAATGTATTTTAACATGTTTTTATACCATGTTATATTTATAGCACTGTTTAGCCCTTTTTTATCTCTAATAAACGGTACGCCATCTCCCTCAATGTGGTTTCTTTAGTAACATTTGTCAATGTTTTTTTCTCCCTCACTTAGTAGGTACTAAAATAAAAGTGCCTTCTTAGATTTTTCATTCAGTTTCAAATTTTAGAAAGTGTGGCAAAGTTTCAAGCTGTACAATCTTCTTAGTAGGAAAGTAATGTATTTTGGAGCATGGCATTGAATATGATATTGGTGGTCATTCCGAGTTGATCGCACGTAGCAACTTTTTGCTGCTCATGCGATCAACTTGATGCAGCCTATGGGGGAGTGTATTTTAGCATAGCGGGCTGCGATCGCTTGTGCAGCCCTGCTATGCTAAAAAAGTTTCCTGCAAAAGAAGACCAATGTCAGACCTATTTACCCTGTTTGACGGCTCCATCGACGAAAGTCCCGGGATTGACATCAGACATCCGCCCTCCAAACACCTGGATCTGCCTGCGTTCACCTCAACACGTCTTGAAAACAGTGAGTTGACGCCCCGGAACAAGATCATGTGATCGCCGGTGCGATCACTTTCTGCGCTGGCGGCATCGCTGCCTGGTGATGCCCGTCGACTCACAACGAGCGCGTGCACATTGCGGGCACCGCGCAGCCACAGTCCCAACCCTTTCGCACCGCAGCGAAGAACCGCTGCGTGCGAACGGATCAGAATGACCCCCATTATCAATATCTCCACAAAAGTAAGTTAAAAATTGCTAAATATCCAATATTGGTAAAATAAAATGCAGAACATGTATTCCTTACTCCCATTATTATACACTTGTTTTACCATTCCTGCATGCCTTAGTGATCACTGAGCAGGTTTCTTAGGGATGTTTTGATATGCTAATCAAACCAAATTATTATGCAGCTGCGGATTTAGGTATATATATTCAACTGAAACGAGTTCTGAGAAGCTGAGTCAAATAAATATTTGCTATTGTAGCACATATCTGGTATGTGCACATAACAGAGGGATAGTCACATTTTATGCAAACTATGAAGGGTTAAAATAACGAAATAGTGTCGATGGCCTCAGTGTTACACTTAATGACGGTAGCCTTGGGAAGTAGAAACAGAGAAGCAGAGAGGGATAAGTCCAAAGAGAGCAGGATATGGTCAGAGAGTTGGAGATGGAGAAGTCAGAAATATGACAACAGTGAGTGATTTAGTGAGGTCCCACTCACATGGGAGGGTGAGGAGGTCCACTGGGAGAGACCAAGTGATTATATGAAGTTAAGGAGTTTAGCGGCAGAGGATTCTGTGGGGATATCGAAAGGGATGTTGAAATCACCTAAGATAATGGAGGGGATGCCTGAAGAGAGGAAGCAAATGAGCCAGGAAGCAAAGTGATTGGGGAATTTGGTAGATATGCCAGGAAGATAGTAAATGACAGCTACTCGAAGGTGTACAGGTTGGAACGGGTATGTAGCATGGACCTCAAATATAGAGAATGTAAGGGAGTTCTGGTGGTATGAGTTGGTAGGTGTAACTGAAGGAAAGAAGGACCCCAACACCTCCGGAGAGAGCAGCAGGAGAAGTGGAGTCAGAGGGGAAAACCAGGTTTCTGTAATGCTATGAGATTCGGGGAATTGGTAAAAGGACATGAGTGGGGATTAGTTTGTTTACAGACAGATCTGTCATTCCAGAGGTCATGGGAGAGAGGGTGAGAGTTTGTGGGAGAGATGTGAATGAGATTATCAAGGTTGCTGTAGCAGTGGGGTGAGATTTACTTGGAGGGCAGGGATGTTGAGAGTGTAGTGATGGTGCGGGTGTCTGAGCTAGGAAGGGAAACTGCAGGCAGGAGTGGATTTACCGCAAGGCATCCAAAGCGGATGCCTAGGGCCCAGTGGAAGCCATGTGACAGTGAAAGTGCCCAGCTTACTCACAGCACTTAAAAATATCTATGGGGGTAATTCAGACCTGATCGCTAGGCAGCGATGTTTGCACTGCTGCGATCAGATAGTCGGCGCCTACAGGGGGAGTGTATTTTAGTTGTGCAAGTGTGCGATCACATCAGCCTGTCCGGGACCAGAATTGACATCAGACACCCTCCCTGCAAATGCTTGGACACACCTGCGTTTTCCCAAACACTCCCAGAAAACGGTTAGTTGCCACCCACAAACGCCCTCTTCCTGTCAATCTCCTTGCGTTCACATGTGCGTTCGGAAATTTCACACCATCCCGTCGCTAACAGGTGATCCCCATTGCACCGGTATGTCGCACCTGCACATTGCAGTGCAATCACATGCGCAGTGAGAAAACACAGCCTAGCGATCAGGTCTGAATCGGCCCCTATGTGCGCTGGGCTGTTTTAATGGTCCTGGCAGGCTGACAGTGTTTAGACAGCTGCCGGTGACCTGCTCCACCAGCGCTCACCTGTATCCTACCGAGCCGTGCATGTGACATCACGACGCACATGCGTATGACATCACATGCATTCAGAGAGGAGTCGGCTGGGTTGCAGTGCAACTACCACTTCTGGGTGATGGCCGGGTCTTTGTCCGGAAGCAGGCTGTAGCAGAAGGAGCGCTAGGTGCCGCACTGTCCTTCTCATTCAAGGTGAGAGGGAGGTGGAGAGATGCCTGGATGTAGTACAGATGGGTAGAGGGGGCATTTGTGGCATTGGAGGGGAGGAGGGAGGATACTAATTTGTGACTGTGTGGTTATTATCAGGTCTCTGGGAGTGAGTGGGGTATGTGTAACAAGGAGGAGTGAATGGGAATGTGCTACAGTGAGTGGGTATGTGTGGTGGTGAGTGGGAACATGTGACGGTGAATGGGTAAGTGTGAGCGGTGAGTGTGAGCGGTGAGTGGGGATGTGTGTCAGTGAGGGGTGAGTGAGTAGGTGTGCCGGTGAGCGGTGACTGGGTGTGTGTGACTGCGAGTGGGAATGTGTGAAAGTGAGGGGTGAGTGGGTATGTGTTATAACGAGGGGTGAGTGGGTATGTGTGGCAGCGAAGGGTGAGTGGAAACGATTACTATTAGCTAGTTACTATTTAGTGATGTGCACCGGACATTTTTCGGGTTTTGTGTTTTGGTTTTGGATTCGGATCCGCGGCCTTGTTTTGGATTCGGACGCGTTTTGGCAAAACCTCCCTGAAAATGTTTTGTTGGATTCGGGTGTGTTTTGGATTCGGATGTTTTTTTACAAAAAACCCTCAAAAACAGCTTAAATCATAGAATTTGGGGGTCATTTTGATCCCATAGTATTATTAACCTCAATAACCATAATTTCCACTCATTTTCAGTCTATTCTGAACACCTCACACCTCACAATATTATTTTTAGTCCTAAAATTTGCACCAAGGTCGCTGATGACTAAGCTAAGCGACCCAAGTGGCCGACACAAACACCTGGCCCATCTAGGAGTGGCACTGCAGTGTCAGACAGGATGGCACTTCAAAAAAATAGTCCCCAAACAGCACATGATTCAAAGAAAAAAAGAGGCACAATGAGGTAGCTGTGTGACTAAGCTAAGCGACCCAAGTGGCCGACACAAACACCTGGCCCATCTAGGAGTGGCACTGCAGTGTCAGACAGGATGGCACTTCAAAAAAATATTCCCCAAACAGCACATGATGCAAAGAAAAAAAGAGGTGCACCAAGGTCGCTGGATGGCTAAGCTAAGCGACACAAGTGGCCGACACAAACACCTGGCCCATCTAGGAGTGGCACTGCAGTGTCAGGCAGGATGGCACTTCAAAAAAATAGTCCCCAAACTGCACATGATGCAAAGAAAAATGAAAGAAAAAAGAGGTGCAAGATGGAATTGTCCTCGGGCCCTCCCACCCACCCTTATGTTGTATAAACAGGACATGCACACTTTAACAAACCCATCATTTCAGCGACAGGGTCTGCCACACAACTGTGACTGAAATGACTGGTTGGTTTGGGCCCCCACCAAAAAAGAAACAATCAATCTCTCCTTGCACAAACTGGCTCTACAGAGGCAAGATGTCCACCTCCTCCTCATCGTCCGATTCCTCACCCCTTTCACTGTGTACATCCCCCTCCTCACAGATTATTAATTCGTCCCCACTGGAATCCACCATCTCAGGTCCCTGTGTACTTTCTGGAGGCAATTGCTGGTGAATGTCTCCACGGAGGAATTGATTATAATTCATTTTGATGAACATCATCTTCTCCACATTTTCTGGAAGTAACCTCGTACGCCGATTGCTGACAAGGGGGGAAATTTACTAAGATGGGAGTTCTATTTAAGATGGGATGTTGCCCATAGCAACCAATCAGATTCCAGGTATTATCTTCTAGAAGGTGCTAGATAAATGAGAAGTAGAAGCTGATTGGTTGCTATGGGCAACATCCCATCTTAAATAGAACTCCCATCTTAGTAAATTTACCCCAAGGTGAGCGGCTCCACACTGGAGGGTGGGCAACTTAGGTAAAATAAAGCCAGTTTCTGCAAGGGCCTAAAAATTGCCTCTTTTTCATGCCAGTATACGTATGGACTGTCTGACGTGCCTACTTGGATGCGGTCACTCATATAATCCTCCACCATTCTTTCAATGGTGAGAGAATCATATGCAGTGACAGAAGACGACATGTCAGTAATCGTTGGCAGGTCCTTCAGTCCGGACCAAATGTCAGCACTAGCTCCAGACTGCCCTGCATCACCGCCAGCGGGTGGGCTCGGAATTCTTAGCCTTTTCCTCGCACCCCCAGTTGCGGGAGAATGTGAAGGAGGAGCTGTTGACGGGTCACGTTCCGCTTGACTTGACAATTTTCTCACCAGCAGGTCTTTGAACCTCTGCAGACTTGTGTCTGCCGGAAAGAGAGATCCAACATAGGTTTTAAAATTTAGGATCGAGCACGGTGACCAAAATGTAGTGCTCTGATTTCAACAGATTGACCACCCGTGAATCCTGATTAAGCGAATTAAGGGCTCCATCCACAAGTCCCACATGCCTAGCGGAATTGCTCTGTTTTAGCTCCTCTTTCAATGTCTCCAGCTTCTTCTGCAAAAGCCTGATGAGGGGAATGACCTGACTCAGGCTGGCAGTGTCTGAACTGACTTCACGTGTGGCAAGTTCAAACGGTTGCAGAACCTTGCACAACGTTGAAATCATTCTCCACTGCGCTTGAGTCAGGTGCATTCACCCTCCTTTGCCTATATCATAGGCAGATGTATAGGCTTGAATGGCCTTTTGCTGCTCCTCCATCCTCTGAAGCATATAGAGGGTTGAATTCCATCTCGTTACCACCTCTTGCTTCAGATGATGGCAGGGCAGGTTCAGGACTGTTTGCTGGTGCTCCAGTCTTTGGCATGCGGTGGATGAATGCCGAAAGTGGCCCGCAATTCTTCGGGCCACCGACAGCATCTCTTGCACGCCCCTGTTGTTTTTTAAATAATTCTGCACCACCAAATTCAATGTATGTGCAAAACATGGGACGTGCTGGAATTTGCCCAGATGTAATGCACGCACAATATTGCTGGCGTTGTCCGATGTCACAAATCCCCAGGAGAGTCCAATTGGGGTAAGCCATTCTGCGATGATCTTCCTCAGTTTCCGTAAGAGGTTTTCAGCTGTGTGCCTCTTCTGGAAAGCGGTGATACAAAGCGTAGCCTGCCTAGGAACGAGTTGGCATTTGCGAGATGCTGCTACTGGTGCCGCCGCTGCTGTTCTTGCTGCGGGAGGTAATACATCTACCCAGTGGGCTGTCACAGTCATATAGTCCTGAGTCTGCCTTGCTCCACTTGTCCACATGTCCGTGGTTAAGTGGACATTGGGTACAACTGCATTTTTTAGGACACTGGTGACTCTTTTTCTGAGGTCTGTGTACCTTTTCGGTATCGCCTGCATAGAGAAATGGAACCTAGATGGTATTTGGTACCGGGGACACAATACCTCAATCAAGTCTCTAGTTGCCTGTGAATTAACGGTGGATAACGGAAACACGTTTCTCACCGCCCAGGCTGCCAAGGCCTGAGTTATCTGCTTTACAGCAGGATGACTGCTGTGATATTTAATCTTCCTCGCAAAGGACTGTTGGACAGTCAATTGCTTACTGGAAGTAGTACAAGTGGTCTTCCGACTTCCCCTCAGGGATGACGATCGACTCCCAGCAGCAACAACAGCAGCGCCAGCAGCAGTAGGCGTTACACTCAAGGATGCATCAGAGGAATCCCAGGCAGGAGAGGACTCGTCAGACTTGACAGTGACATGACCTGCAGGACTATTGGCTTTCCTGTGTAAGGAGGAAATTGACACTGAGGGAGTTGGTGGTGTGGTTTGCAGTAGTTCGGTTACAAGAGGAAGGGATTTAGTGGTCAGTGGACTGCTTCCACTGTCATCCAAAGTTTTTGAACTTGTCACTGACTTATGATGAATGCTCTGCAGGTGACGTATAAGGGAGGATGTTCTGAGGTGGTTAACGTCCTTACCCCTACTTATTACAGCTTGACAAAGGAAACACACGGCTTGACACCTGTTGTCCGCATTTGTGTTAAAATTATTCCACACCGAAGAGGTGATTTTTTTTGTAATTTGACCAGGTATGTCAATGGCCATATTCGTCCCACAGACAACAGGTGTCTCCCCGGGTGCCTGACTTAAACAAACCACCTCACCATCAGAATCCTCCTTGTCAATTTCCTCCTCAGCGCCAGCAACACCCATATCCTCTTCCTGGTGTACTTCAACAGTGACATCTTCAATTTGACTATCAGGAACTGGACTGCGGGTGCTCCTTCCAGCACTTGCAGGGGGCGTGCAAATGGTGGAAGGCGCCACCTCTTCCCGTCCAGTGTTAGGAAGGTCAGGCATCGCAGCCGACACAATTGGACTCTCCTTGGGGATTTGTGATTTAGAAGAACGCACAGTTCTTTGCTGTGCTTTTGCCAGCTTAAGTCTATTCATTTTTCTAGCGAGAGGATGAGTGCTTCCATCCTCATGTGAAGCTGAACCACTAGCCATGAACATAGGCCAGGGCCTCAGCCGTTCCTTGCCACTCCGTGTCGTAAATGGCATATTGGCAAATTTACGCTTCTCCTCAGACGCTTTTAATTTTGATTTTTGGGTGATTTTACTGAACTTTTGTGTTTTGGATTTTACATGCTCTCTACTATGACATTGGGCATCGGCCTTGGCAGACGACGTTGATGGCATTTCATCGTCTCGGCCATGACTAGTGGCAGCAGCTTCAGCACGAGGTGGAAGTGGATCTTGATCTTTCCCTATTTTTCCCTCCACATTTTTGCTCTCCATCTTTTAATGTGTGGAATCATATGCCAGTATCAATAGCAATGGCCTACTACTATATATACTGCGCACAACTGAAATGCACCACAGGTATGGATGGATAGTATACTTGACGACACAGAGGTAGGTAGAGCAGTGGCCTACTGTACCGTACTGCTATATATTATATACTGGTGGTCAGCAAACTGTGCAAAACTGAAATGCACCACAGGTATGGATGGATAGTATACTTGACGACACAGAGGTAGGTAGAGCAGTGGCCTACTGTACCGTACTGCTATATATTATATACTGGTGGTCAGCAAACTGTGCAAAACTGAAATGCACCACAGGTATGGATGGATAGTATACTTGACGACACAGAGGTAGGTAGAGCAGTGGCCCTCTGTACCATACTCCTATATATTATATACTGGTGGTCAGCAAAATTATGCACTGTACTCCTACTATATACTACAATGCAGCACAGATATGGAGCGTTTTTCAGACAGAGAACGTATAATACTGGTGGTCACTGGCCAGCAAAACTCTGCACTGTACTCCTCCTATATAATACTGCTGGTCCCCAGTCCCCACAATAAAGCAGTGTGAGCACAGATAGACAGTATGCAGCACACTGAGCACAGATATGGAGCGTTTTTCAGGCAGAGAACGTATAATACTGGTGGTCACTGGTCAGCAAAACTCTGCACTGTACTCCTCCTATATAATACTGCTGGTCCCCAGTCCCCACAATAAAGCAGTGTGAGCACAGATATATGCAGCACACTGAGCACAGATATGGAGCGTTTTTCAGGCAGAGAACGTATAATACTGGTGGTCACTGGTCAGCAAAACTCTGCACTGTACTCCTCCTATAATACTGCTGGTCCCCAGAATAAAGATATTTGCAGCCCCCTGAAAGTTCTGAAACAAAGTGAGAGGACGCCTGCCACGTCCTCTCACTATCATTTCCAATGCACGAGTGAAAAATGGCGGCGACGCGCGGCTCCTTATATAGAATCCGAATCTCGCGAGAATCCGACAGCGGGATGATGACGTTCGGGCGCGCTCGGGTTAACCGAGCAATACTGGAGTATCCGAGTATGCCTCGGACCCGTGTAAAATGGGTGAAGTTCGGGGGGGTTCGGATTCCGAGGAACCGAACCCGCTCATCACTAGTACGTGTGTCAATGAGTGGGACTGTGTTACATTTAATGTTGAGTGGGAATGTATGATGGTGAGGGGTGAATGGGAATGTGCGACGGTCAGCATTGAGTGGGTACATGTGATAGTGCGGTGTTAGTGGGAATGTGTGACAGCAAGGGGTGAGTGGGAATGTGTGACATTGAATGGTGAGTGAGAATGTGTGAGAGTGAGGGGTGAGTGTGTATGTCTGACAGTGAGCAGTGAGTGGGAATGTGTGACAGTGAGGGGTGAATGATGAGTGGGAATGTGTGACAGCGAGGGGTGATTGGGATTGTGTGTTAGCGAGGGGTGTGTAGGAATGTGTGATGGTGAGGGGTGATTGGGAATATGTGACAGTGATTGGTGAGCGGGAATGTGTGACACTGAAGGGTGAATGGTGAGTGGGAATGTGTGACAGTGAGGGGAGAGTGGGTATGTGTGACATTAAGGAGTGAGTGGGTATGTGTGACAGTGAGGATTGAATGGGTATGTGTGACAGTGAGTGGAAATGTGTGACAGTAAGCAGTAAGTCTGAATGTGTGACAGGGGATGGGGCGGCATACATTTACTGGGCATGGACCTGCCTGCTACATTGGGTAGGGGTGGGGGATTAGAAGGCTACCGTCACTTTAAAAGTCAGCTAGGGATGAACAGGGCTGATAACACAGAGGATGAAGCCTGTTTTGGTGAGATAATAGCCCAGGCTCTGCAAGGTCCAGTACTGCAACCACCCTCACAATGTGCCATTTTATAATACAGGCAGCTCATTTAATTTCTAATGCATGTCCTGAATGTCTTGCAACTTCCCCTTTGAAGGCTAGTTTTTGCAGATGTGCACATGCGTACTGTAACTAGTGATGTGCACCGGAAATTTTTCGGGTTTTGTGTTTTGGTTTTGGGTTCGGTTCCGCGGCCGTGTTTTGGGTTCGAACGCATTTTGGCAAAACCTCACCAAATTTTTTTTGTCGGATTCGGGTGTGTTTTGGATTCGGGTGTTTTTTTCAAAAAACCCTAAAAAACAGCTTAAATCATAGAATTTGGTGGTCATTTTGATCCCATAGTATTATTAACATCAATAACCATAATTTCCACTCATTTTCAGTCTATTCTGAACACCTTACACCTCACAATATTATTTTTAGTCCTAAAATTTGCACCGAGGTAGCTGTGTGACTAAGCTAAGCGACCCAAGTGGCCGACACTAACACCTGGCCCATCTAGGAGTGGCACTGCAGTGTCACGCAGGATGGCCCTTCAAAAAAATACTCCCCAAACAGCACATGACGCAAAGAAAAAAAGAGGAGCAATGAGGTAGCTGTGTGACTAAGATAAGCGACCCAAGTGGCCGACACAAACACCTGGCCCATCTAGGAGTGGCACTGCAGTGTCACGCAGGATGGCCCTTTAAAAAAATACTCCCCAAACAGCACATGACGCAAATAAAAAAAGAGGAGCAATGAGGTAGCTGTGTGACTAAGATAAGCGACCCAAGTGGCCGACACAAACACCTGGCCCATCTAGGAGTGGCACTGCAGTGTCACGCAGGATGGCCCTTCAAAAAAATACTCCCCAAACAGCACATGACGCAAAGAAAAAAAGAGGCGCAATGAGGTAGCTGTGTGACTAAGATAAGCGACCCAAGTGGCCGACACAAACACCTGGCCCATCTAGGAGTGGCACTGCAGTGTCAGACAGGATGGCACTTGAAAAAAATACTCCCCAAACAGCACATGACGCAAAGAAAAAAAGAGGCGCAATGAGGTAGCTGTGTGACTAAGATAAGCGACCCAAGTGGCCGACACAAACACCTGGCCCATCTAGGAGTGGCACTGCAGTGTCACGCAGGATGGCCCTTCAAAAAAATACTCCCCAAACAGCACATGACGCAAAGAAAAATGAAAGAAAAAAGAGGTGCAAGATGGAATTGTCCTTGGGCCCTCCCACCCACCCTTATGTTGTATAAACAGGACATGCACACTTTAACGAACCCATCATTTCAGCGACAGGGTCTGCCACACGACTGTGACTGAAATGACTGGTTGGTTTGGGCCCCCACCAAAAAAGCTGCAATCAATCTCTCCTTGCACAAACTGGCTCTACAGAGGCAAGATGTCCACCTCATCATCATCGTCCGATTCATCACCCCTCTCACTGTGTACATCCCCCTCCTCACAGATTATTAACTCGTCCCCACTGGAATCCACCATCTCAGGTCCCCGTGTACTTTCTGGAGGCAATTGCTGCTGGTGAATGTCTCCACGGAGGAATTGATTATAATTCATTTTAGTGAACATCATCTTCTCCACATTTTCTGGAAGTAACCTCGTACGCCAATTACTGACAAGGTGAGCGGCGGCACTAAACACTCTTTCGGAGTACACACTGGAGGGAGGGCAACTTAGGTAGAATAAAGCCAGTTTGTGCAAGGGCCTAAAAATTGCCTCTTTTTCCTGCCAGTATACGTACGGACTGTCTGACGTGCCTACTTGGATGCGGTCACTCATATAATCCTCCACCATTCTTTCAATGGTGAGAGAATCATATGCAGCGACAGTAGACGACATGTCAGTAATCGTTGGCAGGTCCTTCAGTCCGGACCAGATGTCAGCACTCGCTCCAGACTGCCCTGCATCACCGCCAGCGGGTGGGCTCGGAATTCGTAGCCTTTTCCTCGCACCCCCAGTTGCGGGAGAATGTGAAGGAGGAGATGTTGACGGGTCACGTTCCGCTTGACTTGACAATTTTCTCACCAGCAGGTCTTTGAACCTCTGCAGACTTGTGTCTGCCGGAAAGAGAGATACAACGTAGGTTTTAAATCTAGGATCGAGCACGGTGGCCAAAATGTAGTGCTCTGATTTCAACAGATTGACCACCCGTGAATCCTGGTTAAGCGAATGAAGGGCTCCATCCACAAGTCCCACATGCCTAGCGGAATTGCTCTATTTTAGCTCCTCCTTCAATGTCTCCAGCTTCTTCTGCAAAAGCCTGATGAGGGGAATGACCTGACTCAGGCTGGCAGTGTCTGAACTGACTTCACGTGTGGCAAGTTCAAAAGGTTGCAGAACCTTGCACAACGTTGAAATCATTCTCCACTGCGCTTGAGTCAGGTGCATTCCACCTCCTTTGCCTATATCGTGGCCAGATGTATAGGCTTGAATGGCCTGTTGCTGCTCCTCCATCCTCTGAAGCATATAGAGGGTTGAATTCCACCTCGTTACCACCCCTTGCTTCAGATAATGGCAGGGCAGGTTCAGGTGTTTTTGGTGGTGCTCCAGTCTTCTGTACGCGGTGCCTGTACGCCGAAAGTGGCCCGCAATTCTTCTGGCCACCGACAGCATCTCTTGCACGCCCCTGTCGTTTTTTAAATAATTCTGCACCACCAAATTCAAGGTATGTGCAAAATATGGGACGTGCTGGAATTTGCCCAGATGTAATGCACGCACAATATTGCTTGAGTTGTCCGATGCCACAAATCCCCAGGAGAGTCCAATTGGGGTAAGCCATTCTGCGATGATCTTCCTCAGTTGCCGTAAGAGGTTTTCAGCTGTGTGCCTATTCTGGAAAGCGGTGATACAAAGCGTAGCCTGCCTAGGAACGAGTTGGCATTTTCGAGATGCTGCTATTGGTGCCGCCGCTGCAGTTCTTGCAGCGGGAGGCAGTACATCTACCCAGTAGGCTGTCACAGTCATGTAGTCCTGAGTCTGCCCTGCTCCACTTGTCCACATGTCTGTGGTTAAGTGGACATTGGGTACAACTGCATTTTTTAGGACACTGGTGAGTCTTTTTTTGACGTCTGTGTACATTCTCGGTATCGCCTGCCTAGAGAAGTGGAACCTAGATGGTATTTGGTAACGGGGGCACACTACCTCAAGAAATTGTCTAGTTCCCTGTGAACTAACGGCGGATACCGGACGCACGTCTAACACCAACATAGTTGTCAAGGCCTCAGTTATCCGCTTTGCAACAGGATGACTGCTGTGATATTTCATCTTCCTCACAAAGGACTGTTGGACAGTCAATTGCTTACTGGAAGTAGTACAAGTGGTCTTCCGACTTCCCCTCTGGGATGACGATCGACTCCCAGCAGCAACAACAGCAGCACCAGCAGCAGTAGGCGTTACACTCAAGGATGCATCGGAGGAATCCCAGGCAGGAGAGGACTCGTCAGACTTGCCAGTGACATGGCCTGCAGGACTATTGGCTTTCCTGGGTAAGGTGGAAATTAACACTGAGGGAGTTGGTGGTGTGGTTTGCAGGAGCTTGGTTACAAGAGGATGGGATTTAGTGGTCAGTAGACTGCTTCCGCTGTCACCCAAAGTTTTTGAACTTGTCACTGACTTATGATGAATGCGCTGCAGGTGACTTATAAGGGAGGATGTTCCGAGGTGGTTAACGTCCTTACCCCTACTTATTACAGCTTGACAAAGGCAACACACGGCTTGACACCTGTTGTCCGCATTTGTGTTGAAATAATTCCACACCGAAGAGCTGTTTTTTTTTGTATTTTGACCAGGCATATCAATGGCCATATTCGTCCCACGGACAACAGGTGTCTCCCCGGGTGCCTGACTTAAACAAACCACCTCACGATCAGAATCCTCCTTTTCAATTTCCTCCCCAGCGCCAGCAACACCCATATCCTCATCCTGGTGTACTTCAACACTGACATCTTCAATTTCACTATCAGGAACTGGACTGCGGGTGCTCCTTTCAACACTTGCATAGGGCGTGCAAATGGTGGAAGGCGCAAGCTCTTCCCGTCCAGTGTTGGGAAGGTCAGGCATCGCAACCGACACAATTGGACTCTCCTTTGGGATTTGGGATTTCGAAGAATGCACAGTTCTTTGCTGTGCTTTTGCCGCAAGTCTTTTCTTTTTTCTAGCGAGAGGATGAGTGCTTCCATCCTCATGTGAAGCTGAACCACTAGCCATGAACATAGGCCAGGGCCTCAGCCGTTCCTTGCCACTCCGTGTCGTAAATGGCATATTGGCAAGTTTACGCTTCTCCTCAGACGCTTTTAATTTTGATTTTTGGGTAATTTTTTTACTGATCTTTTGTGTTTTGGATTTTACATGCTCTGTACTATGACATTGGGCATCGGCCTTGGCAGACGACGTTGATGGCATTTCATCGTCTCGGCCATGACTAGTGGCAGCAGCTTCAGCACGAGGTGGAAGTGGATCTTAATCTTTTCCTATTTTTTTAACCTCCACATTTTTGTTCTCCATATTTTGCGCACAACTAAAAGCCACCACAGGTATACAATGTAGATGTAAAACAAAAAGATGGTTACAGACTAGCGCTATTATAAAGTATTAAAACTTTAAAACAGGAACTTGAAGTAAGAATCTCCTCATCCAGAACACCATTCAACTGTTTCCCCGCTTATCAGAAAGACACTCACTTTATAGTTCTGTCTCGAGTTCCTATAAAGGTATCTTTCACTCGGTGGGTGTCAGGTGTCTGGTCACTTAAAACAAGCTGGACTTTTAGAATATCACTTACATTGTTATCCTGTCTCGCGTGCACATAAAGGTATCTTTTGTATCTCTCACGATGCAGACGGCAGGAAACAAAACAGACTGGTTTTTCTGGTGAATGTCCACGATTTTATTCATCCGATAAAAACAACAGTCAATTAAAAGTATTGGCAGTAACTTCTGAGAGTTATATTTGGTTACAAATGCGACTCCTTGGTTAGTAACAGGGATCGAAGTTTTTTTGGTATTGCTTAATGTAGCTGAACGTTCCAAATCACGTATATTACAACGTGCCTGTTTAACTATTGAGGAATTATACCCTTTATTGAGAAATTGGCTTTCCATAATATCTGCCTGTGAATCATAAGTGCTTACATTCGTACAGTTCCTCCTTAATCTTCTAAACTGGCTTTTGGGTATACTTTTTAGCCAGTTGGAATGGTGGTTACTGTCAAAATTGATAAAAGAATTACAATCTGTGGGTTTTGTAAAGTTGCTTGTGACTAACTGATCACCCTCTATGTATATACGTAAATCAAAAAATTTATTTCTTTATTACTGATGTTATAGGTGAATTCAATATTTTTATTGATTAAATTAAGGTACGTACAGAAACTTTCTAAAGAGGATCGGTCCCCGTCCCATATGAATAGGACGTCATCTATATATCTTGTCCAGAGCACTAGGCTGGCACCCCACTGGTGGTCAGACCAAATTGTCTGATCTTCCCAGTGGGCCATGAATAGATTGGCGTAACTTGGTGCCAGCCTAGTGCCCATCGCCGCTCCGAGCAGCTGTAAATAGAAATCCCCCTCATACCAAAAAAAATTATTCTGCAGTATGAGGGACACTCCCTCCACAATAAACTGAGTGTCTGCATTTGGGACATTATTTAGAGCTAAGAAATATTGAAGTGCTTCTATACCATGATCATGCAAGATAATGGTGTAAAGAGATTTTACATCCGCTGTGACTAAGAGATAATGGGGTTTCCATTCTATGGTGGCCAATTTATTAATTGCCGATATGGTATCCTTCAAATAAGATTTTGTGTTCACTACAAATGGTTGGATCTTATAGTCTAAGAATTCTGATAAATTTGAAAGAATGGAACCTATCCCGGCCACAATAGGGCGGCCTGGCGGTTGATCTAGACTCTTGTGGATCTTGGGCAGAATATACAATGCTGGAATAGTGGGGTTCTCGATCTGAATGTAATTATGCTCTTCCACAGTCACAACTCCTAAGGTGGTGTATAGTCCCAAAAATACATCTAATTTTTTTATGACTGCCCCAGATGGATCTCCCTTTAGTTTCTTATATGTAGTTGTATCTGACAACTGGCGTACTATTTCCGTATGATAATCGTCCCTATTAAGGATGACCACACCCCCGCCTTTATCAGCGGGTTTGATTATAATTTGATCATTCCTTTTGAGGGTCCCTATTGCTTTCCTTTGGTTTCTTGTAAGGTTACATTTTTTGGGGAGCTTAAATTGGGTCTTATCCAAATCCTCTTTGACTAGCCGCTCGAAGGTCTCAACGAAACAGCCTCTTTTATGTCTGGGGAAAAAGGTAGATCTTTTTTTAAAAACCTTCACACCTTCCTGCCAATCGTCTATTGGGGTATCTGTATTTTTATTGTCCGCAAAGAATCTTTTTAGGGACAGTTTGCGGACAAAACACTGTAGATCTATATACGTATCAAAATCATCTGGTTTACTGGAGGGAGCGAATTTTAAACCTTTTTCTAAAAGATCATGTTCATCTTTTGATAAAACATAATTACTAAGATTATATATCTTAGTTTTGCTTTGTTCATTGGATGTTATTTCCACCATCGGAATAGTTGGACTATCCTTGTTTTTCATACGCAATCTTTTCTTTTTTGACACCCCATTATATTTACACGCTCTACAGCCCCTTTGTTTATGTGTACAAATATTTCTATTTATATTGGTCTGGTTCTCATCGGTCGTTTCTCCAAAAAAGTTTGGGAACCCTGTAGTCTCTCATAACCAGGGTCCTCCCGTCTCTCTTCGTGATGGAACCAATTTTCATTTCTGTTCATACCAGAGGGAGATCTTCTCCTCTGGTGGTCCCAGTCAGGAGATAGAGCTCTGTTTATCCGTTGGTACTTGGTGGTGTCCCTAAAATGATAGTTGTCTCTGTATGGTGTATTTCGATTTCTATTAAAGGTATGGTTCCCTCTGTATGATTGGATACGTCCTCTTTTTAAATTATTGGGACGGGTTCTTTGTTCACGTGACATATTATTCACATGATTGTGTGTATGTGTATTTAGTCTATATTGACCTTCAGGATGGTTAGTTCTCTCTTGTTCAGGCGACTTTATAATGTCCCTCTGAGCCTCATAGGCTACATGAACATTATCTTCCTTATAGTCTTTTTTGTCTCTGTTATATTTTTTCTGTTTCTTTTTCATAAGGTCCTGTTCATTCCTTCTTACTCTGATTAGTATACAATCTTCTAGTTCTTTAAACTCTTTCAGATCGGATGAAGGTTTGATTAAGGATTCATTAAGTTCGATTTCTCTTTCTATATCAGCAAGCATATGTTTTTTCTCTTTAATTATATGCTCCATTAATTTGAAAGAACATGAATCCAGAATCGAAAACCATTCCTTTCTGAAAGCTTCAGATTCCCCTTCAAAGGAAGGACTTTTATTAAGCCTTAAACCCCGTGGTATTAAATTATCTTTTATGTACCTCTCTAGGGTGACAATTTCCCACCATAAGTTCCCTTCTTTTAAAAGCATTTTTTCTAATTTGCGCATTGCGCTTTCTAAAGTGTCATCTTGTAACATAGTACCACTGTTTTCATGATCGAATAAATTCTGTAACAAATCCCTCCTTTCTCTTCTGTGTTTAAACATAATTTAAAAAGTCTTTCCCTAGGTGGGGAAAGTTAAGGTGATTAGTAGCAGCTGGACCGCAAATCAAGGGAGAGCAGACTGGAGAAAACAAAGTATGTTTGCAGCCCTGCGCTACCAAGCTTTATGCTGCTGATCTGTAACTCATGGGATTTTCCCTCATAAAACCCAACAAAACGAATACATGTAAAACAAAAAGATGGTTACAGACTAGCGCTATTATAAAGTATTAAAACTTTAAAACAGGAACTTGAAGTAAGAATCTCCTCATCCAGAACACCATTCAACTGTTTCCCCGCTTATCAGAAAGACACTCACTTTATAGTTCTGTCTCGAGTTCCTATAAAGGTATCTTTCACTCGGTGGGTGTCAGGTGTCTGGTCACTTAAAACAAGCTGGACTTTTAGAATATCACTTACATTGTTATCCTGTCTCGCGTGCACATAAAGGTATCTTTTGTATCTCTCACGATGCAGACGGCAGGAAACAAAACAGACTGGTTTTTCTGGTGAATGTCCACGATTTTATTCATCCGATAAAAACAACAGTCAATTAAAAGTATTGGCAGTAACTTCTGAGAGTTATATTTAGTTACAAATGTGACTCCTTGGTTAGTAACAGGGATCAAAGTTTTTTTGGTATTGCTTAATGTAGCTGAACGTTCCAAATCACGTATATTACAACGTGCCTGTTTAACTATTGAGGAATTATACCCTTTATTGAGAAATTGGCTTTCCATAATATCTGCCTGTGAATCATAAGTGCTTACATTCGTACAGTTCCTCCTTAATCTTCTAAACTGGCTTTTGGGTATACTTTTTAGCCAGTTGGAATGGTGGTTACTGTCAAAATTGATAAAAGAATTACAATCTGTGGGTTTTGTAAAGTTGCTTGTGACTAACTGATCACCCTCTATGTATATATGTAAATCCAAAAAATGTATTTCTTTATTACTGATGTTATAGGTGAATTCAATATTTTTATTGTTTAAATTAAGGTACGTACAGAAACTTTCTAAAGAGGATCGGTCCCCGTCCCCTATGAATAGGACGTCATCTATATATCGTGTCCAGAGCACTAGGCTGGCACCCCACTGGTGGGCAGACCAAATTGTCTGATCTTCCCAGTGGGCCATGAATAGATTGGCGTAACTTGGTGCCAGCCTAGTGCCCATCGCCGCTCCGAGCAGCTGTAAATAGAAATCCCCCTCATACCAAAAAAAATTATTCTGCAGTATGAGGGACACTCCCTCCACAATAAACTGAGTGTCTGCATTTGGGACATTATTTAGAGCTAAGAAATATTGAAGTGCTTCTATACCATGATCATGCAAGATAATGGTGTAAAGAGATTTTACATCCGCTGTGACTAAGAGATAATGGGGTTTCCATTCTATGGTGGCCAATTTATTAATTGCCGATATGGTATCCTTCAAATAAGATTTTGTGTTCACTACAAATGGTTGGATCTTATAGTCTAAGAATTCTGATAAATTTGAAAGAATGGAACCTTTTCAGAAAGGAATGGTTTTCGATTCTGGATTCATGTTCTTTCAAATTAATGGAGCATATAATTAAAGAGAAAAAACATATGCTTGCTGATATAGAAAGAGAAATCGAACTTAATGAATCCTTAATCAAACCTTCATCCGATCTGAAAGAGTTTAAAGAACTAGAAGATCGTATACTAATCAGAGTAAGAAGGAATGAACAGGACCTTATGAAAAAGAAACAGAAAAAATATAACAGAGACAAAAAAGACTATAAGGAAGATAATGTTCATGTAGCCTATGAGGCTCAGAGGGACATTATAAAGTCGCCTGAACAAGAGAGAACTAACCATCCTGAAGGTCAATATAGACTAAATACACATACACACAATCATGTGAATAATATGTCACGTGAACAAAGAACCCGTCCCAATAATTTAAAAAGAGGACGTATCCAATCATACAGAGGGAACCATACCTTTAATAGAAATCGAAATACACCATACAGAGACAACTATCATTTTAGGGACACCACCAAGTACCAACGGATAAACAGAGCTCTATCTCCTGACTGGGACCACCAGAGGAGAAGATCTCCCTCTGGTATGAACAGAAATGAAAATTGGTTCCATCACGAAGAGAGACGGGAGGACCCTGGTTATGAGAGACTACAGGGTTCCCAAACTTTTTTGGAGAAACGACCGATGAGAACCAGACCAAGATAAATACAAATATTTGTACACATAAACAAAGGGGCTGTAGAGCGGGTAAATATAATGGGGTGTCAAAAAAAGAAAAGATTGCGTATGAAAAACAAGGATAGTCCAACTATTCCGATGGTGGAAATAACATCCAATGAACAAAGCAAAACTAAGATATATAATCTTAGTAATTATGTTTTATCAAAAGATGAACATGATCTTTTAGAAAAAGGTTTAAAACTCGCTCCCTCCAGTAAACCAGATGATTTTGATACGTATATAGATCTACAGTGTTTTGTCCGCAAACTGTCCCTAAAAAGATTCTTTGCGGACAATAAAAATACAGATACCCCAATAGACGATTGGCAGGAAGGTGTGAAGGTTTTTAAAAAAAGATCTACCTTTTTCCCCAGACATAAAAGAGGCTGTTTCGTTGAGACCTTCGAGCGGCTAGTCAAAGAGGATTTGGATAAGACCCAATTTAAGCTCCCCAAAAAATGTAACCTTACAAGAAACCAAAGGAAAGCAATAGGGACCCTCAAAAGGAATGATCAAATTATAATCAAACCCGCTGATAAAGGCGGGGGTGTGGTCATCCTTAATAGGGACGATTATCATACGGAAATAGTACGCCAGTTGTCAGATACAACTACATATAAGAAACTAAAGGGAGATCCATCTGGGGCAGTCATAAAAAAATTAGATGTATTTTTGGGACTATACACCACCTTAGGAGTTGTGACTGTGGAAGAGCATAATTACATTCAGATCGAGAACCCCACTATTCCAGCATTGTATATTCTGCCCAAGATCCACAAGAGTCTAGATCAACCGCCAGGCCGCCCTATTGTGGCCGGGATAGGTTCCATTCTTTCAAATTTATCAGAATTCTTAGACTATAAGATCCAACCATTTGTAGTGAACACAAAATCTTATTTGAAGGATACCATATCGGCAATTAATAAATTGGCCACCATAGAATGGAAACCCCATTATCTCTTAGTCACAGCGGATGTAAAATCTCTTTACACCATTATCTTGCATGATCATGGTATAGAAGCACTTCAATATTTCTTAGCTCTAAATAATGTCCCAAATGCAGACACTCAGTTTATTGTGGAGGGAGTGTCCCTCATACTGCAGAATAATTTTTTTTGGTATGAGGGGGATTTCTATTTACAGCTGCTCGGAGCGGCGATGGGCACTAGGCTGGCACCAAGTTACGCCAATCTATTCATGGCCCACTGGGAAGATCAGACAATTTGGTCTGACCACCAGTGGGGTGCCAGCCTAGTGCTCTGGACACGATATATAGATGACGTCCTATTCATATGGGACGGGGACCGATCCTCTTTAGAAAGTTTCTGTACGTACCTTAATTTAAACAATAAAAATATTGAATTCACCTATAACATCAGTAATAAAGAAATACATTTTTTGGATTTACGTATATACATAGAGGGTGATCAGTTAGTCACAAGCAACTTTACAAAACCCACAGATTGTAATTCTTTTATCAATTTTGACAGTAACCACCATTCCAACTGGCTAAAAAGTATACTCAAAAGCCAGTTTAGAAGATTAAGGAGGAACTGTACGAATGTAAGCACTTATGATTCACAGGCAGATATTATGGAAAGCCAATTTCTCAATAAAGGGTATAATTCCTCAATAGTTAAACAGGCACGTTGTAATATACGTGATTTGGAACGTTCAGCTACATTAAGCAATACCAAAAAAACTTCGATCCCTGTTACTAACCAAGGAGTCGCATTTGTAACCAAATATAACTCTCAGAAGTTACTGCCAATACTTTTAATTGACTGTTGTTTTTATCGGATGAATAAAATCGTGGACATTCACCAGAAAAATCAGTCTGTTTTGTTTCCTGCCGTCTGCATCGTGAGAGATACAAAAGATACCTTTATGTGCACGCGAGACAGGATAACAATGTAAGTGATATTCTAAAAGTCCAGCTTGTTTTAAGTGACCAGACACCTGACACCCACCGAGTGAAAGATACCTTTATAGGAACTCGAGACAGAACTATAAAGTGAGTGTCTTTCTGATAAGCGGGGAAACAGTTGAATGGTGTTCTGGATGAGGAGATTCTTACTTCAAGTTCCTGTTTTAAAGTTTTAATACTTTATAATAGCGCTAGTCTGTAACCATCTTTTTGTTTTACATGTATTCGTTTTGTTGGGTTTTATGAGGGAAAATCCCATGAGTTACAGACCAGCAGCATAAAGCTTGGTAGCGCAGGGCTGCAAACATACTTTGTTTTCTCCAGTCTGCTCTCCCTTGATTTGCGGTCCAGCTGCTACTAATCACCTTAACTTTCCCCACCTAGGGAAAGACTTTTTAAATTATGTTTAAACACAGAAGAGAAAGGAGGGATTTGATACAGAATTTATTCGATCATGAAAACAGTGGTACTATGTTACAAGATGACACTTTAGAAAGCGCAATGCGCAAATTAGAAAAAATGCTTTTAAAAGAAGGGAACTTATGGTGGGAAATTGCCACCCTAGAGAGGTACATAAAAGATAATTTAATACCACGGGGTTTAAGGCTTAATAAAAGTCCTTCCTTTGAAGGGGAATCTGAAGCTTTCAGAAAGGAATGGTTTTCGATTCTGGATTCATGTTCTTTCAAATTAATGGAGCATATAATTAAAGAGAAAAAACATATGCTTGCTGATATAGAAAGAGAAATCGAACTTAATGAATCCTTAATCAAACCTTCATCCGATCTGAAAGAGTTTAAAGAACTAGAAGATCGCATACTAATCAGAGTAAGAAGGAATGAACAGGACCTTATGAAAAAGAAACAGAAAAAATATAACAGAGACAAAAAAGACTATAAGGAAGATAATGTTCATGTAGCCTATGAGGCTCAGAGGGACATTATAAAGTCGCCTGAACAAGAGAGAACTAACCATCCTGAAGGTCAATATAGACTAAATACACATACACACAATCATGTGAATAATATGTCACGTGAACAAAGAACCCGTCCCAATAATTTAAAAAGAGGACGTATCCAATCATACAGAGGGAACCATACCTTTAATAGAAATAGAAATACACCATACAGAGACAACTATCATTTTAGGGACACCACCAAGTACCAACGGATAAACAGAGCTCTCTCTCCTGACTGGGACCACCAGAGTAGAAGATCTCCCTCTGGTATGAACAGAAATGAAAATTGGTTCCATCACGAAGAGAGACGGGAGGACCTTGGTTATGAGAGACTACAGGGTTCCCAAACTTTTTTGGAGAAACGACCGATGAGAACCAGACCAAGATAAATAGAAATATTTGTACACATAAACAAAGGGGCTGTAGAGCGGGTAAATATAATGGGGTGTCAAAAAAGAAAAGATTGCGTATGAAAAACAAGGATAGTCCAACTATTCCGATGGTGGAAATAACATCCAATGAACAAAGCAAAACTAAGATATATAATCTTAGTAATTATGTTTTATCAAAAGATGAACATGATCTTTTAGAAAAAGGTTTAAAATTTGCTCCCTCCAGTAAACCAGATGATTTTGATACGTATATAGATCTACAGTGTTTTGTCCGCAAACTGTCCCTAAAAAGATTCTTTGCGGACAATAAAAATACAGATACCCCAATAGACGATTGGCAGGAAGGTGTGAAGGTTTTTAAAAAAAGATCTACCTTTTTCCCCAGACATAAAAGAGGCTGTTTCGTTGAGACCTTCGAGCGGCTAGTCAAAGAGGATTTGGATAAGACCCAATTTAAGCTCCCCAAAAAATGTAACCTTACAAGAAACCAAAGGAAAGCAATAGGGACCCTCAAAAGGAATGATCAAATTATAATCAAACCCGCTGATAAAGGCGGGGGTGTGGTCATCCTTAATAGGGACGATTATCATACGGAAATAGTACGCCAGTTGTCAGATACAACTACATATAAGAAACTAAAGGGAGATCCATCTGGGGCAGTCATAAAAAAATTAGATGTATTTTTGGGACTATACACCACCTTAGGAGTTGTGACTGTGGAAGAGCATAATTACATTCAGATCGAGAACCCCACTATTCCAGCATTGTATATTCTGCCCAAGATCCACAAGAGTCTAGATCAACCGCCAGGCCGCCCTATTGTGGCCGGGATAGGTTCCATTCTTTCAAATTTATCAGAATTCTTAGACTATAAGATCCAACCATTTGTAGTGAACACAAAATCTTATTTGAAGGATACCATATCGGCAATTAATAAATTGGCCACCATAGAATGGAAACCCCATTATCTCTTAGTCACAGCGGATGTAAAATCTCTTTACACCATTATCTTGCATGATCATGGTATAGAAGCACTTCAATATTTCTTAGCTCTAAATAATGTCCCAAATGCAGACACTCAGTTTATTGTGGAGGGAGTGTCCCTCATACTGCAGAATAATTTTTTTTGGTATGAGGGGGATTTCTATTTACAGCTGCTCGGAGCGGCGATGGGCACTAGGCTGGCACCAAGTTACGCCAATCTATTCATGGCCCACTGGGAAGATCAGACAATTTGGTCTGACCACCAGTGGGGTGCCAGCCTAGTGCTCTGGACACGATATATAGATGACGTCCTATTCATATGGGATGGGGACCGATCCTCTTTAGAAAGTTTCTGTACGTACCTTAATTTAAACAATAAAAATATTGAATTCACCTATAACATCAGTAATAAAGAAATAAATTTTTTGGATTTACGTATATACATAGAGGGTGATCAGTTAGTCACAAGCAACTTTACAAAACCCACAGATTGTAATTCTTTTATCAATTTTGACAGTAACCACCATTCCAACTGGCTAAAAAGTATACCCAAAAGCCAGTTTAGAAGATTAAGGAGGAACTGTACGAATGTAAGCACTTATGATTCACAGGCAGATATTATGGAAAGCCAATTTCTCAATAAAGGGTATAATTCCTCAATAGTTAAACAGGCACGTTGTAATATACGTGATTTGGAACGTTCAGCTACATTAAGCAATACCAAAAAAACTTTGATCCCTGTTACTAACCAAGGAGTCGCATTTGTAACCAAATATAACTCTCAGAAGTTACTGCCAATACTTTTAATTGACTGTTGTTTTTATCGGATGAATAAAATCGTGGACATTCACCAGAAAAACCAGTCTGTTTTGTTTCCTGCCGTCTGCATCGTGAGAGATACAAAAGATACCTTTATGTGCACGCGAGACAGGATAACAATGTAAGTGATATTCTAAAAGTCCAGCTTGTTTTAAGTGACCAGACACCTGACACCCACCGAGTGAAAGATACCTTTATAGGAACTCGAGACAGAACTATAAAGTGAGTGTCTTTCTGATAAGCGGGGAAACAGTTGAATGGTGTTCTGGATGAGGAGATTCTTACTTCAAGTTCCTGTTTTAAAGTTTTAATACTTTATAATAGCGCTAGTCTGTAACCATCTTTTTGTTTTACATGTATTCGTTTTGTTGGGTTTTATGAGGGAAAATCCCATGAGTTACAGACCAGCAGCATAAAGCTTGGTAGCGCAGGGCTGCAAACATACTTTGTTTTCTCCATACAATGTAGATGGATGGATAGTATAGTATTACTTATACTTATGGACGACAAGTGACGACACAGAGGTAGGTACAGCCGTGGCCTACCGTACTGCTGCTTAGTGCTTATATATAAATATAATATACTGTATAACGGACCTGGTGGACAGTGTCAGCAGCAGACTGCTAAACTAGTATGAAGAAAGAAAAAAAAAACACCACAGGTATACAATGTAGATGGATGGATAGTATAGTATTACTTATACTTATGGACGACGAGTGACGACACAGAGGTAGGTACAGCCGTGGCCTACCGTACTGCTGCTTAGTGCTTATATATAAATATAATATACTGTATAACGGACCTGGTGGACAGTGTCAGCAGACTGCTAAACTAGTATGAAGAAAGAAAAAAAAAAACACCACAGGTATACAATGTAGATGGATGGATAGTATAGTATTACTTATACTTATGGACGACGAGTGACGACACAGAGGTAGGTACAGCCGTGGCCTACCGTACTGCTGCTTAGTGCTTATATATAAATATAATATACTGTATAACGGACCTGGTGGACAGTGTCAGCAGCAGACTGCTAAACTAGTATGAAGAAAGAAAAAAAAAACCACCACAGGTATACAATGTAGATGGATGGATAGTATAGTATTACTTATACTTATGGACGACGAGTGCACTGACGACACAGAGGTAGGTACAGCCGTGGCCTACTGTACTGCTGCTTAGTGCTTATATATAAATATAATATACTGTGTAACGGACCTGGTGGACAGTGTCAGCAGACTGCTAAACTAGTATGAAGAAAGAAAAAAAAAAACACCACAGGTATACAATGTAGATGGATGGATAGTATAGTATTACTTATACTTATGGACGACGAGTGCACTGACGACACAGAGGTAGGTACAGCCGTGGCCTACCGTACTGCTGCTTAGTGCTTATATATAAATATAATATACTGTGTGTATAACGGACCTGGTGGACAGTGTCAGCAGACTGCTAAACTAGTATGAAGAAAGAAAAAAAAAACACCACAGGTATACAATGTAGATGGATGGATAGTATAGTATTACTTATACTTATGGACGAGTGACGACACAGAGGTAGGTACAGCCGTGGCCTACCGTACTGCTGCTTAGTGCTTATATATAAATATAATATACTGTATAACGGACCTGGTGGACAGTGTCAGCAGCAGACTGCTAAACTAGTATGAAGAAAGAAAAAAAAAACACCACAGGTATACAATGTAGATGGATGGATAGTATAGTATTACTTATACTTATGGACGACGAGTGACGACACAGAGGTAGGTACAGCCGTGGCCTACCGTACTGCTGCTTAGTGCTTATATATAAATATAATATACTGTATAACGGACCTGGTGGACAGTGTCAGCAGACTGCTAAACTAGTATGAAGAAAGAAAAAAAAAACCACCACAGGTATACAATGTAGATGGATGGATAGTATAGTATTACTTATACTTATGGACGACGAGTGCACTGATGACACAGAGGTAGGTACAGCCGTGGCCTACTGTACTGCTGCTTAGTGCTTATATATAAATATAATATACTGTGTAACGGACCTGGTGGACAGTGTCAGCAGACTGCTAAACTAGTATGAAGAAAGAAAAAAAAAAAACACCACAGGTATACAATGTAGATGGATGGATAGTATAGTATTACTTATACTTATGGACGACGAGTGCACTGACGACACAGAGGTAGGTACAGCCGTGGCCTACCGTACTGCTGCTTAGTGCTTATATATAAATATAATATACTGTGTGTATAACGGACCTGGTGGACAGTGTCAGCAGACTGCTAAACTAGTATGAAGAAAGAAAAAAAAAACACCACAGGTATACAATGTAGATGGATGGATAGTATAGTATTACTTATACTTATGGACGAGTGACGACACAGAGGTAGGTACAGCCGTGGCCTACCGTACTGCTGCTTAGTGCTTATATATAAATATAATATACTGTATAACGGACCTGGTGGACAGTGTCAGCAGCAGACTGCTAAACTAGTATGAAGAAAGAAAAAAAAACACCACAAGTATACAATGTAGATGGATGGATAGTATTACTTATACTTATGGACGACGAGTGATGAGTCGACACAGAGGTAGGTACAGCCGTGGCCTACCGTACTGCTGCTTAGTGCTTAATTATATATATAATATACTGTATAACGGACCTGGTGGACACTGCAGTGTCAGCAGACTGCTAAACAAACTAGCATGAAGAAAGAAAAAAAAAACACCACAGTGTTTTTCAG
Organism: Pseudophryne corroboree; assembly: GCF_028390025.1. Taxonomy (NCBI): domain Eukaryota; kingdom Metazoa; phylum Chordata; class Amphibia; order Anura; family Myobatrachidae; genus Pseudophryne; species Pseudophryne corroboree. Next base: position 620,767,451 of record NC_086445.1, read on the forward strand.
GCAGACAAACGTATACTGGACTGGTGGTCACTGTCAGCAAAACTGTGCACTGTACTCCTGCTATAACTGCTCCCCAGTCTCCACAATTAGGCAGTGTGAGCAGTGCACTCAGCACAGATATATCATGCAGCAGTGCAGCACACTGAGTGAGCACAGATATGGTGGAGCGTTTTTTTTCAGGCAGAGAAACAACGGATTAAACTCAAAACCCTGCACTGTACTCCCTAACAGCTGCTCCCCGTCCCCAATCCTCCCCACAATTATAACTAACTAAGTTCTAATATAATACAACGGACTCGGAGAGAACGCCAGCCACGTCCTCTCCCTATCAATCTCAATGCACGTGTGAAAATGGCGGCGACGCGCGGCTCCTTATATAGAATCCGAGTCTCGCGAGAATCCGACAGCGGGATGATGACGTTCGGGCGCGCTCGGGTTAACCGAGCAAGGCGGGAGGATCCGAGTCGCTCGGACCCGTGTAAAAAAAAGGTGAAGTTCGGGCGGGTCGGATTCCGAGGATCCGAACCCGCTCATCACTAATATATAGCAGTACGGTACGGAAGGCCACTGCTGTACCTACCTCTGTGTCGTCATTAAGTATACTATCCATCTACATTCTATACCTGTGGTGCATTTTAGTTTTGCAGTTTGCTGACACAGTGACCACCAGTATACTATATATAGCAGTACAGTACGGAAGGCCACTGCTGTACCTACCTCTGTGTCGTCATTAAGTATACTATCCATCTACATTCTATACCTGTGGTGCATTTTAGTTTTGCAGTTTGCTGACACAGTGACCACCAGTATACTATATATAGCAGTACAGTACGGAAGGCCACTGCTGTACCTACCTCTGTGTCGTCATTAAGTATACTATCCATCTACATTCTATACCTGTGGTGCATTTTAGTTTTGCAGTTTGCTGACACAGTGACCACCAGTATACTATATATAGCAGTACGGTACGGAAGGCCACTGCTGTACCTACCTCTGTGTCGTCATTAAGTATACTATCCATCTACATTCTATACCTGTGGTGCATTTTAGTTTTGCAGTTTGCTGACACAGTGACCACCACTATACTATATATAGCAGTACGGTACGGAAGGCCACTGCTGTACCTACCTCTGTGTCGTCATTAAGTATACTATCCATCTACATTCTATACCTGTGGTGCATTTTAGTTTTGCAGTTTGCTGACACAGTGACCACCAGTATACTATATATAGCAGTACGGTACGGAAGGCCACTGCTGTACCTACCTCTGTGTTGTCATTAAGTATACTATCCATCTACATTCTATACCTGTGGTGCATTTTAGTTTTGCAGTTTGCTGACACAGTGACCACCAGTATACTATATATAGCAGTATGTTATGGAAGGCCTTTGCTGTACCTACCTCTGTGTCGTCATTAAGTATACTATCCATCTACCTTCTATACCTGTGGTGCATTTTAGTTTTGCAGTTTGCTGACACAGTGACCACCAGTATACTATATATAGCAGTACGGTACAGAAGGCAACTGCTGTACCTACCTCTGTGTCATCATTAAGTATACTATCCATCTACATTCTATACCTGTGGTGCATTTTAGTTTTGCAGTTTGCTGACACAGTGACCACCAGTATACTATATATAGCAGTACGGTACGGAAGGCCACTGCTGTACCTACCTCTGTGTCGTCATTAAGTATACTATCCATCTACATTCTATACCTGTGGTGCATTTTAGTTTTGCAGTTTGCTTTCACAGTGACCACCAGTATACTATATATAGCAGTACGGTACGGAAGGCCACTGCTATACCTACCTCTGTGTCGTCATTAAGTATACTATCCATCTACATTCTATACCTGTGGTGCATTTTAGTTTTGCAGTTTGCTTTCACAGTGACCACCAGTATACTATATATAGCAGTACGGTACGGAAGGCCACTGCTGTACCTACCTCTGTGTCGTCATTAAGTATACTATCCATCTACATTCTATACCTGTGGTGCATTTTAGTTTTGCAGTTTGCTGACACAGTGACCACCAGTATATATAGCAGTACGGTACGGAAGGCCACTGCTGTACCTTCCTCTGTGTCGTCATTAAGTATACTATCCATCTACATTCTATACCTGTGGTGCATTTTAGTTTTGCAGTTTGCTGACACAGTGACCACCAGTATATATAGCAGTACGGTAAGGAAGGCCACTGCTGTACCTACCTCTGTGTCGTCATTAAGTATACTATCCATCTACATTCTATACCTGTGGTGCATTTTAGTCTTGCAGTTTGCTGACACAGTGACCACCAGTATACTATATATAGCAGTACGGTACGGAAGGCCACTGCTGTACCTACCTCTGTGTCAGCAAGTATACTATCCATCCATACCTGTGCTGCATTTCAGTTTTGCACAGTTTGCTGACCACCAGTATATAATATATAGCATTACAGTACAGTAGGCCACTGCTCTACCTACCTCTGTGTCGTCAAGTATACTAGCTTAGTCACACAGCGACCTTGGTGCGCCTCTTTTTTTCTTTGCATCATGTGCTGTTTGGGGACAATTTTTTTGAAGTGCCATTTTGCCTGACACTGCAGTGCCACTCCTAGATGGGCCAGGTGTTTGTGTCGGCCACTTGTGTCACTTAGCTTAGTCACACAGCGACCTTGGTGCGTCTCTTTTTTTCTTTGCATCATGTGCTGTTTGGGGACTATTTTTTTGAAGTGCCATCCTGTCTGACACTGCAGTGCCACTCCTAGATGGGCCAGGTGTTTGTGTCGGCCACTTGTGTTGCTTAGCTTAGTCACACAGCGACCTTGGTGCGCCTCTTTTTTTCTTTGCATCATGTGCTGTTTGGGGACTATTTTTTTAATGTGCCATCCTGTCTGACACTGCAGTGCCACTCCTAGATGGGCCAGGTGTTTGTGTCGGCCACTTGTGTCGCTTATCTTAGTCACACAGCGACCTTGGTGCGCCTCTTTTTTTCTTTGCATCATGTGCTGTTTGGGGACTATTTTTTTCAAGTGCCATCCTGTCTGACACTGCAGTGCCACTCCTAGATGGGCCAGGTGTTTGTGTCGGCCACTTGTGTCGCTTATCTTAGTCACACAGCGACCTTGGTGCGCCTCTTTTTTTCTTTGCATCATGTGCTGTTTGGGGACTATTTTTTTCAAGTGCCATCCTGCCTGACACTGCAGTGCCACTCCTAGATGGGCCAGGTGTTTGTGTCGGCCACTTGTGTCACTTAGCTTAGCCATCCAGCGACCTCGGTGCAAATTTTAGGACTAAAAATAATATTGTGAGGTGTGAGGTGTTCAGAATAGACTGGAAATGAGTGGAAATTATGGTTATTGTGGTTAATAATACTATGGGATCAAAATGACCCCCAAATTCTATGATTTAAGCTGTTTTTTAGTTTTTTTTTTAAAAAACACCCGAATCCAAAACACACCCGAATCCGACAAAAAAATTTCGGTGAGGTTTTGCCAAAACGCGTCCGAATCCAAAACACGGCCGCGGAACCGAATCCAAAACCAAAACACAAAACCCGAAAAATGTCCGGTGCACATCACTATAATAGCTGTAGAGATTGGCACACACACACCGCTAACAAATAATATAAGACATAAATCAGGAACAAAACTATTGTGCTATGGATTGTTTGAGGAAGGGGGCCCCAAATCGGTGTCTTGTTTAGGGCCCCCTGAGATCTAAATCTGCCTTTGACTGCAGGAGGTGGGTAGGGAGTGAGGCGGATCGAGGTGAGATGACAGGGAGAGGAGGGGGAGCAGGACTGAGTGGTGGTGTAGTAGGACAATGGTGGGGCAGAGGTGAATGAAAGTGGGGTAACAGGAGAGGAGGGGAACGGAAGCAGAGTGGTGCATGGGAGACAGAGGAGGGGAGAGAGGAGGAGGTGTGCAAGACACAGGATTAGGTAGACACTAGGAGATGGGGAGATGAAGAAAACATGGACATCGTGAGGAGTAGGTAAAAAGCAGGAGGAATACTGGAAATAGGAGTGGAGGCTGTATGAAAAACAGAGCAGTAGAGATGCAGAAATGCAGATGAAAGTAGAGATGAGCGCCTGAAATTTTTCGGGTTTTGTGTTTTGGTTTTGGGTTCGGTTCCGCGGCCGTGTTTTGGGTTCGAACGCGTTTTGGCAAAACCTCACCGAATTTTTTTTGTCGGATTCGGGTGTGTTTTGGATTCGGGTGTTTTTTTCAAAAAACACTAAAAAACAGCTTAAATCATAGAATTTGGGGGTCATTTTGATCCCAAAGTATTATTAACCTCAAAAACCATAATTTACACTCATTTTCAGTCTATTCTGAATACCTCACACTTCACAATATTATTTTTAGTCCTAAAATTTTCACCGAGGTCGCTGTGTGAGTAAGATAAGCGACCCTAGTGGCCGACACAAACACCGGGCCCATCTAGGAGTGGCACTGCAGTGTCACGCAGGATGTCCCTTCCAAAAAACCCTCCCCAAACAGCACATGACGCAAAGAAAAAAAGAGGCGCAATGAGGTAGCTGTGTGAGTAAGATTAGCGACCCTAGTGGCCGACACAAACACCGGGCCCATCTAGGAGTGGCACTGCAGTGTCACGCAGGATGGCCCTTCCAAAAAACCCTCCCCAAACAGCACATGACGCAAAGAAAAAAAGAGGCGCAATGAGGTAGCTGTGTGAGTAAGATTAGCGACCCTAGTGGCCGACACAAACACCGGGCCCATCTAGGAGTGGCACTGCAGTGTCACGCAGGATGTCCCTTCCAAAAAACCCTCCCCAAACAGCACATGACGCAAAGAAAAAAAGAGGCGCAATGAGGTAGCTGTGTGAGTAAGATTAGCGACCCTAGTGGCCGACACAAACACCGGGCCCATCTAGGAGTGGCACTGCAGTGTCACGCAGGATGTCCCTTCCAAAAAACCCTCCCCAAACAGCACATGACGCAAAGAAAAAAAGAGGCTTTTTACTGATATGTGGTGTTTTGGATTTGACATGCTCTGTACTATGACATTGGGCATCGGCCTTGGCAGACGACGTTGCTGGCATTTCATCGTCTCGGCCATGACTAGTGGCAGCAGCTTCAGCACGAGGTGGAAGTGGATCTTGATCTTTCCCTAATTTTGGAACCTCAACATTTTTGTTCTCCATATTTTAATAGGCACAACTAAAAGGCACCTCAGGTAAACAATGGAGATGGATGGATTGGATACTAGTATACAATTATGGACGGGCTGCCGAGTGCCGACACAGAGGTAGCCACAGCCGTGAACTACCGCACTGTACTGTGTCTGCTGCTAATATATAGACTGGTTGATAAAGAGATAGTATACTCGTAACTAGTATGTATGTATAAAGAAAGAAAAAAAAACCACGGTTAGGTGGTATATACAATTATGGACGGGCTGCCGAGTGCCGACACAGAGGTAGCCACAGCCGTGAACTACCGCACTGTACTGTGTCTGCTGCTAATATATAGACTGGTTGATAAAGAGATAGTATACTCGTAACTAGTATGTATGTATAAAGAAAGAAAAAAAAACCACGGTTAGGTGGTATATACAATTATGGACGGGCTGCCGAGTGCCGACACAGAGGTAGCCACAGCCGTGAACTACCGCACTGTACTGTGTCTGCTGCTAATATAGACTGGTTGATAAAGAGATAGTATACTACTAATATTATATATACTGGTGGTCAGGTCACTGGTCACTAGTCACACTGGCAGTGGCACTCCTGCAGCAAAAGTGTGCACTGTTTAATTTTAATATAATATTATGTACTCCTGGCTCCTGCTATAACCTATAGCTGGCACTGCAGTAGTGCTCCCCAGTCTCCCCCACAATTATAAGCTGTGTGAGCTGAGCAGTCAGACAGATATATAATATATATAGATGATGCAGCACACTGGCCTGAGCCTGAGCAGTGCACACAGATATGGTATGTGACTGACTGAGTCACTGTGTGTATCGCTTTTTTCAGGCAGAGAACGGATATATTAAATAAACTGCACTGTGTGTCTGGTGGTCACTCACTATATAATATATTATGTACTCCTGGCTCCTGCTATAACCTATAACTGGCACTGCAGTAGTGCTCCCCAGTCTCCCCCACAATTATAAGCTGTGTGAGCTGAGCAGTCAGACAGATATATATAATATTATATATAGATAATAGATGATGCAGCACACTGGCCTGAGCCTGAGCAGTGCACACAGATATGGTATGTGACTGAGTCACTGTGTGCTGTGTATCGCTTTTTTCAGGCAGAGAACGGATTATAAATAAAACTGGTGGTCACTGGTCACTATCAGCAAAACTCTGCACTGTACTGAGTACTCCTAATGCTCCCCAAAATTAGTAAATCAAGTGTCTCTCTAATCTATTCTAAACGGAGAGGACGCCAGTCACGTCCTCTCCCTATCAATCTCAATGCACGTGTGAAAATGGCGGCGACGCGCGGCTCCTTATATAGAATCCGAGTCTCGCGATAGAATCCGAGCCTCGCGAGAATCCGACAGCGTCATGATGACGTTCGGGCGCGCTCGGGTTAACCGAGCAAGGCGGGAAGATCCGAGTCGCTCGGACCCGTGAAAAAAAACATGAAGTTCTGGCGGGTTCGGATTCAGAGAAACCGAACCCGCTCATCTCTAGATGAAAGTATAGTGTTGGTAACAGTGTAAGCTCAACGGCAGTAAAATTTAGTTTAAAGCGGAATAAAAGCATAGATAATGCGGGTGCAGAAATTGATTTTGATTGTGTAAGAAATGAGAGGATGTGAGTGTGTGCAAAAAAAGCAGTGATAATTCAGATAGGACTGCCATGTGTTTCATGCAATTTTGCATTGGTACAGCTGTGCAATAACAAAACTGAAAGTACAGAAAAAGCATTGCAAGTGAAATGGAAAGTTTTACATTTCCAAAACAGGGAGTTCAGTGCTCAGTATGTAGATTAAACAACCAGGAGGTGAATAATGTGATGATAAAAATAAAAATGTTTAAGTGAAGTCACATTAGTTTTTGTAAAAACATTTGTCTTATTTTTGATAGAGTAGCCTACATCTGTCACAATTTTGTTTAATTCCTGTATAATGCTGCAGTTATGTTTAAAGCATACCTGCCTACTTTCGGAAACCAGTTTCAGGGAGATTCTGGGGTATATTCATGAAGCAGTGAAAAGTGTGGAGAAGTTGCCCATGGCAACCAATCAGCATTGAAGTAACATTGAAGTAACATTTGTAATTTGCATACTATACAATTGTATGGAGCAGCTGATTGGTTGCCTTGGGCAACTTCTCCACAGGCTCACTTCTCCACTGTTTTCACTGCTTCATGAATAGACACCTCTATACTGTATGAGAGTGTGCGCGGCACGCCGCTGAGGGGTCATTTCATGCCTAAAGGAAGTGTCTAGCTCCACCTATGGGCATGTCTACTGCTGCTCTGATTGCTGTCCTGCAGTTGCACACAGGAGTCATTGCCACCCCACACACAGGGGAAGTACCAGACCACACACACACACACGTCCGTGCCACCCTACATACACACACACACACACACACACACACACACACACACGTCAGTGCCAGACTACACACACAGGTCAGTGCCAACCTACACACACATACGGGTTAGTGCCAGACTACACTCACTAACAGACACACACATATGGGTCAGTACCAGACTAAACACACACATGGGGCAGTGCCACCCTACACACACACAGGTCAGTGCCAGACTACACACAGAGAGGGGTCAGTGCCACCCTACACACATACACAAGTGTCAGTGCCACCCTACACACAGGGGTCAGTGCGAGCCTACAGATACACAGGGCTCAGTGCCAGACTAAACACATACACACACACACACACACACACACAGGTCAGTTCCACACTACACACACACACAGGTCAGTGTCAGACTACACACACACACGCAGGTTAGTGCCACCATACAGACATACGGGTCAGTGCCACCCTACACACACGTCTCAGTGCCAGACTACACACACACACATATAGGTCAGTGCCTCCCTACACACACACGGTCAGTGCCAGACTACACACACATGGGTCAGTGCCACCCTACACACAGTAGCGGATCTTGCCACAGGCAAGCAGGACTTTTGCCTGGGGTGACGCCTTCGGGAGGGCGCAGGGCGCCATCCGGAGGGCGCAGCACCAGGGCAAGATCCGCTGCTGCTGTGCCCCCCGCTGTCCGCTGCCCCCCGCTGCCGCTGTGATGGGAAAGTAGACGCGTACGCGTCTAGTTTCCCTTCGTGGAGAGGTCCTTTACTGTGCGGTGCACGATGACATCATCGCGCACCGCACAGCATAGGTCCTCTCCACGAAGGGAACTAGACGCGTACGCGTCTAGTTTCCCTTTGTGGAGAGGACCTTTGCTGTGCGGTGCGCGATGACGTCATCGTGCACCGCACATCATTTCAGTCTGTACAGGGGGCGTAAATGACCATGCCCCCTCTACGAAGCCACGCCTCCTAATGCCGCCCGGGGCGCACAGAGCCCCAGAACCGGCCCTGCCTACACACACACACACACACACACACACACACACACACACAGGTCAGTGCCACCCTACACACACAGAGGGGTCAGTGCCACCCTACACACACACACACAAGGCTCAGTGCCACCCTACAGACACAGGGGTCAGTGCCAGCCTACAGATACACTGGGTTCAGTGCCAGACTAAACACACACACACAGTTCAGTTCCACACTACACACACACACACACACACACACACACACACACGGGTCAGTGCCAGACTACACACACACGGGTTAGTGCCACGATACACACATACGGGTCAGTGCCACCCTACACACACATGGGTCAGTGCCAGACTACACACACACACACACACACATGGGTCAGTGCCACCCTACACACACACACACACACACACACACACACACACACGCACACACACACACGCACACAGGTCAGTGCCACCCTACACACACAGGGGTCAATTCCAGACTATACACACATATACGCACACACACACTGTGGGTAGAATCACAGACACTTGCCTTGGGACTAGGGCAAGGCACTCCTTCTCCAGCCTCTAGACTAAGCTCAATCTTCCTGCCAGATAAGCTCTCCGTGCCCTGCCAGTTGTCCTACCACTCCCGCTCCCAGATATCTCACCGCTCGCTGCTCCAAATAAGCAGGGGTGGGGAGACAGGCGCTGCTATCCTATGTGGTCTCCATGCCTGCCCTGCACTGGTGGGCGGGAGGGAGTTCCCCGCCTGTAGGCTATGGTGTGTGGCTATGCGGCCTGTGGTGTATGGCCATATCATGCTCTGCCCGTCGCATCGGGGGTTGCACATGCACCTGGATTTTACAAGGAGCTAGTGGATTCCGGGGGATTGGAAGCACTTTCCAGGGCAGCAGTAGACTGGCCAGGAACACTGGAGCCTCCCGCAGAATGTGGGAGTATCGGCAAGTATAGCTTAAAGTTACTGTATGCACACTTAAGGTGTGTACACATGGTGAGATCCCTGCTGTTTTCGATTTTGACTATGAGATTTCCCTTGAACTCCCCCAGAGCCCAGATAGCACAGATAGTACAGATTTTGACTATCTGTTCTTGAGATTTTGTCTATGTACGATTTTGACTAAGTGCCAATTTTGACTATACTTTGTACCATACTTGCCTACCTGACCCTCTCCATGAGGGAGAAAATGCTCTGTTCCTGGACTTTCCTGGTAATGTATGATTGCCATCACCTGTGGTAAAACACCTTTCTTATCAATTAACTAGCTCACCATAGGTGATGGCAATCATACATTACTAGGAAAGTCCAGGAACAGAGCATTTTCTCCCTCATGGAGAGGGGCAGGTAGGCAAGTATGCTTTGTACTAGATTGTACACTAGATAGTCAAGATTGACTTGCCTGCACAGTCTATCTAGCCTTACGATACCGACCCCACGGGAGCGTGCATCGGGATCGAATCTGTATCGCAAGCTGCCTAACACCTTGAGATATGCACTAACTTTTCATAAGATTTTGACTTTATAGTCAAAATCTTACAGATTTAACTCACCGTGTGTACACACCTTAAGATATAATATGCTTAAATAGAGAAATACTGTAATGCATGTGTTCCCAATGATTCGAATCTATAATTACTCCCCAACCCCTAGAATGGAAAACAATAAATTACCTTAAACAAATAAGCATGGCATAGCTAACATAGCTAACAACTGGGTCTATACATTTCAAAACTAATGAAATACATCAGAATGAGATACTATGCAGCAATGTCTGAATTTAAATAATCTTTGAGTTTAGTTTCAAAGCTGACCTACAGAAGTACAAAGCAGCAGTAAATGTTAGGAGCTGTAGTCAAATTACCTTAAGCTGACAAGAAGAGAAGAGGCATCAATTCATAGTCAATATCAGCTGAAGACTGTACATTGCACATATTTGCATGATATTGTATAATGCATATGTTTTTATGTATAGAGAGGCAATTTACTAGCATTACTGTAAGCACAAATCTGCATTTAAACTATGGAAACCAATCAGACATATGCTTTTATGGCGTTCACATATGCCCTGATGGAAGAAAACATGTTAAAACAAACACAATAAAACATGCTTAATAATCACAAGCAATAAATCTACCAAAACAAACTAAAATAAACAAATAAGAATAAAAATCAAAATGCAATCTCTAAAGAGGTAGAAGCCACCCCCAAACAACCTGTTTATCACTTCCATAACTCCTGCCACCTCACATCCTATATCCTACCCCTTTACGAGCAGTCTGTCCATCATACATGAAACACTCCCCACTTTATTAGTTTTGTAACACATTTTTTGCATCACTAATGTGACAAAAATACAATGCACAGGTACCCGGGAAACTGGCGATTGCATGCAGGGAGGGAAATTTTAGTATCTAAACCATACCTCCCAATATTGAGAGGCTGGAAAGAGGGGCTTGCGCCCGTAAAGGGTGTGTGACCTGCAAAAGGGGCATGGCTTCCTGAGTATTGAGTAATCGTGAGCCATGCCCCCCTGTTTTTATCACTGAGGGGGCATGCCCAGCACTCTCTGAGCTGCTGGCATGCCCCCTGCCCTCTGTCTCCAGTGAATAGATGTGGTGCGTATGCGCACAGCGTCTATTCCCCACTGCTCTGCTAAGCAGGGCAGCAGGTGACAGGCACCTCCCAACTGCCCCCCCCCCCCACTGCTGTACACTGCGGCCCGCGGGTGGGACAGTCCCAAAAAAACAGGACTGACCCGCAAAAATCGGGACAGTTGGGAGGTATGTCTAAACCTATAGAACATGTGGTTGGAAGTTCTTTTAAGTTGCATTTTTGGGTTTATCCCTACTATTTACTCTCCATGACAACTTCTTTAAATGTTGACCATTACCACAAAATTATATATTGTATTAATTAGATATTATATTCAATATCTGTGATTGACTTATCACATTGTCAGTGAGCAAGAATATACAACTTGGTTAATTGCTTTGTCTGTTTATGTTAGTTGATCTTACAGCTGAATTATTCATGTACTGTACATAGCCCTCGTTTAAACAAACACACACACACACACACACACACACACACACTTACAGTTGTTTGCTGATATGCTAATACTATAGGGTAAGCATTTGTAAACAGAAATTTCCATCCCCCCCCAATAAAAATAAAAAATAAATAAATTGCATTTGTTGTATAAAAAAACAGAACTTGAAATACACATTATTTGCCATCTTTCCTGCCTTCTTCAGTTTTAATACATTGCATTTCTGAATGTTACTTTGTATCTGAGGTTCCTTACTATTTTTTTTCCTGTTTTAAAAGTGATAAATGCTCCAGCAGTAGTTAATATAACCTCCTCCAATGTCCTTCATTTGTCAGAGATCGCAGCTTTTTACTGCAGGTCATTATTCCACCAAGAAAATGAAGGGAAATATTTCCAGTACACGACAAGTGATCTGTTTCTCTTCTCCACCCACCACATTAGCCTTTGAATGCTCTCATTATACCATTACTAATTAGAAATTCTCTCCAATTGGCGGCTGCATTAAAAAAAGACAGTGTGCTGAGCATATGGCATAATATCCTATTAATGAACACTCTAAATTCAAACTCAGGTCAGCTGTTCATTTCTTGTTCTTGTCACCCAAGCAAAAGAGAGCATTTTCTCTTCCAAATTCAGAGCATAGAATCAGGTGAATACATGACCGCCTAAGGATACAATATTATTTTACTAGCTGTATCACAGTATGGAGAATAGATAGATAGATAGATAGATAGATAGATAGATAGATAGATAGATAGATAGATAGATAGATAGATAGATAGATAGATGATCCTGTATTTCCCCACCCCCTGCAATATGCACCTTCCATCCCTGCACCCTGTAACTGCTCACCTCTGTGCCCTGTACCTTCCACCTCTGCACCTTCCCTCCCCCCACCCCTGCAATATGCGCCTCCTCTCCCTACATTGTATGTCTGTTGATTCTGTGTAGCTTCTTTCTAAGTTGAGTCGATACTGTGACTGCATCTGGTGTGGGGAGGGAGATATGGTGCAAGATAGGGTGCTGCAGGGTCATTTTTTTATTTCTTTACTGTGTTGGAGAATGCGACGAATGATTTGGCGGCTGCTAAAGCTACTGTGGTATTGAGGAGGAGGAGAGGAGAAGGAGTTCTGGATGAAGCAAAAGGGTCCCCAAATTATCAACTTTGGAGTGCAGCATGTCAAAGTGTGGATGTATGTCCCACAATTTCACAAGGGTGTCACTGATGTAGTGTCCTTTTCGAAATCTTGGGGACTGGGAGATCCAGGCACTTGAGTGTAGGTTGAGGTTATTGTTTTGCATTCAATAGCTCCCGCTGCTATGCTGACTTCTTCTGTCATTTCTAGCAATTGGGCACTTTCTGCAGGGGCCCTCATCAAGCATGATCATATGGTTGAGAGTTGACTGTCATCTGGCACAGCATCACCAATCCACTACATGCGAATCACAAAGGTTCCTTCTCCAGACTCCAATACACCTTGACATTCTAGGGAGGTGGTTGGCTAGGTATCTGCATGCCATGGATGCCCAATCTTTACATGAGGGTATCCATATGCCAATTGATGGTTCCCTTTAGTGGTTGCATGGTGGATTATTTATGTCAGCATTGGAACTTCCTGCAGTTCTTATTAACAAGGTTATGGTGGACATGTCTCTTGGTCGCAAGGTTGGCCTCCCTACCTCCCAATTTTTGCATCTCCCTGGTTGGCATTGTGCCAAAGAAGGGGCTTGGTAAATACTGGCTAATTAGGCATTTGTCCTATCCAAGGGTAGCTCTGTCAACAATGCTATTGATTCTTATCATTATTGGGTTGTTTATCAGTCTCTCAAGGGCACCTTGGATTTGGTGCATTCCATCTTCTCATCAAGGTTGACATGGAGATGGCCTTTAGTTGCTGCCATTCATTTAATTTAATTTCATGGATATTCATTTGCCTTATGGTTTCTTTGTGGACAGATATGTGCGAATGAGCTGAGTGTTATCACTTTTCTTCCTTTTTGCATTGGTTTATTTGGGCTGGTATAGGGCACTATGACCTGGCTAACTTCTTGAAAAACTTTCTGGTGGTTGGACTGGTTGAGGGGGTCTTTTGGGGTGTTCTGCTCTATTTGATGCTTTTGGGCTGCCCAATGCTTGTGATAAAACCGAAGACCCTAATACTTGTCTGAGTTTCTTAGGTATTGAGAATGACACCATGGCTGGCTTGTGTTGGCTGCCTCTGGACAAGGTGTCAATGTTTTGGGACCAGATTACTTTGTGCCTAGGTGTTGGGCTTTTTATGCTCCATCAGGCTCAATCATTGTTGGATCTACTGAATTGAACATATTGGGTTATACCCATGAGGCATGTGTTTGTGCAGGAAGCTAGAATGGGCTACTGCTGGAATAAAGCATATATTTTATTTTGTCCATCTGTTTCATAAGATAAGGGATGATCTCTAAGTTTGGTTATTTTTTTTGCAGCATTTCAATCATGAATGTATCTGGTTGATGCTGTCACCAGCCTTACCCTCCAGTTGCATATTATTTTATATTTATTTATTTATTTATTACCTGTTATTTATATAGTGCACACATATTCCGCAGCGCTTTACAGAGAATATTTGGCCATTAACATCAGTTTCTGCCCCAGTGGAGCTTACAATCTATATTCCCTATCACATGTACACACAGACACACTCACACTAGGGTTAATTTTTGTTGGAAGCCAATTAACCTACCAGTATATTTTTTGGATTGTGGGAGGAAACCGGAGTACCAGGAGGAAACCCACACAAGTACGGAGAGAATATACAAACTCCACACAGTTATGGACATGGTGGGAATCAAACCCATGACCCCATGCTGTAAGGCAGTAATGGTAACGATTACACCATCCATACTGCCCATAATAATAGATAATATTAGAAATTATAGGTACCCATGTTATGAAGTCACCTGGTCACGGTACATGGGCCCACATATTTGATTAAATGTGCTAAGAACTTCACTTATACTCCATGTTAAATGTGAGGGTTTATCTAAATTATTTTTTATAATCAGTGTTCTTAGTGCTAGGAGCGTGCATCATCATTTCTCTTCCTTCAGGTTTTGTTACTTACATGGGGGGAGTCTTTGGTTGCTGGGTACTCTGAAGGTCCCATTTCTAATATGCTTGCTGTTTGAGCTGTTTCCCATCATGGTGACTAGGGGGTTATTGTCTAGTCAGTTGCAGGACAAGAACAAAGTTCATTAGTGAGATGACCTGTGCATTTTCAATGCCATCAACAACCAAATGGTTACATCCCCTGTGGAGCTGTGCTTGCTTAGGGGACTTCTTCATTTTCTCTGGGCAGACATTGATAAACAGTTGCAGATTGTTGTGCAGTGATTAGGAACATTTTTGTGTGCTAATGCTTGTCCTCTTGGTGAGGTCTGTACTTCTAATTTCTGACAAGTTATCAGGCCAGACTAAAAAGGTCCTTGGACACTGTGCTCCTGTGAGGTAGTGTGGCATGAATGGATGAGTTTCTTAGAATTATGGTCCCTCAAAGGTAAAGCTTTTGACCAGTCTATGTCTGCTTGCATAAAACGGGGTATTGAGACCAGGGACGAGGATGTAATCCTGCCGCTGTACAAATCATTGGTACGTCCGCACCTGGAATATTGTGTTCAATTCTGGGCACCATATTATAAAAAGGATATTGGGGAACTCGAAAGAGTTCAAAGGCAAGCTACTAAACTGATTAAAGGGTTAGAGACACTGGAGTACAAGGAAAGGTTAAATATGTATACTCTAGGAAAGAGACGTCTAAGAGGAGATATTATTAATATCTTCAAATATGTAAAAGGTCATTACAAGGAGTTAGCAAGGGATTTATTTAATAATAGAACTCTGTATATGACACGTGGACACTCACTGAGGTTAGAGAAGAGAAAATTCCATACAAAACGTAGGAAAGGATTCTTCACGTAAGGGCAATAAGGATTTGGAACTCCCTGCTGGAGAAGGTAATAATAGCAGACACTGTAAATGCATTCAAAATCAGATTGGACAGCTTTCTAGCTGAAAAAAAGTATCCAGGGCTACAGCATTTAATATATTGGCATTAAGTATCTGGGAGTTGTACGAAATATAGTTGACAATTGGTATGAAACCATTACTCCAGCTGATGCATTATAATGTGCACAGCTAAACACAGAATACAAGTTGAACCTGATGGTCATTTCGCCTCTTTTCAACCTCAACAACTATGTTATTATGTTACATTGGCATGCAGTATTGTAGGGGCTGGTCTTGGGCATCTATAGATACCTGTCTGGTGGACATTGCATACTTTGCTCAGCTGTATGGCTTGGAGGATCCTATGAGAGGTTAGGGTTGCATTAATTTGGTCTGTCTTGTTTCTGGGCTTTCAATAGTGATTTCTGCATAAGGAGTGGGTTGCAGCTGCTTGACTTTGTCTTCTACTGGCTTGCTTTTTCAGAATGTTTTAGACTGTTAAGGTTTAGTTAGGGGTGTAAGAAAAGTTTGGATGGCACATGCTGATGGGTCTGTGTGGGTATGTGATTTCTAAATTTGAGTTTGCAGCTATGTTTAAGCTTTGCCTAGCTGTGCTAGCCTTGTACAATGTGGGTTATGGAACACACTACTTCTGCATTGTAGCAGCTTTTGCATAGTGGCTGATGGGTCTATGGATGAGGCACATAAAGAGCTGGATATGTGGATGTCTTCCACTTTAAAGAGCTTTTTCCATAGGGTGTGCTAGTTAGTGCACTAATTTGCCAACATTAATGTTCCTGTAGGTTTTTGTATGGAATGGTTTTCATCTTCAAATTGGTTGCACATACACTCCTTTGTCCCCTCCTGTCCCTTTGCTACTTTTGTTGTACTCCTTATTAAAGGTGGGCCTTGGAGCGATCACAAGTTATGGTTTGTTGGGCATTCTTTTGTCCTGCTGCTTTGCATTATTGTGCTGCTATGGTGGTTAAGCTCTTGGGAGTGCATTGTGTGTTGTGGTTGGGGAAATGTGGGATATGTTACAATGATTTTCTTCCATGTCTGTATGCTGCTGTTTCTGCTTTATGTTCCCAGTCTGTGGTTACTTTGATTTTTCAAGTCAAGGTGTATTTGCAGGGCTATTGACTTAGTACAATGATTATGTGGCCTGAGATTGTGCCTTGTCGCATTTGGCAACCGGGGCGGTGACGATTGAGGGTACTCTCCAGAACAGAGCCGGCCATAATCATAGGCAAACTAGGCAATTGCCTAGGGCATTTGATATGCCTAGGGGCATCAGCAGCTTCTGCTGATTAAAATGATATGTGGCATGCCTATATTCTGTGTGTAGCATTGCGTATGCAGATACAGCCACAGCCTCACACAGTATATAGGCATGCTGCATATCATTTTAATCAGCAGGAGCTGCTTGTGCATCCTAGCCACATAGCAATGCAAATAAGATGCATTTTCATAAAAAAAGGTGCCCGACGTTAGCATTGGGGCAAGATTTATGAGGACACATCTGTATCCAGGCAGAGGTCACAGTGTTAGGCGCAGTGTGAGTGCTGTGTGCATGTGAGTGGGTTGGTTGTGCAGTAGTGTTCGGAATATGGGTAAGGAGCATTATGTGTGACATGTAAAAATGCATTAATAATGTGCAACATATGTGTAAAGGGCCACTATGTGTGTCATTATGTGTATAATGGCATTAATAATGTGTGGCATATGTGTAACAGGGTACTACTGTATAGAAACATAGAAACATAGAATCTGTCGGCAGATAAGAACCACTTGGCCCATCTAGTCTGCCCCTTTTTTTTTTTTATTATTTTTATCTCTAACCTTATTTGATCCTTATTTCTTTGTAAGGATATCCTTATGTCTATCCCATGCATGTTTAAATTGCTCTACTGTCTTAGCCTCTACCACCTAAGACAGTAGAGCAATTTAAACATGCATGGGATAGACATAAGGATATCCTTACAAAGAATGTAATGTATGTGTGTCATGTGTATAGGGGTACTAATAATGTGCAGCAAATGTGTAGGGGGCACTATGTGTGTCATTATGTGTATAAGGGCATTAATAATGTGCGGCATATATGTAAGGGACATTATGTGTCAAAGGGCATTAATAAAGGTTGTCATAATGTGTAAGGCGCATTATGTTTATAAGGACATTAATAATGTGTAAGGGGCATTACTGTTTGGAATTATGTGTATAAATGCATTACTTATGTGTGGCATTATGTGTATAAGTTGCTCTACTATGTGGCGTTGCATATAGAAAGAGCTGTGTCGTCTAATATGAATAAATTGCAATAGGGTGTGGTGTAATGTGAATAAGGAGCAATTCAGTGTGATGTAATGTGAATAAGGGGCTCTACTGTGAGGAGTAACGTTTATAATAATAATAATAATTTTATTTATATAGCGCTCTTTCTCCAACAGGACTCAAGGCGCTTTACAGACATCAAAAACAATGCACATGATACAGAGGATTTGAGTAATACAACAATAGACAAGCAACACAGACATAAAAGAAAAATCTTAAGTCCACAGAAAGCATAACGCAGGATTGGTGTAGGCATTTTGGGTAATAACTTCCAAGGGTTGTGTATTCCACCCTTATAGGTACCAAGTGCAGCAGCCATCTTGGGCGCTAAGCGTAGGATTACCCAGGGTGGAATAGTCTACCCCTAGAAGAGATGACACAAAATGGGGGTGATTTCAGAGTCCTACAGTTTAGAGTAGGGTTCCAACAAAACCACAAGGTCCATGTATTTTTCATCCCATCCACAAGTGTACCATATAGGGCAGCCATGTTGGGCGCACTTTGAAGGTTACACTGTGGGAGTTGAGCCATACAAGGGCCAAGTTCATATATGGGAAAACTGATGCTTATGTAGCAGTATGATGTACCCTGCATGTAGGGCACAATGGAAAGGTGTGCAATCAGTGGAGGTAAACATTACAGGAAAAACACATGGTGGGTTGGAAGCGAGCAATGGAGAGAAAAAAAACACAATAGCAGGTAACTAGTGGCAGAAGTAGGAGTGGGATAACATTTTGATCAGATCTTAGTTCGGGTGGGTAGGAGAATGAGGGGGGCATACTCAGACGCAATGGGGATGTCCCTGCTGATCCTGATCCTGGTGCTCTTCCCCCACAGTTCCCTGTTCATCTTTATAAGGTAAAGTAATACTACTGTGGGATGTAATATGAATTATGGACACTATCGCATGATCAAATGTGAATAAAGTTGCAGTACTGTGTGGCGTAATTGGAATTGGGGGTACTATTGTGTGGCCATGCCCCTTGCCAGCAAAAACACACCCCTTTTTGGGCTGTGTGCCAAATGTGCGAGCTGTTCCTATTTAAAATATAGAGGGTACAAACACCAAAATAAGGACTGCTATGGGTGAGGGGTGATGGTACTTGGAAAGAGGTGCAAGGTCAGAGGCGGAATCAGCGGTGGTGCTAGGGGGCACCAGCCAAAATCTTGCCTAGGGCATCATATTGGTTAGGGCCGGCTCTGCTCCAGAAGGTGAATGCTGCTGTGTGGTTGCAATCTAGCATCTGGATTTGTGGTTTCAGTGTTTGCAGCTTTATCATCGGCATGTTGTCCATGTTAGTGAGGATGGTCTGTGTTTGTTCTTGATGGAACTGTTTCATTTCTTGTGAGTTCTATGCTTGGTGGTAGGCTACATTAACTTTAGTTTGCCTTGCAGTGGCAGAAAAGCATCATTGTTCACAGATGCATGTGTTGCCGGTGGAGGTTGAGAAGTACTGGCTAGCATCACAACCCTAGATGGAGGACCACGCAACTGGTAGTGGTACTGATGCTAACTCTGACTGTGGTATGTGTCTGATGTCATGTGAATGTGTCCCTTTAACTCTAGTCAAATAAATGTTTTCCTATTTATTTCTCAAAGTAAATTGTGACAATTAATTTTGACAAACACAAGTCTGTGTGTTTATTTTTGGTTAAGAGTTAGGGGTTATTTGTGTTAAGAATTTATTGTGTATGGTAAAGCCTTACCTGATAGCCTGCTTAAAAGGATGTAAAAGCCTTTTTGGCCTAAGGAAAATAAAGACATACTGTACTGTAGCTTGGGCTTTCCCCCCCCCCACCCCCCAAATAAATATTTTTTTGCTTGTGAGGTTTGTTACTGGTGTTTGGTTGGAGGTTTAGCTGAGATAGTAAAAAGGTAGTGATTGTCTAATTGGATTTCTAGGTGAGGGGCGGAAGTTTAATATAGGAATAGGGAGTTGAGATCACTTACTCTTTGTTCCTGTGCAACTGGAGTTTCATTGCCCACCTCTTGTGTCTTGTTTGTGTGTTGTTGTATGTTCTTGTGTGTTATTTGGTGTGCTGCTGTGAAGCTTTATCATCAGCAAATGCATGTGGTGCGGTGGTGATTGCAGCCTAATGACTGGGGTAGGAATCCTCACAACCATAGAGGGAGGATCTAGCAAGTGGTAGTGGTACTATTGATAACTCTGTCAGCAGCATGTGTCTGGTGTCATGTGAATGTGCATCTGACTGATGGATGCTTTTATTGCCACCTTCCTCTTTCACTACATTCCTTTACATTTTTTGAAATTTATTTCTGTAAAAAAAAGTGATTATTAATTTAGTCAAAAACAAGTCTCTGGTTATTTTAGGTTAAAAATTAGGGATTATTTATGTTACCATTTTTTTTGTGTGTAGTGATAGTCGGTTTATCCAGCAATAGGGATTTATTGCAGCAATATATCCATTTGTCTGAATTTGTCAATAAAATATTGTGATACTCAACTGTCCTGGTGATACTGGCTTGAAGAGGTACTGTATGAGTTAAGCTACTGCTTTATATGGCCAATGTAGATATTCACATATGAGAATTAGCAAAACAGCTTATCCAGCTTATTCTTGTGCAGTGGAACTGAAAGACCAGATTTGTTTGGTTTTTTTGTTCCTTAAAAAAAAGATAAAATGGGATGAAAATTACTGTATGTACATTTTTTTAAATATTATCTCTTTCCTAACATTAAATATTTTAATGATTGTTACCTCTTTTGCCATCAAGTGATGTAATAGTTATAGTACTCTACTAGATGTGCCCGGATGCTGTACATGATGGCTTTTTTATTTTTCATTTTAGTAAAACTATGAAGTCTTAATTCTTATTCTCTTAACAGATCAATAAAAAAAGATGAACTATTAACGATCAATCAAATAATTAGGTCAAAATAAAACCATATGGACGATAATTTAATTTAATTTATGAATTTCACCAGTCAATTATAACTAGTGAGTATGTTTTTTTATGTGTTTGCAGATTACTTCGTGTGGCGCTTATGGAATACAGCTTGAGTATCCCATATCCAAAATGCTTGGGACCAGAAGTATTTTGGATATCGGATTTTTCCGTATTTTGGAATGATTGCATACCATAATGAGATATCATAGTGATGGGCCCCAAGTCTAAGCACAGAATGCATTTATGTTCCATATACTCCTTATACACACAGTCTGAAGGTAATTTTAGCCAATATTTTTAATAACTTTGTGCATTAATCAAAGTATGTGTACAGTCACACAATTCGTTTATGTTTCATATACACCTTATACACACAGCCATTAAATACAATATTTTTAATAACTTTGTGTATTAAACAAAGTTTGTGTAAAATGAGCTATCAGAAAACAAAGGTTTCACTATCTCATTCCTACTCAAAAAATTACGTATTTCGGAATATTCTGTATTTTGGAATATTTGGATGTGTGATGCAAAACCTGTAGAATGTGCTTGTTGCCACTTCATAATAAAATAAAGATTATTATATTTAGTAGTAATAATACTAATAATGGTAGTTTATTGTTATTCATTAAAAGGTACTAAAGATAAAAAAAAATTGGGAGCCAGTGTAAAATATTTAAGCAAATGTTGAATAAGTGTCACACACATACTGTACAACTAATTGTGAAAGTGTCAGGAATATTCTAATTTAAAAAAGTATAAAATGTTCGCTGTATAACAGCGCTAATTATTCTTACTTGAAATTTCTAGGTCTATTAAACAAAATAATAATCTATATTTGGTAATAGTGGCATATGGCCCAAATAACTAATTTGATGTCAAAAACTTGAAATATATTGTCTAATATATGCTCAATAAACCACAGTGTAACTGTATCAAATTAGCAAAAGAAAAAATCCAAAAATTTAGAACTTAAGCACGTTGTTTTTTGGAAATACAATTTAGCATAGCAATGCCCTACATTAATTTCAGAAGGTTAGTATGACAGATTGATTGACAGTAAGCCACTTTTGATTTTGCACAGCAGCATATTTATATTCTAAAAACATATGGTTATTCAGGTCTTTTTAATCAAAGAGGTTATGCACAGCATGCCTGCAAACAGGATATCCTTCATGTAGGACTTGGAAGAGATACTGAAGGTGGTTGGCAATTGCAATATACTGTAGTTTTATTATTTCAGGAGCTGGTTCTGATTCTCTTGAGCAATTTTTTTTTTTATTTATCTGAAGGTTGGAAAAAGCACTTCACAGTAGATCCATATTTTGCATGTTCTAGTTGATGCTTTAGACTAGATTGATGCTTCTACAAATTTTTGGTGATGTTGTTAAAGTGGTGGGCACCGTAACATAATGTGGCATGTTGCCTTTATTGCCTAAGAGTACTAAATTTTGCATACTTAGCACAGATGCATCAAAAAAGGTGCCATCTTAACATGTAAATACTGTACATGCACAATGTCAAAAGACTAGGAACACCAACTTGAAAATAGTTATATTATGATTTTTTTTGTTTTTACAAATATATAAGCAGTTGAAAATGTCTGTTAAACAAATATGCCAGCTATAAATTAAATAACTTATCCTACTGCCTTGCCATCTTTGTGATCACTTGTGCTGATGGTCTCCATCTTGGATACTTTTCCCTCCCAATTCCAGCGATTCATCTTTGACAACCTAACCTATTGGTTCCCAAACATTTTTGAATCACTGTACCCCAGAGCATCAGATTTTTTTCATGGCACCCCTAGGCCAAATGTTTCTTATTGACAAACATAAAGATTTTAAGTAAATTGTGTTAATATGTCATCCTTAGGTTCAGTTATGTGGTAAGACAAAATATTTGCTTCTGATTGTTTACATATTTTATAACTGACAGCCACCAACACTTATTTTGCCTATTACTTTGACCATTGATCATTTTAATTGATCCTCGACCACCAATCCAAGGCATTCCTGCAAGTGTACCAAGGCAGTCCAGGGTGCCACGGCACACAGTTTGAGAACCACTGAACTAACCCATAAATGTTAAAAATAGATATAAAAAAGAGGTATATATATGGATGTGTCATATGTAAGACAACGTTCCTCACCTGACCTGCATGGTGCCATACCATTAATGCTGGGAGCAAGGGAGGCCGACAGAAGAGACTACCTCTGTAACTCAGAGCGCTCAAAATAAGAAGATAAGGGTCGTAGATAGTGCTTATATGGATTTGGTCTGGAGTAACAGCAAAGTACATTATACTAATTTAGTGGTGAGGTTGTGTATAATTATTTAATTGGAAGGATATATGAATTTATTTATGAGGTCATTTATTTGATGATGGGGACTATGTCATTTAAAAGAAAAGAAATGGTTATGCCTTTACAATAAATGTGGGGTGATAGGAATTTAAATTTATTTCTTGCTTTGGGGCAATTAATTCATGTAGAGCTGAATTTGGGGAGGAGGTGGTGTATTTAATAAGTGAGAATAATATATATTTAATTTCATGACAGTTTAGTTGTAAATAGGATTATTTTTTAACTGTATGAACTAGGTATTTAATGTCAGGGATGTTTGGTGAGAGATTGGTCAATTAATTTAATGTAAACCCTAAGGTCCAGGGCCATAACTAGGTATGTGCGAAGTATGCACTGCACATAGCGCTGCAGAGTAGGGGGCACTGTTGGCAGCACTTGTGAATTATCTACTTTAATTACTTTCAGTTGCAGCTTCCCCCTTTTTTGAAGCCCAGCAATTCCTGACCACCCCTTCTGTTGCAAATTTGTATACAACCCTAACCCTCCCTTCCCACAGCCTAACCCTAACCTCCCCTTTAGTGCCTAACCCTAACCTCCCACCAGTGGTGCCTAAATCTACCTTTCACCCTAACATTCTCTCTGAATATCGACCCATCTTTATCTTCCTTTTGCCTTCAAACACCTTCAACATATTGTAAACAACTGCTTTACTGTCTTTCTCACCTCTCACTCTCTGCATTACCCATTTCAGACTGTTTCTATTCTCTCTACTCCACTGATGCTGCCCTCATGAAAGTATGCAATGACCACCTAGCTGCCAAATCCAAGGGCAACTACTCTATGCTTTTTCTCCTTGGCCTTTCTTCTGCTTTTGATACTGTGGACCACCCTCTCCTCCTGCAAATCCTTCACTCCCTTGTTCTGTGTGATATTGCCCTCTTCTGGCTGTCCACATACCTTTCTGACCAATTCTTCTCTGTATCCTCTCATGATTCCACCTCCCCTCACTTCCACGAACAGTAGGTGATCCTCAAGTTCTGTTCTTGGACCTCTCCTTTTCTCTATATTCATCCTCTTTAGGTGAGTTCATTAGCTCTTTTGACTTTTAACATCATTTCTGTGCTGATGATCCTCAGATCTACCTTTCCTCCACTGACCTCTCTCCCTCACTACTCATTCATATCTCCAACCGCCTCTCTGCTATCTCCTTTTGGATGTTTTAGCACTTTCTTAAACTTAACATGTTTAAGACTGAGCTGACCATCTTCCCACCCTCCCGCATAACCTCAACTCCCACAATTTCATTATCTATTGATGGTAAAACTATCTCCTCTAGCCCCCAATTATGCGGTCTTGGAGTTATCGTTGACTTTTCCCTCTCCCTCGAACCACACATTTACTACCTCTAGCATTCCTGCTATTCCATCTCAAAAAAAATTCCAGGATCAGACTTTTTCTCACCCCGAATGCCATTATGGCCCTTAATCACTCACTGATATTCTTCAGATTGGGCTACTGTTATTTCATCCTATCTGGCCTCAATGGACTCTGCCTCTATCCACTCCATCTTTTTCTCCAAATGTACTACATCTTCCTTCCCTCTTTTACAAGCCCTATAGTGGCTTCACTTACTATTCAGAATCCAATTCAAGATTCTTCCACAACCCTCACCCATTCCTCTCCCATTAACATCTCTGACATTATGTCCATTTACACTCCTGCCCACCCTCTTTGCCCCACAAATGCATGCCACCTCTTCCCACTCCCACCTCAAAGATTTTGCACGTGCTACTCACTATCTCATAATGTCTCTAACTCTCCCTATCAGACTCTCTTCCTCTCTGCAAAACTTCAAATGGTCTTTCAAGACCCAATTCTTTGTCAAACCCATAGTAATAATAATAATAATAATAATAATAATAATAACAACAATAATAACAACAATAATAATATTTATATTTTATAAATAATATAATATTTATAAATATTTATATATTATTATTATTATTATTATTATTATTATCATCATTTTTAATAATAATAATAATAATAATAATAATAATAATAATAATACATTATAAGTATGATTTAATATGACATTTTATGCAATAGAAACACTAGCATATTGAGTTAATATAGTACCAGGTTCATTAATTCCTCTTTACCACTAAAATAAATTTGCAGACACTGTGAGAATTTCTGTGAACAAAGAAGAGACCTTTACTAATGTATCAGACAATGTGATAAGTTTAATCATGTAATAATATGTAATATGTGGTTTTATATCAAATGATATCTGAATAAAATGTATAAATATGCAATAATCCCGACTAGGGATTAGCAGGTTCGGTTCTCTGAGAAATGAACCCCCCTGAATTTAGAGATCTGAGCCTGGATCCAAGTCAGGCTCGGTTCTGCGCAACTAACTTGGATACGAAAATGAGACAAAATGTCATCATCCCGCTGCTGGATTTCGCGGGTTTTGGATTCTATGTATAGTCCCGGTGATCAGCGCCATCTTCACTCCGGACTTGGAGAGTGCACAGCAAGGACATATTCCTTCTGTGATGTATTCTGTGCTGTAATTGGATAGGCAGGATAGGGAAGGGGGGCAGGAAAGAGCAGAGGGGTTGCAGCAGGAGAGTTGAGTTTACCAGGGGTGCTGCTTGTGTAGGTGTGCTGTGACTGTCACTGTGTTAGGGCTCTGCATAGTAGACAGTGCACTGTGTATAGCATACTGTAGCTGTGTATAGAACCAGGTGTTGTTGTCTGTCTATAAGGGGCTGTGTACTGCCTTATATTACATCTATATATTCTCTATATATGATCCAAAGAAAAAAATATATATCTATTGGTGCGTCACTCTGACTACTAGTACTGTGGCTGCCGTACACTACTACTGTATATCCTCTGTGACTAACAGGTTAAACACGATGGACAAATTGGGCCAAATGTAATAGAGTAAGAGTTTCAGAAAGTGAGAGATTTGGTAAGGTTTTTAATTTTTTTTTTTAAATGGCAATCATTTGCACTGCAAAACCAGGTTGATCTTTCTGTGCAAATGATTGCCACTGTAAAAAAAAACCTGAAAAATCTTACCAAATCTCTCACTTTTTGAAACTCTCACTATATTTCATTTGGTCCATTGTCTTTTTTTCAACCTCAGAAACTATGGCCCTCATTCCGAGTAGATCGCTAGCTGCCGTTGTTCGCAGCGCAGCGATCAAGCAAAAAATCGGCACTTCTGTGCATGCATATGATGCGCACTGCGCACGCGCGTCATACTTTCACAAAAGATGATGCAGTTTTACACAAGGTCTAGCAACACTTTTCAGTCGCAATGCTGGCCGCAGAGTGATTGACAGGAAGTGGGTGTTTCTGGGAGGTAACTGACCGTTTTCGGGGAGTGTGTGGAAAAACGCAGGCATGTCGGATACAAATGCAGGAGTGGCTGGGGAAACGTAGGCGTGTCTGGCCGAACGCAGGGCGTGTTTGTGACGTCAAACAGGAACTAAACAGTCTGAAGTGATCGCAAGCTAGGAGTAAGTCTTGAGCTACTCTGAAACTGAACAATTTTTTTTTGTAGCAGCGCTGCGATCCTTTCGTTCGCACTTCTGCTAAGCTAAGATACACTCCCAGAGGGTGGCGGCTTAGCATTTGCACTGCTGCTAAAAGCAGCTAGCGAGTGAACAACTCGGAATGAGGGCCTATGTTACTATATGTATGTATCTCTCATCCTAACTGTCTGTTCCATGCTTACTATCTACCCTGTCACCCCTGTCCATCTGCTTCTCACCTTTATATGTAAGCTCTTATGAGCAGGGCCCTTTCCTCTCTTGTTTAGACTATCTTCTACTCCATACTCTCTATAATTGCACCTAACCCTGATGTTTATTTCAGTGTCATGACCACTGATGTAGCAATGTTTGTGTACCATATAGTTGTCAGGGATTGTCAAGTACTGTAAGTCGCTGTTTTCTTGATTTACTCATTTGTTTATATACTTTGTTAAGCACTGTAGAACCCTTGTTGCACCATATAAATAATGGATAATAATAATAATAATAATAATAATAATAATAATACAGTCACTGGCTGGTGGTCTGTGTGCTCCACTTGAACTCTGCTCCATGTCGATAGTCTGCTATATGCATAACTGAATATGGCTGTACATCTACATTGATGCTATACAAACCACTCCACTGACTGAGTACTAGGCTGTCTGGTGACTTTTGAAGAGGATCTGCTGGCATGTAATCTTACTCTGCCATACCTTCACCAACTATACACACATATTTCAACAGATTGGGCTCTATCATAAGGAGTGTGAGCAGATAATTTGTGCCATAAAAGAGCCTGAGAGGGCTCCAGCATATTCATGGTATAAGGGATACTTAATAACTTATATAAACAGTAGGTGCATGAAGTGGCTCTGGGCTAGTATATAAATGGGCATGAGAAGCTAAAAAACCATCATGCCCATTTATATGCTAAACAGAAATAGGGTTATAGCCATTTTATTTGTCATTTTATTTTCACTATAATAAAAATTAGAGTAATTATAAAAAGACAAATATAATGGCTATAACCCGTATTGCTGTTTTGACCACTTCCCTAACCACACATCCCGGTCACACACTGCTGTCTGGGAATCCAGCCCACTAACTTTTTATTTTCCTTAACGTGGCCCCAGGGAAGACTTGAGTTTAATTTGCTGATCTCAAACATAGTCTAATTGTTAACAGACATATAGATAATGGTACATGAAAACATGTAGAAACTAGATCCGATTTCATTGGCTGGCACACTTCTGCTCTGTTTAGGCATATGTCTGTACCTCTGTCCATCAATTTAGAGTTTAACATGTGGCCACACATTGTGTTTGCATGTACTGACATCTGCAGGTGTCAGGTTTAAAAGTATATACTGTACATTGCACAACATTGTGTCGGAGCAACAGGTTATTTATTTTGGCTATTTTGAGTTACCTTAGGATGAAGGTTTAGTCCATCATTTTTGACCCAGATTACTATAAATTCTTGATCATGACCTTTCCCTGACTAGCAGAATGATCTTACTGGTTTAGACTTGTGGGTGTCTCACTGCAAATTCTTTCACCTTCTTTTAGGATTTCCTGGTGAAGATCACACAATTATTTATTGCCTGTAAGATTGCAAATCTATTTCAAGATTGTCTTAAAGTCTTTATAAATCCCTACATAACCAGATCCTGTGGTACCTGAAGCAGCTTCTGATTCCATACTCAGCTCAGCGTATCATTGCAGCACCATTACCGGCTTGCCAATATCTTCACCTGCACTTTGCTAGTGCCAGCGGCGGACGCACGGTAGCTGCTCCGGTACCTCTTGTGCCGCGATACTGCATCTTCCCGCAGGACGGGTAATTATAACCAGCGGCTTTTCCTCTGCACTGGGACGCCAGTAGCTTAGAGGTACGAGAGCTCTGTTCACCTTTTCTCCAATAGGCTGTATTAACTGTTGTTCATCAGTTTCAATTGATACAAAGAGACCGCAAACAGGTCTATGTGGCAACATTGAAGTGACACTATTTCCAATCCTTTCATTTCAGTGATTTATCTAGCAAATCTATCAGTGTGCTTGAGCTATGTTTTTTAAACATTTGTTTTAATCATCTGTGTCCATTTTTTATTTTTATTCTGTGTGTGTTATTAAATTTGTTTATATTAGCAAGTTCCGTGTGAGTTGCCAATTGATTAAAGCAGACACCTATACACATTTTTCTATATATATTTTATTTTACCAATTAATTTAGCTTACTTCAAGCGCAGCACTTTTGTATATTTTCTGATTCCATACTGCCCCACTTTATTACTGAGATTTGTATATGAAGGATTTTTATCAGTAACTAGAGTCTCCCGGAATTAATCTGGAAGTCAAGCTTTTACCCATGTGGCTCCAACTCTATGAAACTCACTTCTGAGAGGCCCCCACTCTAGAATGCTTCAAAACCAGACTTAAGACTTTCCTGTTTACTTAAGCATTTCCGTAATGACACTTAGTATCTCCATGCTCTCTGTAATTTCTGAAAAGCTTTTCTGTAATAAATTGTTTCTGCACTGTATTATGTCCATTTTATATTTAAGTGCCTTGAGTCCTATTGGAGAAAGAGTGCTGTATAAATAAAATTATTAAGTCCCCGATCCCATGTGTTATCCCAGCTTTGGCAGCTGCTTAATGCAGATTATGCTTTGGGTGCCTCAGATAAGTGCCAGCATCAGGGGGAGGATCTTGCCGCATTGGGGCTAATAGGATAGCCTCCGGCAATACAATTACCCACGGGTAATTGGATACCCCCCATAGACTGCTGACAACATATTAAGTCCACTTCACAGGCTGTCTGTTATGTATTTCTTCAATTTAAGCCCTCACCGATCAAGTTAAGAGGGAAGAGGCCAAGTGTGACAGCATTATGCAGTTATGTGTTGTACTATCAGGTTAACATTTTAAAACGCTATTTCATTTACTGCACCTGTTGTTTAGGCACCTGCACGTTAAAATTATTTGTCAATTTTACATTATGGAACCTCACCCTCAATATAAAACCTCACCCTGCAGCTATTTTCATTGCTAGTGTTACATATAATTAAACATGCAGCATAGGAACTTGAGCTCTAAATTAAGTAAAGTAGATGAAATCATATTGGTGACAGAGAACTTTTGGCTGTGAAACTTGCATTGGAGGAAGAAGACCTCATTTGGAAGCAGTTAAGTCAATCCATCATCACATGCACAGATCATATGAATCTTATGCATCTTCACTCTTATTCATCTTCAGCTATATTGTAGCTCTGGACACAGAATTTTAGAGTTTACACTTATGTGATCCTTTGTACATAGCCAAGAGGATCTACAAAAATGGATTTAGTATGAACTGCCGGAGCACGGGATCCCAGCAGTTATAATACTGACGGCGGGATCTCGATGATGGAAAGACCAACAGGTGTGAGTCTGGGGTGTTCTCCCCTCTCCCCTAATCCCCAACCCTCTATTCCCACAGCCTAACTCTAACCTCTCCCTTAGTGCCTGACCCTAACCACACCCCAGAGGTGCCTACACCTAAGTCCTGAGGCCCTCTGCCTAACCCTAACCCACCCCCCTCCTCTGGGGGTTTCTAAACCTAGCCCCTCCCCCAGGCCTAAACCTAACCCGCCAGCTATACTTACAGTTGGGATGCCAGCTGTCGGGATTCTGGCGTTTGTCTCCTGGCCCTTTCAGAGTTCTAGCGTCAGATTTATAAAAGGTTTTGGGATTCCAGCATCTGTATTTCAACTGCCGGGATCCCGACAGCCGGAACTCTGACTCACATCCCACAAAAACAACTACCTAAAAATTCTTGTATTTTTGATGTTTATCTGGTCTTTCTTCCAAGCCTTTATTTTAGGTTTGTAGTGCCAAAGTTTCAGTTTACCCTAGTGTTAAGAAGATGTAGACATCTGGAACCATCAGCCTAGTCTCTACATTTCATTCTACTGTGTATGCTGCTCATTATGTTGTGTCTATGCCCCTGCAAACAGGCTTATCTCACATTGGTCTGATCAAATCTTGTCCAAATCCCCTGTTCCATACTAATTACGTTTATTTTAATTTATCTGCCCCCCTATTGTACAACTGTGAAGACCTTTCTGATGCTTATTATGTAAATTATAATAACCATTTGATTTACTACATTTAGTCTCATCCTGAGATATATGTGAACAGAATAAGAATACTCCTGAAGCTCCTGTGTTCTTAATATGGATTTTTTTCTGTTCTACATACTAATGTCTAAAATCTGGATTATAGTGGAACACCATCCATCTTTCCCCACAAACTATTTGCCAAATAGTTTTTTTCTTTTTCCAGAGTGTCTGCCTCTTCACATGGAACCTAACACCAGTTTTTTAAATATAAAAACAGACAAAACATTTCATTGTTCTTCTGACCCAAAATGAGATTCAAGGGCACATTAAAAGGGTTAGTCAGATCCTTTAGCACTCTCTCATAACCTATGTGTGCCTCCATCCTGACATATTTGCAGTTCTACTCCTGTCCAAAAAAGTTTGCTTATAACAACTAAGTTTATAAATCTACAAACTATATATATATATATATATATCTTCTATAGTATCCATATTAAACTCTTTCTTTAGTTCCTTCGGTTGATACTGTCTTCACTTGTCTCTAACATATCTGCAAGATGAAACATGATTCCTTCTTTAGGGTTAGGTTTTTCCAACTATGATTCTACAGGCTGTTTGAAAAATGACAGTTACGAGCTGATTGGTTAGTGCTTTATTTGTCCCCACTTTATCTCTCTCTATGGTTTGACAAATACCCCCTACAGTAACTCTTCATTTCTGCAGCCTGCATGGTTGTGCATCCATTTTTGAATTTCATAAAGCTTGACTTTGCAAACAATAATCTTCCACACTTGAGTATCATGTTAAACTGTAACACATACCTCCCAACTGTCACAATTTTCGTGGGACAGTCCAATTTTTTGCAGGACAGTCCCATTTTTGGGCACTGCCCCTCTCTGCCACCCACAGGCCAGAGTGTCCTGCGGTGGGGGGAGCATATATTCATGGGATACAGAAGGGCTGGGGGCACGCCAGCAGCTCACAGAGTGCTGGGCATGTCCTCTGAGTGATGGAACTGAGGGGCATGGCTTACAAATATGTAATTTCCATTATCCATGCCCCTTTGCCCAAGGACATGGCCCCATTTTGGGAGCAGGCCTGGCTTCACCAAGCAGAGGTCCCGGCTCCTTCTTCATCAATGTTGGGAGGTATGCTAACACAGTGTAGCTATTATAATATAAATTAAGTAACTGTGTGATAAATATAAAGCAAAAGTTAACTAATTTCCATTTAAACAGTAATGAAACATCAGAGTATTTGACAAACTGTATTAATCTGCAAGCTGATAGGGCTATATTTACAAAGCAGAGGTTTTTGTAAGGCATTGCTCCTCAGCGGGTTTGAAGTGAAAATATAAAGCAGTACTAACATTAAATGAAAAGTTCAACATGCTTATTAAAGCCACCATTTTGTAAAAATATATAATTGTACCCAGGGCCGTCTTTTTGTATGGGCTCAATGGGCTCTTGCCCAAGAGCCCCAGGAGTTTAAGGGCCTTAGACTAATAGCTGAGGGTCCCCTCTTTCCAGGGGTACCAGATTTTTGAAAATCGGCCCTGGGGAACCGGAGATATCCGACTTGAAACTAGTGGTCCCCATCCAAACCTGTTAATTGCTGTTCCCAGCCAGATATCTCAGGTTCTGTCTGACTTAGATTTTTTCTGAGGGTATAATCCAAAAGCAGTGACTGTCCCCTTTCAGTGAACACTGGCAGCTTGTCTCTACTATGACCAGAACCAGAGATATCAGCCTTCAAGCAGATGGTCCCTGCTCCAGCTCCACACGCCTAATATGCAGTTTTAGATTTTCGTTGGTGAATTGCTCTGGCTCCTGAACTCTGAACCCCAAGTCCCCAGAACCATCTGAAAGGTGGGGCTCTCTAGTTTTTTTATCCCATAAAGCTAAGAAATATATTTTCAGGAACTTGAGATATCTGCAGTCAAGTAAGCTGCCCTCCCACAAAAAAATAATAAATATTAAGCCCACTCCACTATCCACCCGTTCCCTACATATTAAACACCCCATACCACCCTGGAAGTCATGTACCAGCCCAATGCCCCTTCTACAGTTTAGCCCCATCTGTGCAGTAAAGGCAAAATTAGCAGAAATTACTGCTCCATGTCCTACATGCTGAGCAGAAGATAGAACACCCCCTACCGTCTGCGGGACATCAAAGCTGCCGCTGATAGCACCCCCCACCCCTACCTCTGATGGATGGGTAGGGGGCCCAGCACATTACAGTGCCCAGGGGCCTACACTACTGTTAAGACGGCACTGATTGTACCTGTATGTTTCTATAGCTGTCCGTTTTACTGTTCTATGAGCATGTCCAGTGTGTATTTCAACATCTATCAATTTTCTTTTAAGTCCCTGAGTATGGTTAGTTTGTGCTTACAAATCTCCAGTTGCTTCCTATTAAGCTTGATTGCTCTGTGTTAAAAATGGGTCTTTTGTATCACAGTGTATCAAAGTCATTGATTGTTGCTTGTGCTGAAAGCAATGTGCTTATTGCTAAATTTATCAAGGGTTCCAGGAAATTTGATCTTTATCTTGGCCCTGACTTAATACACTACTAGAACCCATGACATTGGCTTGTGTTTTAACTCTCTTTGGTCCCCTGACTTTGTCTAGCTCCTGTGTTGGCCCAGGCTAGTTGATATTAACTGGCAATAATTCTGCAATTGACCCAAAAAAAAAACTATTATTAGTGTCCAGGCCAGCTTGTTCAGTCTTGTTCCTGTCCATCTTCATATTAGTAACACACAAGTCCAGTTTTGCATCTATCCAATCCTGTAACCCATACATCCTTAGTAAAGCATTGTCTAACTTTTCAGTTGTTTTAGTTCTATTAAATGTACAGTACAAGCAATATCTGTTTTATCGGTTCCTGTGATTCTGGCAGAGCCGGCCCTAACCAATATGATGCCTAGCAAGATTTTAGCTGGTGCCCCCTAGCACCGCCGCTAGTTCAGCCTATGAGCGTGCACCCCTTTCCCAGCACCATCACCCCTCAGCGATAGAAGTCCTTATTTTGATGTTTCTACTACCTACATTTAAATAGGAACAGTGCGCCCAAAAAGGGGCATGTTCTTGCTGGCAAGGGGCATGGCCACGCAATAGTACCCCAATTGAAATGATGCTACACAGTACTGCAACTTTATTAACACACTGAATTGCTCCTTATTTACATTACACCACACCATATTGCTCTTTATTCTCATTAGACCACACAGTAGTGTCCATTCTATACTTAACACCACCCAGTAGAGCACCTTATACACATAATGTCACACATTAGTATACCTTTATACACATAATACCACACAGTAATGCCCCTTACACATATAACACACATTATTAATGTCCTTATAAACATAGTGCATCTTACACATTATGCCAACCTTTATTAATGTCCTTATACATATAATGTCCCTTACACATATGCTGCACATTATTAATGCCCTTATACACATAATGACACACATAACGTCCCTTACACATATGTTGCACACTATTAATGCCCTTATACACATAATAACACACATAATGTCCCTTACACATATGCCACAATTATTAGTGCGCTTATACACATAATGATACACATAATATCCCTTACACATATACTGCACATTATTAATTCCCTTATACACATAATGACACACATAGTGCCCCTTACACATATGCTGCACATTAATGCCCTTATACACATGACACACATAGTACCCCTTACACATATGCCGCACATTATTAATGCATTTATACACATGACACGCATAATGCCCCTTACATATATGCCGAATACTATTGCACAACCAACCCAATCACACACAGCACTAACACGCCCGTTTACACTGTGACATCTGCTTGGATACAGATGTGTCCTATCTTGCCTCAATGCACCATGCAGCAGGAGATGCCTGGCGTGGGTCAGCTGGCAGCTCTGCTAATGTCGGGCACCTGTTTTGATGAAAATGCATCTTATTTGCATTGCTATGTGCCTAGGATACACAAGCAGCTTCTGCTAAATAAAAGGATATGCGGCATGTCTATATACTGTGTGCGACTGTGGCTGTATCTACATACAAAATGCTACACACAGATTATAGGCTTGCTGCATATCATTTAAATCAGCAGAAGCTGCTGGTGCCCCTAGGCATAGCAAATGCCCTAGGCATTTGCCTAGTTTTCCTATACCTAGGGCCGGCTCTGGATTCTGGTCCTGTAATTTGCTCAGCCTGGTTTCTTTTACCTGTCCATTCTGGCTTCCAGAAACTTAGGGAGTAATTCAGAGTTGATCACAGCAGCAAATTTGATAGCAGTTGGGCAATACCATAGGGGTCATTCCGAGTTGATCGTAGCTGTGCTAAATTTAGCACAGCTATGATTATCTTCCCTGACATGCGGGGGGACACCCAGCACAGGGCTAGTCCGCCTCACATGTCAGTGCCAGCCCTCCCCGCAGAAATGCGAAAGCATCGCACAGCGGTGATGCTTTTGCATCTCAGGAGTTACTCCCGGCCAGCGCAGCTCCTGCAGCTGGCCGGGAGAACCTCTTAGCTTCCCCGGGTTGCAGTGGCTGCGTGTGATGTCACGCAGCCACAGTGCCCCCCCCCCCAACAGTCCGGCCACACTTGCATTGGACGGACCGCGCCCCCTAAACGGTGGCTTAATGCCGACGTCCAACCCCCTCCCGCCCAGCGACCGCCTCTGCTTCAGAGGCGATCGCTAGGCAACGACGGCTGGCATGCGCCGGCGCACTGCGGTGCCGGCACATGCGCAGTTCCGACCCGATCACTGCACTGCGATAAACTGCAGCGAGCGATCGGGTCGGAATGTCCCCCCATGTGGACTGCAGGGTGGGTAGATATAACATGTGCAGAGAGAGTTAGATTTGGGTGTGATGTGTTCAAACTAAAATCTAAATTGTAATATAAAAATTAAGCAGCCAGTATTTACCATGCACAGAATCAAAATAAGCCACCAAAATCTAACTCTCTCTGCAAATGTTATATCTACTACACCTGCAGTGCACATGGTTTTGCCCAACTGCGAACAAATTTGCACTCTGAATTAGGGGGGGTCATTCCGAGTTGATTGCTCGCTAGCAGTTTTTAGCAGCCATGCAAACGCGCACTAGGAGTGTATTTTAGCTTAGCAAAAGTGCGAATGGTTGTATTGCAGAGCGGCTACAAAAACAATTTGTGCAGTTTCAGAGTAGCTCGAAACCTACTCAGCTCTTGCGATCACTTCAGACTATTCAGTTCCGGATTTGACGTCACAAACCCGCCCAGCATTCGCCCAGCCACGCCTGCATTATTCCTGGCACACCTGCGTTTTTCTGCACACTCCCTGAAAATGGTCAGTTGCCACCCAGAAACGCCCACTTCATGTCAATCACTCTGCAGCAAGCAGTGTGACTGAAATGCATTGCTAGACCCTGTGCAAAACGACATCGTTCATTGTGCCCGTACATCGCGTGAGCGAATTGTGCCGCATACGCATGCACAGAATTGCCATTTTTTTGGCCTGATCACTGCGCTGCGAACAAATGCAGCTAGCGATCAACTTGGAATGACCCCCTAGGCCCTTAGGTCCAGTCTCAGCATTACCTGTTACAAACATATCTAGTAAAAAAAAAAGTGTTCAGTTTCTTTCCAACTTCTGCCTCTGCTCTCCAGGTCACGAACAAAACTGTAATCCAATTACAGAAATGAATTGTTTCCTATGATACTATATGTTAATCTAATTTTACATTTTCCTTCTTGTTTAAGCTTATATACAGTAGGAAATGTTTAATAAAGTTAATTATTTATTCATCATTTGATATATACATTCTATACTGTATGTTGCTGATGCTTTTTCAGTAATATTCCAGGCACCATATTCAGTTATCTAATCCAGTGGTTCCCAATCTTTCTTGAGCCACTGCAATCAATGTCTCAGCATTTTTTTTCTCTTCATCCCTGGGCCAAAGGTTTCTCACTGAGAAATTCAGCAAAAATTATTAAATGAGGCAAATTATGCTTACCTGTCATCCTTAGGTTCAGTTTGTGGAGGTGAACAGGGTTACGCTTTATACCTTAAATCATGTAAGGCAGGCATTCCCAACCACGGTCCTCAAGGCACACCAACAGTGCAGGTTTTAGTGATATCCAGGCTTCAGCACAGATGGTTAAATCAAAATAATTGAGCTACTAATTAAGTCACCTGTGCTAAAGCCTGGATATCACTAAAACCTGCACTGTTGGTGTGCCTTGAGGACCGTGGTTGGGAATGCCTGATGTAAGGGGTGCCCAGTACATACACCATATGATTGATAGGGTGGTTTTTCAACCAAACAAGTCAATGAAGGTGAATGTACCCAAAACCATACCATTAATCAACTTAATAAAATTTGCACCCGAAGCGGTGACCTGCCACTATTTTCCATCTAAAAACAGCTAATGACAAAAACCACTATCAAAGCAACAAAATTTGGGGAGAGAGGCTTTGTCATAGCCCACAAAACGTACCACATAACTACACACCCCTAATCATTATTGGACAAACTGAGGGATAAGCTAAGGTAACACAAGTAATAACTCGACCAGGGGTAAAACCTAAAACCTACTGAGGGAATTGTAATTAATATGTCCAATTAGCTAAGTCTGCCAGTTCAGGAAAAAAGGCCAAATCCCTCCAGACTTGTGCTATTAACAGTGATGAGTAGCAAATCCTCGAGTATAGTAGACAATAGAAAAACAAGACACTAGACAGAGCAAAAAAAAAAACCAAACATTGCAAAAATGCAATGAAGGAAAAATAACAGCCATAGTATCTCTTGTACCTATAAATCTTTAAACCATTGTGTTTGTGCCACTGCTCTTTTGCTTAGTTTAGCTAGCCAGCTCGATATCCTTCAGCCTAAAGCTGCAATCTCGGCACTGGACAATCCCACAGAAGCAGTGGAAATGGCTGCCCCAATTACAAGGCAAATGTGTGTAAGGGGGCCTCACGCTAAACTGCTTGCTACCGATGCTAATGATCACATCGCCGTCACAAACTGTTCAGCCCTAGTGACTGCATCTGGAAAAGCAACTGCTGATGTGGAAGGACCAGTCAAGGAACTCTTTCCAGTGACCTGGAACAAAGCACCTAGTAATGTGTTAAAGACAGCAGCCATTGATGACATCATTGCCATCATTGCCACGAGCTCCGATGATCCTGCTGAATTGCCAGCACTGACATCTGAGGCACAAACATTAACAACAGAAATCCCTATCAATCTCTGGGACTGCAGGTAATGCTCTGGTAGATCCTACTTGTCCACCATCTCAGATCTACTGTCAGAGTCCACCTGCAGAAAGCTCTGCCTAGCTATCTGCATATATAGTATAGTATAAATATATAGTATTGTATAAATAGTACCAAAACTCTACCCCCTGGGAAGCCTCAGAGAACTGTGAATGGTCACCATTATCCAACCTTATTGGGTCTCCTTCATTATTATCCCCAATCAAAGGCCCCTGCTGCTGGGGGAAGACACATGCACCACGGTGCCCTCCTGACCCCTCCATGATGCAAGAACTGGTATAAACACTTGGTTGGCGAGAGCTAGTGCTAGGAGCCACCACTGCAGGCCCACATGCAGGGTACAACACACCCATCTGTCAGCCCCCCAGAGACGAAAAAAGAAAAGAAACAGAAAGGACAGGGAAAATAGAGAGAAGTCACAGAATAAAAACAAAATAACACCACAATACAGCAGCACAATGTAAAGCATTTATCTCTTCAGAAGACAGAAACAAAGAGGCTTTGTCACAGCCCACAAGACTCACATAACATATAACTACATATAGCTATTCATCATTGGACAAACATCACAGTACAGCTCCCAGACTTGAGGTTTATCCCACTCTGCTCTCATGTTTCTCCTCTTTGTCCACATATTTCACGATTGTCAACTACCAGCATTGGCATTGCCTATCTAGTTGAGCATAAATATTTTGATTTGGTCCTGGAACTGCTGACCTGTGGCACCCCTGCATGTGCCTTGATGCATCCCAGAGTGACATGGCACCCAGTTTGGGAACTATAAATAGAGTGATATACAAAAAGTAATCTTCACAATCTTAATTATTCTAGACCCAGTGCATTTCAAATCCATGAAAACACACCCCAGTTGTCTGAGTTGACTTCTGTAATTTTTATAGAGATAATATTTTCTCTGTATCAGCGAATTTATTAGGTATGTACAACAGTCTGGTCATGCTAGAGCACACACACTACCTTTGCTAGCTACTATGAAATATGAGATTTCATATTATTAAGGACAAAAGTCATAGTTGCTTTAATTTCTTCAGCTACCTTATCAAGTCCTGATTAGGTGTTCTTATCTATTTTATTTATTGACTTATCATTTACACTTATAACAATCATATATGGGAAAGACAATGCAAATCCAGTCTTAAAAGTACAGAGGAGGGAATATTTTACACATGAATTTCTTAAAGAGTAGGCCACATGCATCATGGCTAAAAGGGTGTCTTTTAAGGTTGATGGATTTGAGCAACTTGTTAATAAATTTGGCATTTCAGAAGTAGAGATGTACATGGATCCTTGTGTTTTGGTTTTGCCAAAACCACCCTCAGTGTTTTGGTTTTGTTTATAGGTTTTTACAAAACCACCCTCAAGTGTTTTGGTTTAGATTCAGATTTGTTTTGGTTTTCTTGGAAACTGATTAAAAACTTCTAAAATCATGAACTTTGGACTTCTTTTTGTTCTTACAGTAGTAATAACATCAATAATATTCATTTTCAGTTATCTCCAGTTAATTTTGACCACCTCAATATTGTTCACCAATTGTTCACCAGTTGTTCACCAATATTGGCCAAAGACTGCAGCGAGCTGGCTGGCTAAACTAAGCAAAAGAGCAGCGGCACAAACACACAATAGCTTATAGGAATATAGCACATTTATGAAAAAAATGTGGCAAACAGGATGGCAGTTTAATAAACTATATTACCCCAGAGAAAGAAAAGGGAAATTGAAGTGTAATATATAGTGTATGGCAAGTAAAGGATTGGTTCATTGATTGATTGATTGATTGATTGATTGATTGATGGATTGGGTGATAGATTGATTGATTGATTGATTGATTGATTAAACATGCAATTGGAGAAAGGAGATGTGGAACAAATTGTTAAAGATAAAGAATCCAAAAGTGAGTTTTCTTAATTCTAATGCAGTTGCAATCTGATCTATGCAGCAAATTGCAGGCCTTAGGAGTAAGGACAATACAATAGATTCAAATGGCCTTGCGAGAGACAGTAGTCCATCACTCCCAAAAAACACAATATTATACAATTATTATTATTATTACAGTGGATCCGGAAAGTATTCACAGCACTTCACTTTTTCCACATTTTGTTATGTTACAGCCTTATTCCAAAATGGAATAAATTTATTTTTTCACTCAAAATTCTACACACAATACCCCACAATGACGATGTGAAAAAAGTTTTTTTGAGATTTTTGCAAATTTATTAAAAATAAAAAATAAAAAAATCACATGTACATAAGCATTCACAGCCTTTGCCATGAAACTCAAAGTTAAGCTCGGGTGCATCCTGTTTCCACTGATCATCCTAGAGATGTTCCTACAGCTTAATAGGAGTCCACCTGTGGTAAATTTAGTTGATTGGACATGATTTAGAAAGGCATACACCTATCTATATAAGGTCCCACACTTGACAGTGCATGTCTGAGCAGAAACCTAGCATGAAGTCAATTGAATTGTCTGTAGACCTCTGAGACAGTATTGTCTCAAGGCACAAATCTGGGGAAGGGTACAGAATAATATCTGCTGCTTTGAAGGTCCCAATAAGCACATTGGCCTCCATCATCCATAAATGGAAGAGGTTCAGAACCACCAGGACTCTTCCTAGAACTGGCTGGATGTATAAACTGAGTAATCGGGGGAGAAGGGCCCTAGTCAGGGAGGTGACCAAGAACCCGATGGTCACTCTGTCAGAGCTACAGCATTCCTCTGTGTAGAGAGGAGAACCTTCCAGAAGGGCAACCATCTCTGCAGCAATCCACCAATCAGGCCTGTGTGGTAGAGTGGCCAGATGGAAGCCACTCCTTAGTAAAAAGCACATGGCAGCCCGTCTGGAGTTTGTCAAAATGCACCTGAAGGACTCTCAGACCATGAGTAACTAAATTCTCTGGTCTGATGAGACAAAGATTGAACTCTTTGGCATGAATGCCAGGCTTCATGTTTGGAGGAAACCATGCACTGCTCATCACTAGGCTTATACCATCCCTACAGTAAGGCATGGTGGTGGCAGCATCATGCTGTGGGGATGTTTTTCAGATGCAGGAACTGGTAGACTAGTCAGGATAGAGGGAAAGATGAATGCAGCAATATACAGAGACATCCAGGATGAAAACCTGCTCCAGAGCACTCTTGACTAGACTGGGGCGACGGTTCATCTTTCAGCAGGACAACGACCCTAAGCACAAAGCCAAGATAGCAAAAGAGTGGCTTCAGGACAACTCTGTGAATGTCCTTGAGTGGCCCAGCCAGAGCCAAGACTTGAATCAGAATTGAACATCTCTGGAGAGATCTGAAAATGGCTATGCACCAACGCTTCCCATCCAACCTGATGGAGCTTGAGAGGTGCTGCAAAGAGGAATGGGCGAAACTGCCCAAAGATAGGTGTGCCAAGCTTGTGGCATCATATTCAAAAAGACTTGAAGCTGTAATTGCTGCCAAAGGTGCATCAACAAAGTATTGAGAAAAGGCTGTGAATACTTATGAACATGTGAATTCTTAAATTCTTAATAAATTTGCAAAAATCTCAAAAAAACTTTTTTCATGTTGTCATTATGGGGAATTGTGTGTAGAATTTTGAGGAAAAAAATGAATTTATTCCATTTTGGAATAAGGCTGTAACATAACAAAATGTGGAAAAAGTGAAGCGCTGTGAATACTTTCCGGATGCACTGTTTATTATTATTATATATTACTTGTTGGCAGTCAAGCACACAAAAAACAAGATGATAAGAAGCTTAAGTTGGTAAAGGTAGACAGTCAACAATGACCCCCGCCAACCAACAAAAAAAATACATTATTATACGATTATTTTAAAAATGTATTTAGAGATGTGCAGGTTCAGTATTCTTAAAACCAAACCAACCCAAATTTTGCAAAGAAGAAAACTTCCAAGCCCAGGCTCGGGTTTTTCTACCAGGCTTAGATAACAAATGAGGCAAAATGTCATCTTGGCGGCGTCAAACGTTGCATGTTATTGATTCCATGAAAGACCCCTCCATGGTGATTTGGGCACCATGTCACACAGAATGCTGGAGGGTTGGGATATACTTTTTGCTGCAGCATTAAATCAGTGTCAGTGAAGGTTTGCAGGGTGCAACTAAGCACTGCTGTGCAGACTATGGAAGGCTGTGAGCTGCACAGATGTTCACAGAAAGATGTCAGTGAAGGATTTTGAGGTGCATGCACTACTGTGGCTGTGTCAGACTGAAGGGCTTTGGGCTGCAGCACTAAAGAATGTGTAAGTGAAGGGTTGTGGGGTGTAAGCACTAATGTGACACTACTTCTGCGGCTGTATCAAACGCGCCCCGTAAAAAGTGTATGGAGCGGCACAAGAAGCAGCTCTCAGCTGTGCTAGGTGCCAGGAGTGCACGGATTGCTCAGTTGTAGTCACGATGAGCGTGGCTACATCTGTAGATAAACAAAAAATTTGTTCTTCAGCCTTAGTGTTCTTTTTGTGCACTGATTTTACTGCTTTAGAGGTGACACATCTAGACTCATAGCGAGAAGGTGGTGCATACAAGGTTACAGA
This sequence comes from Pseudophryne corroboree, assembly GCF_028390025.1. Taxonomy (NCBI): domain Eukaryota; kingdom Metazoa; phylum Chordata; class Amphibia; order Anura; family Myobatrachidae; genus Pseudophryne; species Pseudophryne corroboree. Next base: position 620,810,069 of record NC_086445.1, read on the forward strand.
AGATGCCTGACTGTCCTTTGCTGCAACTTTCACAGTAGGCATTCTAGTGCATGAAAGAGCAGTAGCAGAACCACAATTTGCAAATAAAGGCCCTGGTCTGTACCTTTCCTTTATAGTGCATGTGGTAGATGGCAATTTACAATATTTTTAGCAGTAACTTTTCACCTCATACTTTTTTTAGTTGTCACAGTGTTTAAACTTAGCTTGGAGTGCCCTTTCTTATACCTTATTATTACTAGGGATGAGCAGGATCAATTCCCTGCGAACTGACGACCCTCCCCCCCTCCCCCAAAACTTTGAGACATGAGCTCGGATCTGAGTCATGCTCAGTTTTTTGTGCCTCACTCAGATCCAAAAATGTGGAAAAATGTCATTATCCTGCTGTCAGATTTTGTGGAATTTGGATTCTATATATAGTCCCAGTGATAGGCGCCATCTTCACTCCAGACTTGGAGAGTCCACAGTAAGGATTTGTTCCTTCTGTGCTGCATGCTGTTAGGGAAGGAGCAAGCAGAGGGAGTGCAAAGCAGGGCAGGAGAAAGGATAGGGGGCAGGAGAGAGCAAAGGGAGGCAGGGGAGAGCAGAGGGGTTGTTTTGCAGGAGAGTTAAGTTGGGTGTGCTGTCACTGTGTTAGGGCTCTGTATAGTAGCATTCTGTGGCTGTAATGTATAGGACCAGGTGTTCTCTGTCTATAAGGGGCTGTGTACTGCCATATACTACTGCTATATATCCTCTGTGTGTGATACAAAGCAAAAAATATTGTTCTATTGGGGCATCACTCTGATTACTAGTACAGCTGCTGCCGTACACTACTGCTATATATCTTCAATGTGTGATCTAGAGAAAAATATATATTTGTATTTGTGCATCACTCAGTGATGACTACCAGTACTGCCATACACTACTGCTATATATCTGTGTGTGTCCAAAACAAAAAATATATTTTATTGGTGAGTCACTCAGTGATGACTACCAGTACTGCTGTACACTACTGCTATATATCTGTGTGTGATCCAGAGCAAAAAATATATTTCTATTGGTGCGTCACTCAGTGATGACTTCCAGTACTGACATACACTATTGCTATATGTTTGTGCATGATCCAAAGCCAAAAATATATTTATATTGGTGCATCACTATGACTACTAGTGCTGCGGCTGCCATACACTTGTGCTATATATCCTCTGAGTGTTAGCCAGAGCAAAAAATATTTTTCTATTGGTGGGTCACTCAGTGATGGCTACCAGTACTGCCATACACTACTGCTATATATCCTCTGTGTTATCCAAAGCCAAAAATATATTTTTATTGGTGCATCACTCAATGATGACTAGTACTGCGGTTGCCGTACACTACTGCTATATATCTGTGTGTGATCCAAAGCCAAAAATGTATTTCTATTATGTATTTGAAAGGTGTGCTCTGTCTGCTGTATCTGAAAAGGGTGATCTGTCCATCCATCCAGTGGCTCCGCCCCAGTGTAAAATGAAAATAATAAAAGCTAAACACAAAAGCCTAAAATTATAATTATAAAAAAAATTATCTATTTTTGTTGTTTGTGCTGTACCCCAGTGTAATAAAAAAAATGTATTTTTATAAGCACTGTGACATTGACGGTCAGACCACAGTATATTTTTTCCTCCTCATAAACACATTGTGCGATGCTGTCATTGTAGTCAACCGCTGTGTGCAATTATTATATATGTCTGATTCATTTGTGCAACACTGTAACCGTCGGTGTGTGATATAAAAAATACTTCTACATATTTTTGACCCTGTTCTGTGACACTGTAACCACAGTATGGATAAAAAATAATATATATATATTTTGATTTAAAGTAATATTTTATGCTGTGTCATCCCAGTATACATCCAGGGACTGTAGCTACTCCATCCAGCTAGGGGTGTTCTTTCAGTCCACCCAAAATAATAGACTTTTTTTTTAAATAATTTGTGCTGTATCCTCCCAGAATACATCCAGGTGTGCTCTGTCCATTTCAAGGTCCGTCCATTTCAAGGTGTGGGGGTAAATTTACTAAGATGGGAGTTCTATTTAAGATGGCATGTTGCCCGTAGCAACCAATCAGATTCCAGTTATTATCTTCTAGAAGGTGGTAGATAAATGAGAAGTAGAAGCTGATTGGTTGCTATGGGCAACATCCCATCTTAAATAGAACTCCCATCTTAGTAAATTTACCCCGTGGTGTCTGTAGCTCATATTCTCATTATAACTTATTGTCCTATTTTCATAACTTTTTTAATCACCACATTGTAATGAATTCAAATTAATATTATTAATAATAATTATAAATTAGTTCAATTTAAATGAAATGAATATAAATAAACTCTTCACTCATATAATGAACTTTCTGCACATGAGGATATCTTTGAGAAAATTAAGAATTTGATTCTAAGTAAATGAAATGAAATAAATTAAATTAAAATACATTGAAATTAAAATAAATTAAATAAATTAAATCTAAAAAATTGTATTTTTTATTTTTCTTTGCATTAATCATCTTTTTGTAAACTGAAATCTTGAGCGTTGCCTAATGCGTCTTTTTTTAAATACATTATTTTTTATATTTTGCCCTCCCAGTATATACATCCAAGGGCTGCTGCTGCTCCATCCAGCTACTCCAGTTCAACCTTTTGGCCTAAACTGGATAAAAACAATATTGTGAACTGTGAGGTGTTCGGAATAGTCTGGAAATGAGAGGAAATGAATGTTATTGAGGTTAATAATACTGTAGGAAAAAAACACCCCAAATTCTGTTATTTTAGCTGTTTTTATGATTATTATTATTTTATTTATTTTTTTCAAATAAATCCAGATCCAAAACCAAAACATAAACCCACAAGTGTGGTTTTGGCAAAACCAATCCAGATCCAAAACACGAAGGAAATTCAGATCCAAAACCAAAACACCAAACCCAAAAAATGGCACAGTGCACACTCCTACTTCTTACCCCTTGACCTTTTTAAAAAGTAGTTTTTGAAGAAGAGATTGAGGATTCGTATATAAAGTTCAGGGAAATGCTATAAATGTATCAGGAAAACCAAAGTCTTCATAGTATTGAAAAGATATGACCAATCAACAAAGTTGAAAGCTTTTTCAGCACCAACCAAGAGAATTACACTGAAGGGAATGATTGTAAATGTTGGCTCACCATCAACACTTTATGTTAGGATTTTATAATATGAATTTAATAATGATATACTGTAGGCCTGTATGACTCCAGTTTAGACAGGTCTCTGCCAGGTTTGGGAAGTACCTTGATTATGGCCTAGTTGAAATATAGAGGCAAAGAGCCCTTTGTCAAAATGAAATTAAAGGCACTAACCAAAGTTTCCCACACTTGCAGAGAGAAATTTATAAAAGTAGTGATGAGCGGGTTCGGTTTCTCGGAAACCGAACCCCCCCGAACTTCACGCTTTTTACATGGGTCCGAGGCAGACTCGGATCTTCCCGCCTTGCTCGGCTAACCCGAGCGCGCCCGAACGTCATCATCCCGCTGTCGGATTCTCGCGAGGCTCGTATTCTATCGCGAGACTCGGATTCTATATAAGGAGCCGCGCGTCGCCGCCATTTTCACACGTGCATTGAGATTGATAGGGAGAGGACGTGGCTGGCGTCCTCTCCGTTTAGAGTAGACTAGAGAGTAGTAGAGAGTAGAGACACTTGATTTACTAATTTTGGGGAGCATATTAGGACGGAGTTCTACTTGCTGATAGTGTGACCAGTGACCACCAGTTTAATTAATCCGTTCTCTGCCTGAAAAAAGACTATACACAGTGTGACACAGTCACATACCATATCTGTGCTCAGCCTCAGTGTGCCCTCAGTGTGCTGCATCATCTATGTAATACTGTATATCTGACTGTGCTGAGTGCTCACACAGCTTAATTGTGGGGGAGACTGGGGAGCAGTTATAGCAGGAGTACATATTTTAACAGTGCACACTTTTGCTGCCAGAGTGCCACTGCCAGTGCCAGTGTGACTGACCAGTGACCACTGACCACCAGTATATTGTGATTGTCTGCCTGAAAAAGTTAAACACTCGTCGTGTGGTGTTTTTATTCTATAAACGCATTCTGCTGACAGTGTCCAGCAGGTCCGTCATTATATAATATATACCTGTCCGGCAGCAGTAGTGATATATATATATTTTTTATATCATTATCATCCAGTCTATATTAGCACTGCAGCAGACGCAGTACGGTAGTCCATGGCTGTAGCTACCTCTGTGTCGGCAGTCGCTCGTCCATCCATAATTGTATACCACCTACCCGTGGTGTTTTTTTTTTTTTTTATCTTCTTGATACTAGTAGCTTACTTTAGGAGTCTGCAGTGCTGAGCTGACAGTGTCCAGCAGGTCCGTCATTATATAATATATACCTGTACGGCTGCAGTAGTGATATATATATATATTTTTTATATCATTATCATCCAGTCTATATTAGCAGCAGACGCAGTACGGTAGTCCACGGCTGTAGCTACCTCTGTGTCGGCAGTCGCTCGTCCATCCATAATTGTATACCACCTACCCGTGGTGTTTTTTTTTTTTTTCTATCTTCTTGATACTAGTAGCTTACTTTAGGAGTCTGCAGTGCTGAGCTGACAGTGTCCAGCAGGTCCGTCATTATATAATATATACCTGTCCGGCTGCAGTAGTGATATATATATATTTTATATCTCATTATCATCCAGTCTATATTAGCAGCAGATGCAGTACGGTAGTCCACGGCTGTAGCTACCTCTGTGTCGGCAGTCGCTAGTCCATCCATAATTGTATACCACCTACCTGTGGTTTTTTTTTTTTTTCTATCTTCTTGATACTACTAGTAGCTTACTTTAGGAGTCTGCAGTGCTGAGCTGACAGTGTCCAGCAGGTCCGTCATTATATAATATATACCTGTCCGGCTGCAGTAGTGATATATATATATATATTTTTTATATCATTATCATCCAGTCTATATTAGCAGCAGACGCAGTACGGTAGTCCACGGCTGTAGCTACCTCTGTGTCGGCAGTCGCTAGTCCATCCATAATTGTATACCACCTACCTGTGGTGTTTTTTTTTTTTCTATCTTCTTGATACTACTAGTAGCTTACTTTAGGAGTCTGCAGTGCTAAGCTGACAGTGTCCAGCAGGTCCGTCATTATATAATATATTCCTGTCCGGCTGCAGTAGTGATATATATATATTTTTTTTATATCATTATCATCCAGTCTATATTAGCAGCAGACGCAGTACGGTAGTCCACGGCTGTAGCTACCTCTGTGTCGGCAGTCGCTCGTCCATCCATAATTGTATACCACCTACCCGTGGTGTTTTTTTTTTTCTATCTTCTTGATACTAGTAGCTTACTTTAGGAGTCTGCAGTGCTGAGCTGACAGTGTCCAGCAGGTCCGTCATTATATAATATATACCTGTCCGGCTGCAGTAGTGATATATATATATTTTATATCTCATTATCATCCAGTCTATATTAGCAGCAGACGCAGTACGGTAGTCCACAGCTGTAGCTACCTCTGTGTCGGCAGTCGCTCGTCCATCCATAATTGTATACCACCTACCTGTGGTGTTTTTTTTTTTTTCTATCTTCTTGATACTACTAGTAGCTTACTTTAGGAGTCTGCAGTGCTGAGCTGACAGTGTCCAGCAGGTCCGTCATTATATAATATATACCTGTCCGGCTGCAGTAGTGATATATATATATATTTTATATCTCATTATCACCCAGTCTATATTAGCAGCAGACGCAGTATGGTAGTCCACGGCTGTAGCTACCTCTGTGTCGGCAGTCGCTAGTCCATCCATAATTGTATACCACCTACCTGTGGTGTTTTTTTTTTTCTATCTTCTTGATACTACTAGTAGCTTACTTTAGGAGTCTGTAGTGCTGAGCTGACAGTGTCCAGCAGGTCCGTCATTATATAATATATACCTGTCCGGCTGCAGTAGAGATATATATATATTTTATATCTCATTATCATCCAGTCTATATTAGCAGCAGACGCAGTACGGTAGTCCACGGTTGTAGCTACCTCAGTGTCGGCAGTCGCTCGTCAATCCATAAGTATACTAGTATCCATCCATCTCCATTGTTTACCTGAGGTGCCTTTTAGTTGTGCCTATTAAAATATGGAGAACAAAAATGTTGAGGTTCCAAAAATAGGGAAAGATCAAGATCGACTTCCACCTCGTGCTGAAGCTGCTGCCACTAGTCATGGCCGAGACTATGAAATGCCAGCAACGTCGTCTGCCAAGGCCGATGCCCAATGTCATAGTACAGAGCATGTAAAATCCAAAACACCAAATATCAGTAAAAAAAGGACTCAAAAATCTAAAATAAAATTGTCGGAGGAGAAGCGTAAACTTGCCAATATGCCATTTACCACACGGAGTGGCAAGGAACAGCTGAGGCCCTTGCCTATGTTCATGGCTAGTGGTTCAGCTTCACATGAGGATGGAAGCACTCAGCCTCTCGCTAGAAAAATGAAAAGACTCAAGCTGGCAAAAGCACAGCAAAGAACTGTGCGTTCTTCGAAATCACAAATCCACAAGGAGAGTCCAATTGTGTCGTTTGCGATGCCTGACCTTCCCAACACTGGACGTGAAGAGCATGCGCCTTCCACCATTTGCACGCCCCCTGCAAGTGCTGGAAGGAGCACCCGCAGTCCAGTTCCTGATAGTCAGATTGAAGATGTCAGTGTTGAAGTACACCAGGATGAGGAGGATATGGGTGTTGCTGGCGCTGGGGAGGAAATTGACCAGGAGGATTCTGATGGTGAGGTGGTTTGTTTAAGTCAGGCACCCGGGGAGACACCTGTTGTCCGTGGGAGGAATAGGGCCATTGACATGCCTGGTGAAAATACCAAAAAAATCAGCTCTTCGGTGTGGAAGTAATTCAACAGAAATGCGGACAACATTTGTCAAGCCGTGTGTTGCCTTTGTCAAGCTGTAATAAGTAGGGATAAGGACGTTTACCACCTCGGAACATCCTCCCTTATACGTCACCTGCAGCGCATTCATCATAAGTCAGTGACAAGTTCAAAAACTTTGGGCGACAGCGGAAGCAGTCCACTGACCAGTAAATCCCTTCCTCTTGTAACCAAGCTCACGCAAACCACCCCACCAACTCCCTCAGTGTCAATTTCCTCCTTCCCCAGGAATGCCAATAGTCCTGCAGGCCATGTCACTGGCAATTATGACGAGTCCTCTCCTGCCTGGGATTCCTCCGATGCATCCTTGCGTGTAACGCCTACTGCTGCTGGCGCTGCTGTTGTTGCTGCTGGAAGTCGATGGTCATCCCAGAGGGGAAGTCGTACTCGTAAGACCACTTTTACTACTTCCACCAAGCAATTGACTGTCCAACAGTCCTTTGCGAGGAAGATGAAATATCACAGCAGTCATCCTGCTGCAAAGCGGATAACTGAAGCCTTGGCATCCTGGGCGGTGAGAAACATGGTTCCGGTATCCATCATTACTGCAGAGGCAACTAGAGACTTGTTGGAGGTACTGTGTCCCCGGTACCAAATACCATCTAGGTTCCATTTCTCTAGGCAGGCGATACCGAAAATGTACACAGACCTCAGAAAAAGACTCACCAGTGTCCTAAAAAATGCAGTTGTACCCAATGTCCACTTAACCACGGACATGTGGACAAGTGGAGCAGGGCAGACTCAGGACTATATGACTGTGACAGCCAACTGGGTAGATGTATGGACTCCCGCCGCAAGAACAGCAGCGGCGGCACCAGTAGCAGCATCTCGCAAATGCCAACTCTTTCCTAGGCAGGCTACGCTTTGTATCACCGCTTTCCAGAATACGCACACAGCTAAAAACCTCTTACGGCAACTGAGGAAGATCATCGCAGAATGGCTTACCCCAATTGGACTCTCCTGTGGATTTGTGGCATCGGACAACGCCAGCAATATTGTGTGTGCATTAAATATGGGCAAATTCCAGCACGTCCCATGTTTTGCACATACCTTGAATTTGGTGGTGCAGAATTATTTAAAAAACGAGAGGGGCGTGCAAGAGATGCTGTCGGTGGCCAGAAGAATTGCGGGACACTTTCAGCGTACAGGCACCACGTACAGAAGACTGGAGCACCACCAAAAACGCCTGAACCTGCCCTGCCATCATCTGAAGCAAGAAGTGGTAACGAGGTGGAATTCAACTCTCTATATGCTTCAGAGGTTGGAGGAGCAGCAAAAGGCCATTCAAGCCTATACAACTGAGCACGATATAGGAGGTGGAATGCACCTGTCTCAAGCGCAGTGGAGAATGATTTCAACGTTGTGCAAGGTTCTGCAACCTTTTGAACTTGCCACACGTGAAGTCAGTTCAGACACTGCCAGCCTGAGTCAGGTCATTCCCCTCATCAGGCTTTTGCAGAAGAAGCTGGAGACATTGAAGGAGGAGCTAACACAGAGCGATTCCGCTAGGCATGTGGGACTTGTGGATGGAGCCCTTAATTCGCTTAACAAGGATTCACGGGTGGTCAATCTGTTGAAATCAGAGCACTACATTTTGGCCACCGTGCTCGATCCTAGATTTAAAACCTACCTTGGATCTCTCTTTCCGGCAGACACAAGTCTGCTGGGGTTCAAAGAACTGCTGGTGACAAAATTGTCAAGTCAAGCGGAACGCGACCTGTCAACATCTCCTCCTTCACATTCTCCCGCAACTGGGGGTGCGAGGAAAAGGCTCAGAATTCCGAGCCCACCCGCTGGCGGTGATGCAGGGCAGTCTGGAGCGACTGCTGATGCTGACATCTGGTCCGGACTGAAGGACCTGCCAACGATTACAGACATGTCGTCTACTGTCACTGCATATGATTCTCTCCCCATTGAAAGAATGGTGGAGGATTATATGAGTGACCGCACCCAAGTAGGCACGTCAGACAGTCCGTACTTATACTGGCAGGAAAAAGAGGCAATTTGGAGGCCCTTGCACAAACTGGCTTTATTCTACCTAAGTTGCCCTCCCACAAGTGTGTACTCCGAAAGAGTGTTTAGTGCCGCCGCTCACCTTGTCAGCAATCGGCGTACGAGGTTACATCCAGAAAATGTGGAGAAGATGATGTTCATTAAAATGAATTATAATCAATTCCTCCGTGGAGACATTGACCAGCAGCAATTGCCTCCACAAAGTACACAGGGAGCTGAGATGGTGGATTCCAGTGGGGACGAATTGATAATCTGTGAGGAGGGGGATGTACACGGTGATATATCGGAGGATGATGATGAGGTGGACATCTTGCCTCTGTAGAGCCAGTTTGTGCAAGGAGAGATTAATTGCTTCTTTTTTGGTGGGGGTCCAAACCAACCCGTCATTTCAGTCACAGTCGTGTGGCAGACCCTGTCACTGAAATGATGGGTTGGTTAAAGTGTGCATGTCCTGTTTATACAACATAAGGGTGGGTGGGAGGGCCCAAGGACAATTCCATCTTGCACCTCTTTTTTCTTTCATTTTTCTTTGCGTCATGTGCTGTTTGGGGGGTGTTTTTTGGAAGGGCCATCCTGCGTGACACTGCAGTGCCACTCCTAGATGGGCCAGGTGTTTGTGTCGGCCACTAGGGTCGCTTAGCTTACTCACACAGCTACCTCATTGCGCCTCTTTTTTTCTTTGCGTCATGTGCTGTTTGGGGAGTGTTTTTTGGAAGGGCCATCCTGCGTGACACTGCAGTGCCACTCCTAGATGGGCCAGGTGTTTGTGTCGGCCACTTGGGTCGCTTAGCTTAGCCATCCAGCGACCTCGGTGCAAATTTTAGGACTAAAAATAATATTGTGAGGTGTGAGGTGTTCAGAATAGACTGAAAATGAGTGGAAATTATGGTTATTGAGGTTAATAATACTTTGGGATCAAAATGACCCCCAAATTCTATGATTTAAGCTGTTTTTTAGGGTTTTTTGAAAAAAACACCCGAATCCAAAACACACCCGAATCCGACAAAAAAAATTCGGTGAGGTTTTGCCAAAACGCGTTCGAACCCAAAACACGGCCGCGGAACCGAACCCAAAACACAAAACCCGAAAAATTTCCGGTGCTCATCACTATATAAAAGTATCCCCCAAGGCCATCTGGGCCCATAGCTTTAGTTGGCTTAAGGGATGCTATAGCCTTAGATTCCTCCTCCAGTGTAATAGATGTGGTAAGGGAATCAATAAGATTTTCAGGTATTTGTTGGTAAACAATATTTGACCAAACATCCGGACCTGTCTGGGAATCGGAGAGGAGAATGTGAGAGTGAGGGAAGAGTGAATGGAATAAAGATGTAAATAAAAGTATGCAGCTCATACTCTTAAACACAGGAAGGAGGAGCCTGTACAAATGGCTTGCTATAGTGTCTGTGCCTTTATTGGCCCTTGACACGTACAGTTTAAAAGACTGTGCTTATGTGTCCACTAAGACACAACACTGAGCAAACTACAGTAGATATTTGGTCAGCTAAGCTTTAAATCACAGAATTGCCCTCATATGCAATATATACTGTAGATAGATACCCTTCTAAAAACAATTGTAAGTGCTTGCTAGTGTCCCACCCTCATAGGCCCTCACAGATGCAAAGATTAAAGATTCTGGTGGAAATGCAATAGGGTGTGAGAATCAGAAAGTGAGAGATTTTGGGAGAGTTCTCCTGTTTTATTAAACTGGCAATCATTTACATGGCAAAACCAGGTTGATTTTGCCATGTAAACGATTGCCACTTTAAAAAAAAAACAACAGGAGAATTTTACCAAAATCTCTCACTTTCTGATTATCACACCCTATTACATTTTCCCTTCTTTCTTTTCCATCTTTTCCACCCATTCCAACCACCTACAACTCTTTTAATGGCCCCTATTGCCACATAGCTGCAGCCAACAAATCTCTCTATGCACTCTCCTATCTCTAATGGCACCTGAAATCATGAGGGAGCAAGTTATATGCAATCCAAAACACACAAGATCTAACATTTCTTTTTTCCAACATATATTTTACTGAGGTACAAACAGGACAAGAAAATATCCAAAAAGGAATAGGTGAAACACAGTTAAAAATGACATAACGAAATACAATAAATGAATAAGATATAGGGTCCACAATAAAAGACCTCAACATTTTCTAATTTTCCTCCAAAACAAAATATATAATGGTAAAAGAGAACCATCGTTCCAAAATAGTACAGTGAATACAATAATCATAAATTGGTACTGGGTAGCCGGCAAACAGGCTCGTAAAGAAATCCATTTACACAATTGGTAAAATGCATCAGATTGGACTATAGGGTGCCGAGTTGTAGTTAACACCCAAGGAGGAACGTATAATATACAATAAAAAAAGAACAAGAAAGAAAACAAATTTACCCCAGCATTGAAACAATGCAGGAGTCAATATTTCCTCGTTCAAGGAAGTTTCCAGCCAGTCCATGGTGAATAAGAAAAGTAGTCTGGAGGTCGCCATGTGGATAGTAGGGCCAGCATCATAGATCCATTGTTGAAGTATAGACTTTCGACCCACAGCAGAAAGAAGCGCCACTAGTTTTTTTATCGTGGTTAGGGATGGCTGGTTGGTCTTGTAGATAACCAAAGAGTTCCCAAGGAGCAGTACAGTGGAATGAAATACCCAACACAGAGGCGCTATATATCTGTAGCTCATTCCAAATCCGTTGGATATGGGGGCAGTGCCAAAAACAATGCATAATATAAGCCTTGTGAAGAACATTTAATGCACTTCACTGAGTCAGAGAAGCCCATTAGATGACTCTGTTTTGGTGATATGTATGCCCGATGCAGGATTTTGTATGACATTTCTTGATATACACTAGCTGGAATAAGTTTCACAGATGTAACAAAGTTGTCCATTATAGTTTCAGGGGACATGGAAGGAATTTGTGACAACCATTTTGCCAATTGTTTCAAGTCAGAGGCAGGAATAATTTCAGTGCATATGCGAGTGTATATTGAGGATATAGAATATGTACCGGAATGTAGAAGTGTGTCCACTGTATTCAGGAAGTCCTGTTTTTGTAGTTTAGACAATACAGAGTGTATATAGTGAGAGGCTTGGAAGTAGTGAAATTTGTGAATGGGGCTAATATAAAATTTTTCCATAGCTTCAGTAAAGGTGAGGGTTTTATTAGAAGAATTAAGGAGATTACGAAGGTGTACAATTCCAGCTGAGCGCCAGGTTTGAAAAGGCATTGGGGCCCACCCCCTTGAAAGTCAAGAATACCAGTGAGGGGCAGGAACACTGAGTATGAGTGTTGGAGATTGAGTGATTTCCTGGACATTCTCCACGCTTTACTAGTGGAGGTCAAAAGGACATTGTTCAGGTGGGGAGCATTTAAGTCAGCAGTGCGGGCATGTAGTATGTAACTGAGCGACAAAGAAGCACAAAGTTGAGAGTCTAATGTAGAGTCAGCATAGAGATTAGTGGGGGTAATTCTGAGTTGATCGCAGCAGGAACTTTGTTAGCAGTTGGGCAAAACCATGTGTACTGCAGGGGAGGCAGATATAACATGTGCAGAGAGAGTTAGATTTGTGTGGGTTATTTTGTTTCTGTGCAGAGTAAATACTGGCTGCTTTATTTTTACACTGCAATTTAGATTGCAGATTAAACACACCACACCCAAATCTAACTCTCTCTGTTATATCTGCCTCCCCTGCAGTGCACATGGTTTTGCCCAACTGCTAACAAAGTTCCTGCTGAGATCAACTCAGAATTACCCCCAGTGTCTCTGAGCCAGTCCGTGGCAAAACGAAGAAGGAATATCCGATTATATTGCTCGATGTCAGGCAGATTGAACCCACCATTTAGCACTGTTTGAGATAGTTTAAGAAAGCTAATTCTCTGCCTTTTATTAGACCAGATAAATTTAGAGATATTGGAGGTGAGGAGAGCATTGTCAGATTTTGTGAGCAATACGGGCAACATCTGTAGGACATAGAGCAATTTCGGAAAGCATGCCATTTTAACAAGATTACATCGAACTAAAATATTGAGTGGCAAGGTTTACCAAAGGCTAAATTCAGTTTGTATTTTAGAAACAACAGGATTAACATTGTAAGAGTATAGATGGGAAGGGTCAGAGGGCAGAAAAACCCTTAGGTAGGTAATGTGGGTGTGGGCCCATCTAAATGGAATGGGTGTGGTCCAATCTAATCTCGCCTGCCCAAAAAGGGTCATGGCCTCAGACTTGTCAAAATTAATGGAGAAGCCTACAAAGGAGGAGTACCGAGCAATGATGTCCAATAGCGCGGGAATAGAATGTTTGGGTATAGAGGTTAGAAGAAGAATGGCATCTGCAAACGCCACTATTTTAACCTCCTTATCACCAATTCTAATACCCTGAAAGGCAGACAGACTGGCAATGTAACAAAAGGGTTCCAATGCCAGGTTAAAGAGGAGGGTTGAGAGAGGGCATCCCCTTTTCGAGGGTAAATGGGGTGGAAGACACATTGTTTACTGTCACCTGCGCAATGGGCTCAGTGTATAAGGTATGAACAAAAGTACAGATTTTTTTCCCAAAGTGTTGATGTGGTAGGACTCTATCTAAATGTGACCAGGCAATTTTGTCAAACGCTTTCTCAGCATCGAGAGATCTAACATTTCTTGAAGGTTTGCCACATTTTGAGTACCAATTTTGGGGGGAGCAATCCCCCCCCCCCCCCACACACACACACACACACACACACACACACACACACACACACACACTCCACTGCATTTAGGTTATTTAATCGGGCAGTATTTTTGGTCTGTCCATGAATAAACAGAAATTAGATATCAAAGCTGGCTACTATGCTGGGGATTGTGTCTATTATATAAAAAAAAAGGTGCTCTTGTTCATCATACCCCAATCTAGCAGGAGGCAAACTGGGAAACTGGTAAGAAGAGAGAAAGGTGGATTAATATAGGGTCTGAATACAGGCGATATACTGTATGCCTCTATCAAAATTCCTGCTTTCGTTTCAACACTTTTTGAATGAATCTGTCTCTTAATCCCTCCTTTGCATACAATGGCTCTGATATTAGGGAGCAGTGTCTACAACACATAGATATATTTGTTGCATCATTCAATAAAAATTTTAATTTGCGTGACAGGTTCATTCTAATTGTATCTCATATTTTTTGAAAAGTTATAAAGAAAAATCTGTGGCAAAATGAATATTTTAATATTAGTTTTTTTCTCAGAAATTATTTATTACACATTTAAAATGAAATGTATTCATTCGGTCCTTGTTTCCCTAGATATTAATATCAGAGTACAATATTTTTTTTGTACTTGAATCTTATATGCAAAATTGTTTTTAGTGCTGGCATAGAAAATTACACTGAAAATGTTATAGCTATAGAAAAGTGATCTGTTGATATGTTGATAAAATAACACATGACAGATGATACATTAGGCAGAATGAGCAGACAGAAGGTATGAGGTGGCATACGACAAAGTGCAGCAATTTAGGTTAATGCACTATCTGAAGTGTGTTATTGAGCTTATTAAATGTTCCAAAAGCAAATGCACAACAACATTGGCCTTTTACTTTTCAGCAACGAAAAACATGGTAAGTACGCAGGGAGGCATGCAAATCACTTTTCTATGCATAGTGATGAATAGGTTTCAGTACTTCTTGCTAGATTTTAAACATCTCCTGGCAGGGACCTAGTCACCCACTGTGCTTTATCTGTCTGTACATCTCTTATCATTATGTGTAATGTTTGACTCTTCTATTCAGTGCTCCAGACTTGTTACTGTGCTGCTTTTTGTTAAACAAAAACTTAAAAAAAATAAAAGCTCACAATTTATTTAGCTGGAAATAAAATAAGATTTACTTTGCTTAGTTTGCAGTAAAAAAATCCCTATTCATAGCAGCAATATTTTTGCCATGGATTGCAATTAAATTCCACCTTATAAATAAGCTATTCTTAATTCTGGTGGCACACAATAATGTGCATTTATATCTGTAAATACATATTTGCATATATTTGTTAATATCATTTTGGTCACTGGCTGCTGCCACAGTAGCATTTTGCAAAACTAATAAAACTTGTTTTATTAAAATAAGTTGCAACTGCAAAGTGTTGTTTAACTAAAGAGAGAGCATTTAAAAGGAGAAATGAGAGAACTGTTTTGTAGTGTTTACACGATAATATTTAATTTACAGTATGAACATCAATGTAAATTGTGTGATACCAATGGTGATTCAATACATGTTTGCATATTTTGTAACATATATGGATTGCGATCCCATTTGGTGCCGGTATGCCGAGCAGTGTTGGGATTCTTGCGTTGGTATTTCGACTGCTGGGATCCTGACAGTCGGGATCTTGACCTAATCCCGAATTATATGAAAAGGCATGAACAATTTCTATAATACTGTATCTGTGTGTTATAAACTGAACAATTAACTATCATACTAAAATAGGTAGATTCTGAGGAGGAGGAGGAGGATGATGAGTATTATAATGCAGATGATAAGGGAAGGCAACTTTACCTCATCAATTCTCATTGGATGATTCTCATTGGATGATTACTAAGCTGACAACTGTATTAATTCCATCTATTGAGCACATTCTAGTTTGCAGTAGTTTCTGCTGTACTTTTTTATAAAAACATAAAAACAGTTAGAATCACAGAAATTGTTTTTTTTTTTGTTCCTACAGTATTATTAACCTCAATAACATTAATTTCCACTCATTTCCAGTCTATTCTAAACACCTCACAATATTGCTTTTAAGCCAAAAGGTTGCACTGAGGTAGCTGGGTGACTAAGCTAAGCGACACAAGTGAGCAGCACAAACACCTAGACCATCTAGGAGTGGCACTGCAGTGACAGACAGGATGGCAGTTTTAAAAACTAGGCCCCAAAGAGCCCGTAATGCAAAGAAAAAAAAGAGGTGCAAGATGGAATTGTCCTTCGGCCCTCCCTCCAACCCTTATGTTGTATAAACAGGACATGCACACTTTAACAAACCAATCATTTCAGCTACAGGGTCTGCCACATGACTGTGGCTGAAATGATTGGTTTGTTTGGGCCCAACAAAAAAAAGGAGCAATTAATCTCTCCTTGCACAAACTGGCTCTACAGAGGCAAGACGTTGTCCTCATCCTCCGATTCCTCATCCCTTCAGTGTTTACACCCTCATCCTCACAGAGTATGGCTACTTGGATGCTGTCACCCATATAATCCTCCACCATTCTTTCAATGGAGACAGCATCATATGCAGTGACAGTAGACATGTCAGTAATTGTTGGCAGCTCCTTCAGTCCGGACCAGATGCCAAAACTTGCTGATAACTGCCCTGCATCACCGCCAGTGGGTCGGCTAGGAAATTTTAGTTTTTTCCTTGCAGACCCAGTTGCAGAAGAAAATGAAGGAGGAGATGTTGATGTGTCATGTTCTGCTTGAGCTGACAATTATCTCACCAGCAGTGTCCACCAGAAAGAGAGATACAACATAGGCTTTAAACCTAGGCTAGAGCACAGTGGCCAAAATGTAGTGATCTGATTTAAACAGATTGACCACCCTTGAATCCTTGCAAAGGGAATGAAGGGCTCCATCCACAAGTCCCACATACTTAGTGGAATCACTCCATTTTACCTCCTCCTTCAATTTTTGCAGCTGCTTCTGCAAAAGCCTGATGAGGGGAATGACCTGACTCAAGCTGGCAGTGTCTGAACTGACTTCATGTGTGGCAAGTTCGAAGGGTTGGAGAACCTTGCACAATGCGGAAATCATTCTCCACTGCACTTGAGCCAGGTGCATTTCCCCTCCTTTGCCTATGTCATAGGTGGATGTATAGGCTTGAATGGCCTTTTGCTGCTCCTCCATCCTCTGAGTCATATAGAGGGTTGAATTCCACTTTGTTACTACCTCTTGCTTCAGGTGATAGCAGGGCAGGTTCAAGACTTTAGGCTGGTGCTCCAGTCTTCAACATACAGTCGTTGAATGTTGAAATTGACACGCAATTTTTCGGGCCACCGACAGCATCTCTGCATGCCCCTGTCATTTTTCAAAAAATTCTGCACCACCAAATTAATTGTGTGAGCAAAACATGGGATGTGCTGGAATTTTCCCAGATGTAATGCTCGCACAATATTGGTGGCATTGTCAGATATCACAAATCCCCAGGAGAGTCTAAGTGGGGTAAGCCATTGTGCAATGATGTCCCTCAGTTTCTGTAAGAGATTCTCAGCTGTGTGCCTCTTACAAAAACTGGTGATACACAGCGTAGCCTGCCTAGGAATGAGTTGGCGTTTGTGAGATGCTACCGCTGCTGCTGTTGTTACTGTGGGAGGCAATACATCTACCCAGTGGGCTGTCACAGTCATGTAGTCCTTAGTTTGTCCTGCTCCACTTATCCACATGTCTGTGGTTAAGTGCACAGTGGGTAAAACCACATTTTTGAGGACCCCGAGGACACTTTTCTTAATGCCCCTATGTAGTCTGGTGAATCGCTTGCCAAGTGGAGTGGAATCTAGATGGGATTTGGTACCCGGGACACAGTACATCCATCAACTGTCTAAATCCAACTTCCTTGAAGTCAATAAGTTCATTAAAAGGAATCAACATGGGTTTATGAAGGACAGATCCTGTCAAACCAACTTACTTGGCTTTTATGAAACAGTAAGCGCAAACCTAGATCAGGGTAAAGAGGTGGATGTAATCTTTTTAGATTTTGCCAAAGCATTCAACACTGTACCACACATGAGACTTATCTACAAGCTACAAGAATCAGGGCTAGGAAGCACAATATGCACTTGGGTCAAAAACTGGTTAGATAATAGGGAGCAGCGCGTTGTGGTTAATGGATCTTTTTCAACTTGGACTGAAGTGCTAAGTGGTGAGCCACAAAGCTCAATATTAGGACCGCTGTTCAATATTTTCATTAACGACCTAACAGAAGGTCTAGAGAGCATGGTGTCAATTTTTGCAGATGATACCAAATTGTGTAAAGTTATAAATGCGGAGGGGGATGCTGAGTCGCTTCAGAACAACTTAGTTAAATTAGAAGCTTGGGCAGCGAAATGGAGAATGTGCTTCAATACAGACAAGTGTAAGGTAATGCACTGTGGTGACAAGAACAAAAATAACACTTACCTACTAAATGGGGTAAAATTAGGGGATTATGTACTGGAAAAGGACTTAGGTGTCCTCATAGATAGCAAACTAAGCAGTAGTACCCAAAGTAGGACTGCAGCAAAGAAGGTTAATAAGATATTAGCATGCATAAAACGGGGAATTGATGCTAGGGACGAGAGTATTATACTCCCGTTATATAAATCACTTGTGAGGCCACACCTTGAATACTGTGTACAATTCTGGGCACCTTACTACAAAAAGGATATCCTGGAGCTAAAAAAGGTTCAAAGGCGCGCGACCAAACTAATTAAGGGTATGGAGACGCTGGAATATGAGGAAAGGCTTGCAAGACTAGGCATGTTTACACTGGAATAGAGGAGATTAAGAGGGGACATGATCAACATTTACAAATATATAAGGGGACAATATACAGATCTTGCGCAGGACCTGTTTTTGGTTAGATCAACACAGAGAACTCGTGGACACTCGCTTAGGTTAGAGGAGAGGAGATTCCGCACAATACGGCATAAAGGCTTTTTTACTGTAAGGACGATACGTGTTTGGAATTCCCTGCCTGAGGGAGTTGTAATGGCCGACTCAGTCAACACCTTTAAAAAAGGGTTAGATAAATTCCTAATGGATAAGGATATCCAGGGTTACGGGACATAGTCACGCACTATGGTTATTATAAAAAAGAGGCGTAAAACGTAACGGCAGTCATCAACTTCAGTCAAAATTTTATCCAAAATAATCGTGCATAGGAGACCACAAATAGGTTGAACTCGATGGACAATTGTCTTTTTTCAACCTTAGATACTATGTCACTATGTTACACTAATGGCAGATACTGGATGCACATCTAACACCAGCATAGTTGTTATGGCCTCAGTAATCCGCTTTGCAACAGGGTGACTGCTGTCATACTTCATCTTCCTCGTAAAAGACTGTTGAACAGTTAATTGCTTTGTTACAGTAGTACAAGTGGTCTTTCTGCTCCCCTTCTAGGATGAAGATCTATTCCCAGCAGCAACAACAGCAGCAGCAGCTTCAGTAGGTGCAGTACTTAAAAATCCTCTGGAGAAATCTCAGGTAAGATAGGAGTCAGTCATGCCTATGACATGGCCTACATGACTACCTCCAATCCTGATTGAGGAGGAAATTGATGATGAGGGTGTTGGTGATGTTGATTGCAGGCACTTGGATACAACAGAAGAAAGGGAGATAAGTGTCACTGGACTGGTCACACTCCTAGCTAAATTTTCTGAACTTGACAATGACTTTTGATGAATGCGCTGCAAGTGACGTATAAGAGAGGATGTTCCTACGTTGTTAAAATCCTTACCCCTACTTATTATGGATTGAAAGGCAATACATGGCTTGACACTTGTTGTCTGGATTCATGGAGAAATAATTCCACACAGAAGAGATGGATTTTTTTGTATTTTGCCCAGGCATGACAATGGGCTTTTGCATCCCATGGCCAACAACTGTTTCCACTGGTGCCTTATTAAAACAAACCACATCACCATCAGAATCCTCATTGTCAACTTCCTCCTCAGCATCAGCTACACCAATATCTTCCTCATCCTGGTGTACTTCTACAGTGACATCCTCAATATCAATATCAGCAACTGGACTGGCAGTGCTAATCCAAGCACATGCAGAGGGCATTCAAATTATGGTAGGAAACTCCTATTCCCATGCAGTGTTGGGAAGGTCAGGCCTAGACATCGCAACCGCAGACACACTTGGCTCTCCTTTTGGATTTGTGATATCTCTGAATGCACAGTTGTTTTTCGTTGTACTTTAACAATCTTTATTTTTTTTTATTTTTAGGGCTTCTATCTTCATGAGAAGCTGAACCACCAGTCATGAACATAGGCCAAGGCCTTAGCCTTTCCTTGCCACTTTGTGTCATGAATGGCATATTGCCAATTTTACATTTCTCATCAGATAATTTCTTTTATTTTTAGTTATTAGTAATAATTTTTGCTTCTTGGATTTTACATGCCCTCTATGACATTGGGAATTGGCCTTTGCAGATGACGTTGATGGAATTGCATCATCAATGTCATGACTGGTGGCAGCAGCTTCAGCACTAGTACTAGGATGTGGTTCCTGATCTTTCACTATTTCTTCCTTCAAATTTTTGTTCTCCATTTCACAGGATTATTTTGACAGCATGCAGGACAGTGCCACAGCGCCCCTTTATTTTTACAGCACACAGAAGAGTGCCCCTTTATTTTTACAGCACACAGGACAGCACCACAGTGCCCCTTTGTTTTTACAGCACACAGAACAGCGCCACAGTGGGCCTTTATTTTTACAGCATAGAAGACAGTGCCCCTTTATTTTTACAGCACACAGGACAGTGCAACAGCCTCACCCATATTTCCCCCATTGACATATACATGTCTATCCTAGTAAACCACTCCTTCATCGTGGGAGGGTTAATACTATGCCAATGAACAGGGACCACAGCTTTAGCAGCACTGTTGAGGAATTTAAAAAAAAAAAATTTTTATTTGTTGTCAGAGAGTCAGCAACTAATTTAAGAAGCCAAAAAGCAGGCTCAGAAGGGACCTCAGTTCCCACAATCAACTTAGAAATTGAAATTACTTTATTTCAAAAGGGGCAAAGTAAGAGACAATCCCACCAGATATGGATTGGGGAGCCCATTTCGGTGTTGCACTGCCAACACGTATTTGGTACACCAGGAAACATTTTGGCAAGTGTCAGGGATCATCTATACCAACGTAATAAAACTTTGAATTGTGACTTGATCACTGAGTAGCTGATTGAACTAACAAAGGTGGCCTGAAAACTTTTTGTCCAGTTCTCCTCTGATAAATCAATCTGTAGGTCCTGTCCCTTATTTCTGGTGTATTTAGGAAGGACCAGGAACTTATTTTCAATCAGGAGTCTGTAACATTTTGAAAGAAAATGTACTGGACGGGAAGAGTCCAGACACATGTTCTCAAATATTGTCATGGGTCTAGTAGTGTCGGGATGAAGTTTGCTACTGCTACGAAATGTTTTAACTGAAGGTATTTCCAAATTTCCAATGACGGAAGACTCCATTTCACCTGCAAGACAGGGAAAGGGAGTATCTCCCCACCTTCCGCCAGCTGGCCGACACGTGATACCCCTTTCAATGTCCATGCTTCAAACCCTTGACCTGAGACTCTGGGAGGAAAATCCAAATTATTAAACAGTGGGGTCAGGAAAGAGAACTTAGAAGACATGTATGGAAAGCCCTTAACCTGATCCAGTGTGTTAGTGTAGGGCCAACAGTGGGATGGGAGACAACAGGGATTCTTGAGCGCCAGGGGTAATGGCCTATCGGTGAGTCTACGGTGGTGTTCTCTATAAGCACCCATTGTTTAATATCGGTCATTCAAGACCATTCCATTACCCTGTTGAGGACAATGGCACCATGGTACAAAGAGAAATGAGTCAACTGAAGGCCTCCCATGTACTTGCGGAGGAAAAGTATTGCATGTCAGAAGCGTGGCCTCTTATTTCCCCAAACAATGTCCCTGATTGCATTGTGCAACTCCCGGAACCAAGTCTTAGGGATGTGGACTGGGAGCGTCTGGAGAAGATATAAGACCCTGGGTAGCACATTCATCTTATATACACTAAGTCTTCCCAGCCAAGAGAGCCTTCTGTTGACCCAGTCTCTAAATTCGGATCGAAGGGTGGTAAGTAATTTTTTGAAGTTCTCATCAAATAGATCGGTATTTAGTACAACTCCCAGGTACTTAAAGCTATTGTGATGCCAGATAAATGGGAAAGACTTTTTAAGACCTTCCAGGGGTCTAGAGGGAGCTGACACATTCACTGCCACAGACTTAGAAAAATTAATTTTAAAGTTAGACAGGGAACCAAAGTTACTAAATTTGTACATGAGGTTGGGAATGGAGACAGTCGGATTCAATATGACAACCAAGATATCATCTGCAAATAGTGCAATCTTATATTCTCTTCCAAATACTGTAAGACCAGAAATATCGGGATTGCATCTAATAGATCCAGCTAAAGCCTCCATGCATAGAATGAAAATCAGTGGCGAGATAGGACAACCCTGTCTTGTGCCATTCCTAATCAAAACTGGTACAGATAGGGTTCCATTAATTTTGATCCTTGCTGTAGGGGAGCAGTAGAGTGCCAGAATACGGCTTAGACTAATGGCACACAGTCCTAAATGTCTCAAAACTTCTTCCATGAAGACCCAGCTAATCTTATCAAACACCTTCTCAGCATCAGTAGACAGGACCACTGTTGGGTCACGGCCTAATGAGGCTAGATATATCAAGTCAATGATTTTAGTTGTGTTTTCCCAGGCTTATCTCCCAGGGACAAATCCCACCTGGTCTGAATTAATAATATTAGGGAGCAACAACTTCAACCTGTTCGCTATAAGTTTGGCAAACAGTTTGATGTCAGTGTTAAGGAGCAATATTGGGCAGTAACTGGCACATTGTGTTGGGTCTTTTCCATCCTTAGGTATGACCGTGATGAAGGCCTCTAATGCATAGGGCGAAAACCCACAATCACCAGAAATTACATTGAAAGCCGGCAGCATTTTGGGCAAAAGAGAGTCTTTAAAGGATTAGTAATATGAAATAGTAAAACCATCTGGGCCCGGACTCTTCCCAGAAGGTGACTCTTTAAGGGCCTGTTCTAATTCTGGAAGAGAGAACGGGGAATCCAGCCATGCACTATCATCATCCAACAGCCTTGGAAGTCCTGAATCGCAGAGATATTTATCTACCAGGTCTCTGGTAGCCAGTAAGGCTTCTGGAGACCTCGGGTCCTGGAGATTATACAATTTAGAGTAGGAGGAGTGAAATGTGTCAGCTATATCTCTTGTAAGGGTATGGCGAGTCCATCCCGCATCCACTATTATTTGAATGTATAAGGTGGCTCTTTGTGAACTCAGCGCTCTAGCCAATAGTCTACCCAGTTTATTACCCCATTGAAAGAATTGGTTTCTGCATAGACTATAGTACTTCTTGACATCCTCAAAAAGCAAAGCATTAAGGGTTGACCGCATCTTGTTCAACTCGGTTGGGAGTTGGGGGGATGGTCCTATCTTATGCGCAGTTTTCAGGTCTTTCAGCTGCTGAATAAAGGCAGTTTTTTACCCCGATTTTTCCTTTTTCCTCAAGGAGCCTAATTAAATGAATTTCCCACGCAGTACACACTTGTGTGCCTCACACACCATGACACTGGAGACGTCTGGCCCCTCATTGATTTCTAAATAGTCCTTAATGGTCTCAGTCAATTGAGGTTTGAACTGTGAGTCCATCAAAATTTGTTCATTCAGTCGGCAAGTACATTGTTTGAAATGAGGGTAGGACATCTCCAGAGTCAAGGAAATGATAGCGTGGTCTGACCAGGTGATCAACCCAATATCATTGTCCCAGATTAAGTACAAAAACTGATGGGGCAATAAATAATAATCCAGCCTGGAGTAGATATCATGTGGCATCCACGTGTCGACCGACTGGTGTTCATGAAGTGCATGGCTGACTTTGCAATGTGAAGCTAATGAAGGCCTGGCCGGCATACCAGAAATATCCACCTCCAGCTGAAGAGTCCAGTTCAGGTCACCACCTAAAATCGGGATACCCTCAACCAGCGAGGCAATCCGATTCAGTACTTTCGACAGAAATTGAGGTTGTGATTGGTTGGGAACATACACATTTATAAAAGTATACATCTGATCAAACAGTTTACATTTAACTAGGAGTGTTCTGCCCTCTCCCAAGGCTATTGATGTCATATCTTGAAATGGCAATCGTTTGGATAACAGGATAGCAACTCCCAAAGATTTGATTTTGCTATTATTATTGTAAAAAGAGAACATGTAGTTGCGATCCTTAAGGGTAGGGGCAGCTCCGGATTTAAAATGCATTTTCTGAAGGAATGCCACATCAGCCCTGAAAGCAAAAAGGTCTCTGAGCACTCTAGAGCATTTCTCATGGACCTTCAAGCCCTTCTCATTGAGGGAAACAAATTTTATGGCAGTTGCCATAGAGTCAACCACCATTATCTTTTGTAAAGGGAACAATATGGAGGACTTTGAGGAGGGCATCCACTCTGTTAGAGCAAGGAACCACACAAATGAGGGGAGAAAGAGGAGAAAAGAAAAGGAAAAATAGAAACAGAGAGGACATTTTACAAAAACAATTGAAAATAACTATCATATTTAGCAAAATATAGGACAACCTGTAAAATACAAGTACATCCCACTACCGCCACTCAGGAGCTAGGCTGTGTGAGACACGTCGGAGACCAAGAAAACTAGGGAGGTGAGGGGGTAATTTAGGTTCGGTGGTGATACCAACCATAATATCTAAATCATTACAATTTACATGAAAAGAAGTAACTACCCAATCATGCAAGATTAAGGAAACTCAGGAACAAACAGTGATATCAACACCCTTCATCTCTAAAGGGTTCGAATAAACACCCAACCAACCAATGTAGTCCAGTTGTCATAAAAATGCCTGAAAGGAGTGTAGCACATCATGGCAAGCGATAATGTTGGCCCAATGATAGGTAGCTCAGGACAACAAAGTCATCTGTCGTTGTTCCCTAGGTGGTTTTGGATTATGCTGGACAAGGTACCAATCATTGTTGGGGTGAAAAAGTTCTGGTGGGATAGAGCAAACCAGGGGCTCCTGCCAATCTAGGAGGGTGACTTTCAGAATGCCAAGCGCTCAACAAAAGGGGGGCAGTTCAGCCGAGTCTTTAAGTACAAAGAGCTTCACATTAAGCAAGCTTTGAGACTAAATGGAAAGCCCCATCTGTACTTAATTCCGGCCTTGCGGAGTTCTGAGGAAAGCGGTTGCAGAGCCCTGCGCCTTTGAAGAGTTGACCAGGATAGATCTTGGAAAATCTGGATGCGTTGATCGTCAATCTCTATGACATCCGGACTTTGCGAAGAATATCATCTTTCTGTGAAAAATAATGTAAGAGACAAATAATGCCTCTTGGCCAGTCAGAAGGAGCCCCCCTGGGCCTCAAGGCTCGGTGAGACCTGTCAAACTCAATGGCAGAAAAAAGGTCCTGGTCCAGGAGCTCATTGTGTCCCTGTGGTGGAATGTCTTCTGAGACCCCTCTAATCCATAGATTGTTACGTTTTTCACGATTATCCAAGTCATCATGTCGGTCTTGCAGCTGGTGTAGGTCAGTCGCCTGTCTGATTACAGTGGCACTGAGAGCATTGTGGACCGCAGCTGAATCAGAAGATAAGCCTTCTAGTGAAGTGAGTCAAGATCCAGTGTGAGACACTTCGGATTGAACAGCAGCAATCTCCGAACGGTTTCTCTGAGTCTACTTTCCAAATGATCAAAATCTTGCTTATTCATCATAAAACGGAGTAGGTGTAGGATCTGTGAAGCAACTGCCATCTCCGGTGTCATGTTTGAGTCTACTACCGGATCTCTGACTCGAGAGGGCGAATCTGAGACAGGTGAAATGTGCGGGGTAGAGGGTGTAGAAGTATCATCAGTGGGCGCAGGACCCTGAGGGAGGAGGAACTGTCTCATATCAGCTGAGGATGCAGTTCCCATTAGATATGCAGAGTTCCCCTTTTGCAAGGAACTTCCCACACCGTGTGAGCCTTTCTTTCCCCTCACCATGAACAATTTGGTACCACCAAGGAAACACCAAAGCATGTTACATCATTAGAGCAGCGTGCAGTCAGGGCCAATGTTGGCATATTACCCCAGAATAAAATGTGGCTAGCTGGGCATCATACGAATGCAGACATGCCGTGGAGAGCGTATTAAGTACAATCAGTTACTAGAGGGCATCAGCATGACATAAATGAGAAATGAGAACTGCGGCATAAATGGAGGAACACCCAGACTGCATTAGTACAGCAAAAATAATTCTGTGGCAGTTACTGAAGTGTTAGTGCACTATGCACTATGGCGGAGCACAGTATGTACTCGGGACTGCCTGGAGAGAAATGAAGGTGGGGTACAGGCTAGCAATGCAGGGGGACATGCATCCAAATTAATGTCTGTGGGTAGAAGAGAGAGTGGGAGAGCAAGGGATATGGAGTTTATACTTCCCAACTCACCACATAACGTCCAGGCTGCTGCAGAGGTACTGATGCCGCAGGGGGCGGGTGCCGTCGGTCACCGTCCAGCTAGTGACCACCGCACCCCTGAAACCGTCCAGTCATACATAAGGATGGAGATGAGAACGCATGTCAGCCGGTGGTAAGATGGCCACCACACTAAGGTCCCCCCTGCAGGTCCTCAGTACTGTTGCAGGGTGAAATGGACCAGTAGTCAGGGAGGCCGGGTCCATGAGAGCGCTGCAGCCACCTGCTGGGTCCCCCTCCCCGCAGTCTTCCCACTGCCACATGGAGCCTGGGGAAATGCAAGATGGCGGGTGCCACACCTCACCGGGAATCCATCCACAGGGAGTCCTCTTCACAGCGGGGCACCAGAGCAGGAGCAAGCAGCAGGAGCTCTGGGGCAGACAAGGTGGCTGATCATCCAGGAGTCAGATGAAGGCAAGTAGTGGGGCAGCCAGAAATTGCGGCGGTAGGCACCGCTCCGAGGTCCAACTGGGAGCACTAATTGAGGTCCCAGCATATAGGCATGGGATAGGCCGCAACCCGCAGAGAAGCCTAGAGTTTTTCCTGGCTCCGCGGTCGCTGTCCCCTATAGTGGAGGTGGTGCAGGATCCTATAGGATTGTTGTGGGCTCACTTTAAGCATGGCTGGCAGGGCTGGGGAGACAATTTAGATCACATATATCAGGAGCTCAGGAGTGGCACATCTGCTCCTAATGAGAGGAAGAACTTCTGAATAAATAACCTGAAGACTATGAATGTATAAAACTGTTTATTGGTGCAGGATTTGTATTCGAACTATTTTTAAGCTATTAATAACAGAATAGGAAGTGTTCTTACAATGGTTTGTAGTTTAGAATGTAAGCTCTCACGAGCAGGGCCCTTAACCCTTTTGTGCTTATCCTTCTCTTAAACCTTCCTCAATGGCACCTAGATTTTCTGCCATTCTGATACTTATGTCAGTGTTATTTACCCTGTACTTGTCCTATATTGTCTTCAGCTGTAAGTCACTATTGTCCCATTTTGATTTTTCATTTATGCACTCTTTAATTGGGCACTGCAGATCCCTTGTGGCGCAATATAAATAAAGAATAATAATAATAATAATAATAATAATAGTTCTCGTTTAGCAAGGAGTCACCCATTGTTACTTTCCCTTAATTTGTGCAAGGCATTGGTTTGCAGGATGTTTAAATTTATTTAGGATTTTAACCTGTTAGAACTGTGTGAGACTTAGCCTTAATGTCTACATAGCAATCTCCTGTATACTGGCTAACAGTATGTTATAGTACTTTGTACTGTACAAGTTGCTGCATCCCTAATGAAAAGGTTTTATAATAGTATTAGTTATTAATTTCTTGCATTTCTTTGTGTAACCTTTAAGATGTGCAATGTTGAAGTATTATTACATTTTATTAATGGAGCACCACAAGTGTTTTGCAGTGCCATTTATACGGCAAACATTAGAACAATACAGGGTACACAGAACTTAACATTACAGTAACATAAAAACTAAAACAGAGCACAGGTAACAATTAGCAACACAGTTCTCAGTACACACTATAGCCGAGATGAAAGGAAGTACTGTATATAGAATTTACAGAAGATTGCGTTGGAAGGTAGACAGAAGGCATTTCATATGCCTGTCGGAATTTTATCTACTAGGACAGGGGTGTCCAACCAGTCAGAGACAAAGAGCCAAAAAAATGCGTTAGGTACGTCAAAGAGCCGACATTGAGCCGAAGGCACACATGCAAAAATGGGATGTGGCCTTGTGCCTTCTATGCCACGCCCATGGTATAAAATACATTCAAAAAGCCAGATCCAACATAAAATACATTGAAAAAGCCTCTTCCACATAAAATAATTGTAAAATCCAGATTCATATAATACACTTCAGCTCCCCCATGTGTCACTCCAACCAGCACCCTCTTGTCACTCCAGCCAGCACCATACTGTCACTCCAGCCAGCACCCTCCTGTCACTTCAGCCAGCACCCTCCTGTCAGCCCAATTCATACCACTGCAGCAGCCTCTTATGTGTCCTCTGTTTGCTGGTGGGTGTCTTATCTCTAGTATATGACTCCCTCAGTTCTAAGACCCGTAATGCTGCTGCATGATTTTCTGGAGAGCAGTGGTTATCGGATCTGTTGTGGTCATGTGACTTTGTGTGTTAGGAGACACATTTGAAGAAAGAAAGAGCCGCATGTGGCTCAAGAGCCACAGGTTGGCCACCGCTGTACTAGGATGTGTCAGAATACATTTAAGAGCATAAGATAAAAAATAAGGGATGTGTCCTAATTTTATTGTCTAATTTCAGTAGCCCTGTAATGCTTAAGGGGTGTAATGTTGGTGCTTAGTTGCTGGTTTATAATAGTGATTTCACCCAACTTTTGGGTTACAATGTGGTCTAAGTCCCAGTCTGGAATTTTCAGGCCTGGATCCAAAAACAAGGCAAAATGTGATTCTCGTGTTTTCAGATCTATGGCTAGATGCGTCATCGCTTGGAAAGTGATAAAATGGAGAGTGAAAAAGCACCAGCCAATCAGGTACTAACTGCCATGTTACAGGCTGTGTTTGAAAAATGTCAGTTAGGAGCTGATAGGCTGGTGCTTTTTCACTCTCCATTTTATCACTTTCCAAGCGATGACGCATCTAGCCCCTAATGTGCTTTGGATTTAATAAAAGTCCCTTTCTCATGGTTTGGCCTCCATTTCACATAGAATGCCAGAGGGAGATGGTCAAGGTGGGCTTTGGGTTACTGTTTCACAGTTAGGGGGAGATTCAAATGTTTGAAAAGTCAGTTGGGAATCTGTTTTTTCCTATCTAATAGACAGGAAAAAACAGACACCCAATCGACTTTTCAAACATTTGAATTCCGCCCTATGTGTCCTCAGTGAACTAGGGCTGTGGGCTTCAGCACTGTCTGTGACTGTGTTAGTTTCTGTCATCAGTGAAGGGCTGTAGGCTGCAGTGTGACTGTTAATTAATTTTGTGCCAGTTTCTTCAGTGAAAGGCAAATCATCATTATAAAAAAAGTCTGTGTTCACGACATTTTCAGGCACTGTTAAAAATAACGTTCAGTAGGTGCCACCATTACTTACTGCAGTGTTAAAAAAAATAAACCTTCCCTCTTTAGGCAAGCTTATTAAATTTCAGAACCGCCCACATAACCTTCATAAGCTTCCCTACACAATTACATCCCCTCTATGCAGTCCACACATAACCACACATATTTTGTCTTTATTCATTGCACATACTCCTGACCCCTGGCCAACATTGCTTTGTGACTATAGGGGGTCATTCCGAGTTGATCGCTCGCTGGCTAGTTTTAGCAGCCATGCAAACACTATGCTGCCACCCACTGGGGAGTGTATTTTAGCTTAACAGAAGTACGAACGCATGTGCAGCCGAGCTCTGGAAAACAGTTTGTGCAGTTTCAGAGTAGCTCTGAACCTACTCAGCGCTTGCGATCACTTCAGCCTATTCGCGTCCGGATTTAACGTCATACACCCGCCCAGCGAATGCCCAGCCACGTATGTGTTTTTTCAGACACGCCTGCGTTTTTGCAAACACTCCTTAAAAACGGTCAGTTGACACCCAGAAACGCCCTCTTTCTGTCAATCTTCTTGCGGCCGTCAGTGCGACTGAAAACTTCGCTAGAACCTGTGCAAAACAACAACGGGCTTTGTACCCATATGACACGCTTGCACATTGCGGTGCATACGCATGCACAGTAATGCCATTTTTTAGCCTGATCACTGCACTGTGAACAACGGCAGCTAGCGATCAACTCGGAATGACCCCCTTTATCATACAGCCCTTTGCAATCAGGCTGCAACTTTTGCAATAGATAGCACCTATCCTTGTGTATCAATGGCTATTCTTCCAATAGATTGTAAGCTTGCAAGCAGGGCTTTACTACCTCTATGTCTGTCTGTTATTACCCCGTTTGTTCTATCACTGTTTCTAATTATAAAGCTCAACAGAATATGCTGCACTATATTAGAAATTGTTAATAAAATAAAATAATAAATATTACTTACTGCAGTGTTAAAACATAAAATGTGTCTGATGTTCAGGCACCATACTTAAAAAAATAACAACCAAAAGGTGCCATTGTTGCAGTGTTAAAAAAATTATGCCAGTGTGGAAGTACAACAGTAAGAGGGGAATATTTGTGTACTATCTGACAATAATGAGGATGTTGATGATGAGGATGTTGTTTGTGTAAATCAGACACCAGTGGCAGCTGTTCTTGCTCATGATAAAGAGAAAGCCATTGTGATGCCTGGGCATAAGGCCAAAATAGCCAACTGTTACAGTATGTGTGTTATTATTTTTACCTAATTCTGACAACATTTGTGAAAGCTTCTGTACCATTTGTATAGAAAAAGTTAGAATAGGTAAGGAAATTAACCATCTAGGCACCTCTTTCATGTTACATTATTTTCAGTGAGTTCATGCAAGTTATTTATCAAAATTTGTAAAATAAATACTGTAAAATAATAACAAGCAGTCCAATATTAGCTAACAGCAGTTTGGATCAACACATGCAATCTTCACCAGCAACATCCTCATCATAAATTTCCTCATAATGATCGGAGGTAGTCCTTACAAAAACTTTTATTTGTTGAGGCCCAAACAAACCAAGCACTTCAGCCACAAAAGTGCCAGTCCCTGTTGCTGAAGTGCTTAGTTTGTTAAACTGTGCATGCCCTTTTTAACATACAGCATATGAGTAGGTGGGAAGGCCCAATGGCATTTCCATTTTGAACCACTTTTATTTTTATTATTGGCTGTATTTTGGGGGTGCATTGGGGACAAATTTTTTTTACATAGACAAACATTTTTATTTTTGATTACTCTAATACATTACTAATTTGCAACACACGTTTAACCAGAAAAACAATGCTAATACAATAGCCAAGGATTATTCCTAACAAGGAATTCTTTATTTAATCCTGTACTGAAGCCATGAAAATTAATAGTTGCATAACAGCTACAAATTCCAAATCAGCCTATTCCTATCTTACATTTTTGGAATCAATCAATCAATCAATCAATACATCAATCAATCAATCAATCAATCCTGTACTTGCCTTCCTCTACATACATACTCCATCTCCATTTTCCTTCATCTTGACTAGCAATCTTGTTCACTACATTCACTGCACCCTATAGCTCTTTAGCACCAGGGGCATATTTACTACAGCTTCTGAAAAGGAAAAGGAAAGGTTTGCCCATAGCAACTAATGATATTGTAGCTATTAGTTATTTAGTACATTCTAAAATACATTGGGGGACCTCGCTAATTATGTTCCTGATTTGATTTGTTCTATTAATTGACATCCAGATAAATAAAGATAAATATTTCCAGATAAATGTTGTGTGTTTCCTTATGTGCAAATCAAATATCAAATTGCAATGTGTGTTGATTAGAGATTTGCAGTTGGGTTCTTCAGAAATCTGAATTCAGACGAATTTTGTGGATCCAAACAAAAACCCAGTTTTTATAGACTTTTAACAATGATTAAATTTTTTATAAATTTTAAACTGAACAAAAATCTGAATCCGAACCAAATCACTTGATGGTGGTTTTGCCAAAACATAATACTGAATTAGAACCAACATACAGTATGGGGGTCCGCACTCATCTCTAGTGTTGATATGAGTAGATACAGTCGGTATTACCCAATTAAAGATAATGAGTATAGTGAGGTAGTGTCCCCCCAGTTTAAGTAGAGCGATTCTCCAAAATTAGTTGGATATTTTGCACCTAGAACTGAAAATGTTTGACATTGAAAATGGGGATCAGAGGAGACTCATGAAGGAACAGCTTGACTCCAAATGGTTTAATAGAAAATAATAACTACAGAATAATCTAAACATAATAACAGACATATTAAATGCATTCTATACACAACATACACATTAGAATTTAAAAATGTATATTGTATTAATTACATCCCTTTATCAAATACTGTATCACACATGTACATTTTACAAACCAATAAACATGATTTTAAAAATGGTTTTCAGTATTTACATTATCACATCTAATCTTTATACAACATACTTTTATTGTTTGTCTTCAGCAATGTCATGTTCATACGTATTAGCACTGATTGTTCTCATTTGTTAAATATATTACTTATTACAACTTTATTAATTTCACCTCTACTTCTCACTTAAATTCTATGTATATGTAGACATGTATAACAATTATCACCAGATAAACAATCCTTAATATTTCTACAGCACATATTTTACACATATCAGTATTTTTGTCACACTAGCCATCGCTCCCTGCACATATTCCTTTATCTATAAAGAAATTTGCATATTAACTGATTTAACTGTCTTTATTACAAAGAAAAAATACAATATATAATGAATAACTAAGAGACACTAATACAGATGTGTCCTGCTACATCTTGCCCCATACGCAATATAGCGCTCCCTGCTATTTGCACCCTGCTGTGCCACTGCCTGGAGTTCTAAGAGGCTAATTAAGACTGTATTACTGCAGCAGCAATGATCGCAGTCTGATTTTTTGTGTGGAGTGCGCACGCACAGCGGGAGCACTGCGCGTGCACACACTGGGAGCCCAGTGAGATGCTAAAAACATCTTTGGGTTGCGATCGCCTCTGCTTGATTGACAGGCAGAGGAGGTCGCGGGGCAGGAGATGGCATGCCAACGGCATTAGAATGCCGTTGTCATGGCACGGTCCAAACAACGCAAGCGTGTCCGGACCATTGCGGGGCAGGCCGCGGCGGTTGTGTGACATCACACACAGCTGCTGTGACCCAGGACGCAGTGAGTAGTGGCCTGCCAGCATGCAGGAGCTGCGCTGGCAGGGAGCTACTTGCCAGGTGCAAAAGCATCACCTCTGTGTGATGCTTTTGCACCTGTGTGGGTGGGCCTAGGGCCTGTCATGCGGGCTGGACTAGCCCTGTGCTGGGCGTCCCCCCGCATGTCTGAGAAAATGATCGTAGAAGTGATAAATTTAGCACATCTACAATCAGATGTGAATGACCCCCAAAGTTACTTAATGTAACATAACATTGTAATGTAGCATACCGAGGTGCTGGAAAAGCCAGAGAGTATAATACAACTTTCTGACCACCGGATGTTGCTTTTCCTAAACTGCACAATGCATGCATTAAATAGCCAATGAAGTTTCTGTATCACTACCCGCTAACTGGCTGACGGAACCTGTCATTCATTACACTTTAAAGTAGTACTCAACTACATTTGCATCGTAAACATAGCCACCTTTCATTTCTATGTTATGCCATCCAGTTGCATTTTACGCTAAATTTCAATAGACATTGCCCTGTACACTTTACAGGGCAGTCTGTACTGCACAATAAAGTACCGTTACATGATGTAAAGAATCCTGTTGTTAAGGCACATGCTTAACATCACATACCTCAACAGGTGTGACTGCTGCTGACGGGGCGATTAAAGTGAGTGCAGTACATAGCCTGTTTTGGGTGGGGTTTTTATCTTAAATAAGAGAAAAAAAATAAAGGATTAAATCATTTAGTGTGTGAGTCCTGTGTTTTATAAGAATACATATCTGATATCTGTGTTGATGTGAGTATGCATGCGCAGCAGATTTCACAGCGGGTATTCAGCTACACCCGCTTCTCCAAACTATTGGCCAGCAGCTTGTCCCACCAATGCTGGAGAATCAACAGCTCCACATCAAATAATGTCTGTTCCTCACTGACATTTTCAATAGGACTGAGTACGCACAGTAGGATACAGGATGTAGAATGGCAGGATGCCATATAACGTGTACAATACAATGTCAATAGTGGTTTAGAGTCTAAGTTAAGTTATGTTGGGTGGCATAATATAAACAAAATATTTAATCCTTAATTTTTTCCTATATTAAAGATAAAATATAAATAAAAGATTTATAAAATAACATTGTCCCTCTCTAGGTCTCGAACCCAAGGAACTGGCTAGATAAGGCACTCACCTTACCCACTCAGCCAAACAATCCAGCTGTAGCAGCAGTCACACCTGTTGAGCATGTTATGTTAAGCATGCACCTTTACGCCACGTAAGGTGTACAATACAAGTCAATAGTGGTTTAGAGTGAAACTGTGTGGCTTAACACAGAATGGGATGGAGTGGAAAGTGTGGAGCAATACATAAAGTTGCACAGGGTATTTTTAGAGTATTGAACCTGAATGTATCTCTCTTTATGAAAAACTTTCTACGAATCTTTACAACAGGCTTCTTTACATCATGTAATGACAGCAGTATGAATGGCCCTGTAAAGTGTACAGTACAATGTCTATAACGGTTCATTGTAAAATGCAACTGGCTAGCATAACATAGAAATGAAAGATGGCGGGAATGTATTGAGTTCGACAGAGTACCTTGAGAATATTGAACTCCAATTGCTCTGTCTACAGTATATGAAATGCTGCTCATGCATCTTCACACCAATGCAAATATTAGATATGTAGTCTTAGAAAACAGTACACAGGACTCACACAGCAAATGATGTAATCCTTTATTTATTCCTGTATTAAAGACTAGCTGTTTTACTTGTTCTTCGCACAGTAGTTTCTGATTTTCACGGTTGTACATATGTAAAAAATTTGGTAAATCTATAGAGATGTTCATTTGAGATGTCTTAATATAAGTAAATATTCATCCATGTTTCTTAGCGTTACCTGAGGAGCACCCATAGCAGATACGGTAAAAAGTGACAGGACTATTTTCTCTTACGTCCTAGAGGATGCTGGGGACTCCGTAAGGACCATGGGGTATAGACAGGCTTCGCAGGAGACATGGGCACCTATAAAGAACTTTTAGTATGGGTGTGCACTGGCTCCTCCCTCTATGCCCCTCCTCCAGACCTCTGTTAGATCCTGTGCCCAGAGGAGAAGGGTGCACTGCAGAGAGCTCTCCTGAGTTTTCTGTGGAAAAAATTATTTGGTTAGGTTTTTTATTTTCAGGGAGCACTGCTGGCAACAGGCTCCCTGCATCGTGGGACTGAGGGGAGAGGAGCAGACCTACTTAAATGATAGGCTCTGCTTCTTAGGCTACTGGATACCATTATCTCCAGAGGGAGTCGGAACACAGGTCTCACCCTGGGGTTCGTCCCGGAGCCGCGCCGCCGTCCTCCTCACAGAGCCGGAAGATAGAAGCCGGGTGAGTATGAGAAGCAAGAAGACGTCAAAGGCGGCAGAAGACTTCAGATCTTCATGAGGTAAAGCGCGCAGCCGCCATTGCTCCCACACACAGAAAGCACTGATGGGTGCAGAGCGCAGGGGGGGGGCGCCCTGGGCAGCAATAAACCTAGTTTTTGGGCAAAAAAAGTTCACATTAGGCTGCGGAGGCAGCAAATAGACGATCCCCCGCCATTTGATTAAAATTGAAGAGGGACCGAAGCCCGCCGCTGGAGGGGGCGGAGCTTGAGCCCTCAGCACTAACCAGCGCCATTTTCTCCACAGAGGCTGCAGAGAACGCTGGCTCCCCGGACTCTCCCCTGCTGAACACTTCAGAGGGCTGAAAAAGAGGAGGGGGGCACATTGGAGCGCAGTGTGTGGGAAGATTGACATTATATAATAATATAAAAGCGCTGTCTGGATTTTCCAGTGTCAGTTTGGCGCTGGGTGTGTGCTGGCATACTCTCTCTCTGTCTCTCCTAAGGGCCTGGTTGGGGATTTGTCCCCTTATAGGTATATCCCTGTGTGTGGGGGGTGTCGGTACGTGCGTGTCGACATGTCTGAAGCGGAAGGCTTCTCCAAGGAGGAGGTGGAGCAGTTGAGTGGTGTGTCCCTGTCGGTAGTGCCGACTCCGGAATGGATGGACATGTGGCATATGTTGAATGCAAGTGTGGCATCTTTACATAAAAGGCTAGATAAAGCTGAATCCAGGGAGGCATTAGGGGGTCAATCGTCGGAGTGGACCGACTCACAGGGCCCGTCGGGGTCTCAAAAGCGTCACTAATTGTGGACACAGATACTGACACGGACTCTGATTCCAGTGTCGATTATGATGAAGCTAGATTGCACCCTAAGGTGACAAAGAGTATTCAGTGTATGATTATTGCAATAAGAGATGTGTTGCATATTGCTGATGAACCCTCTGTTCCAGACACGAGGGTACACATGTTTAAGGGAAAGAAACAGATAATAAACTTTCCCCCATCTCATGAACTTAACGAGTTATTTGAAAAAGCTTGGGAGACTCCAGATAAGAGGCTGCAGATTCCCAAAAGAATTAATATGGCATACCCTTTCCCTACACAGGACAGGGTATGTTGGGAATCCTCTCCCACTGTGGACAAGGCTTTAACACGCCTGTCCAAGAAAGTGGCGCTGCCGTCTCCCGACACAGCGGCCCTCAAGGACCCTGCAGACCACAGGCAGGAGACTACATTAAAGTCTATTTATTCACATACTGGTGCTTTGCTCGGACCGGCAATTGCGTCGGCATGGGTATGTAGCGCAGTTGCAGCTTGGACAGATACCCTGTCGGCTGACCTTGATACCCTAGATAGGGATGCTATTTTGTTAACTCTAGCCCATATTAAAGACGCAGTCTTGTATATGAGAGATGCTCAAAGGGACATTGGGTTGCTGGGTTCCAGAGCCAATGCCATGGCTATTTCAGCGAGACAATCCTTATGGACCCGCCAATGGATGGGTGATGCAGATTCGAAAAAGCATATGGAGGTTTTACCCTATAAGGGTGACGTGTTGTTTGGGGATGGGCTCGCGGACCTGGTTTCCACAGCTATCGCGGGTAAATCTACCTTTTTACCTTTTATTCCCCAACAGCAAAAGAAAACTCCACAATATCACATGCAGTCCTTTCGGTAGCAAAAGTCCAGAAGAGGTCGGGGATCCTCCTTCCTCGCCAGAGGTAAGGGTAGAGGAAAGAGAACACCTGCTTCGGCTGGTGCCCAGGAACAGAAGTCCTCCCCGGCTTCTACAAAACCCACTGCATGACGCTGGGGCTCCCCTGCGGGAGTCCGCACCAGTGGGGGCACGCCTTCGACTTTTCAGCCAGGTCTGGGTCAGGTCAGACGTGAATCCTTGGGCATTGGAAATAGTTTCCAAAGGCTACAAACTGGAATTCGAAGAGGTGCCCCCACGCCGATTTTTCAAGTCGGCCTTACCAACTTCTACCTCAGAGCGGGATGTAGTGTTAGCTGCAATTCAAATGCTGTGTCAACAGCAAGTAATTATCAGGGTTCCCCTGAACCAACAGGGAAAAGGGTACTATTCGATCCTCTTTGTGGTCCCGAAGCCGGATGGTTCGGTTAGACCCATTTTAAATCTAAAATCCCTAAACCTGTACTTTAAAAGATTCAAATTCAAGATGGAATCGCTCCAAGCGGTAATAACCAGCCTGGAGGGGGGGGGGGGATTTTATGGTGTCACTGGACATAAAGGATGCTTACCTTCATGTCCCCATATATCCCTCTCATCAGGAGTACCTGAGATTCGCTGTACGGGATTGTCATTACCAGTTTCAGACTTTGCCGTTTGGGCTTTCCACGGCCCCGAGGATTTTCACCAAGATAATGGCAGAAATGATGGTGGTCCTGCGCAAGCAAGGAGTCACAATTATCCCATACTTGGACGATCTCCTGATAAAGGCAAGATCAAAAGAGCAATTGCTGAGAATCGTGTCACTCTCTCAGAGAGTACTCCAGCAACACGGTTGGATTCTCAATGTACCGAAGTCACAGTTGGTTCCAACAACTCGACTAGTGTTCCTAGGTATGATACTGGACACGGAACAAAAGAAGGTTTTTCTCCCGTTGGAAAAAGCCCAGGACCTCCAGAACATGGTCAGAGACCTGCTAAAGCCAAAAAGAGTGTCAGTTCATCAATGCACTCGTGTTATGGGGAAAATGATGGCAGCCTACGAGGCCATCCCCTTTGGCAGGTTCCATGCGAGGATGTTTCAATGGGACCTTCTGGACAAATGATCCGGGTCCCATCTACAATTACATCAAAAGATAACACTGTCCCCCAGGGCCAGGGTGTCTCTTCTATGGTGGCTGCAAAGTGCTCACCTCCTAGAGGGTCGCAGATTCGGCATTCAGGACTGGGTTCTGGTAACCACGGACGCGAGCCTCCGAGGATGGTGAGCAGTCACCCAAGAAAGAAATAATCAAGGACTATGGACAAGCCAGGAGTCCTGCCTACACATCAACGTGTTGGAATTAAGGGCCATATACCACGGCCTTCGACAAGCGGAGAGTCTTCTTTGAAACCTATCGGTGCTGATTCAATCGGACAACGTCACAGCAGCGGCTCATGTGAACCGCCAAGGCGGGACAAGGAGCAGAGTCGCGATGGCAGAAGCCACCAGGATTCTTCGCTGGGCGGAAAATCATGTAAGCGCTCTGTCAGCTGTCTTCATTCCGGGTGTGGACAACTGGGAGGCAGACTTCCTCAGCGGACACGATCTCCATCCAGGAGAGTAGGGACTTCATCAAGAAGTCTTTGCAGAGATAACGGGTCTTTGTGGAGTTCCTCAAATAGACATGATGGCGTCACACCTCAACAAGAAGCTTCGGAGGTATTGTGCCAGGTCCCGGGACCCTCAGACATTAGCAGTAGACGCTCTGGTAACGCCATGGGTGTTCCAATCGGTCTACGTGTTTCCTCCTCTTCCTCTCATCACAAAGGTGTGAGGATCATAAGGCGAAAAAAAGTACAGACAATACTCATTGTTCCAGACTGGCCTCGAAGGGCCTGGTACTCAGATCTTCAGGAGATGCTCACAGAAGATCCTTGGCCTCTTCCTCTAAGGGAGGACCTGTTGCAGCAGGGGCCCTGCATGTTCCAAGACTTACCGCGGTTATGTTTGACGGCATGGCGGTTGAACGCCGGATCCTAGCTGAGATGGGTATTCCGGTAGAGGTCATACCTACTCTAATAAAGGCTAGGAAGGAGGTGACGGCAAAACATTATCACCGTATCTGGCGGAAATATGTCTCTTGGTGTGAAACCAAGAATGCTACTATGGAAGATTTCCATTTGGGTCGTTTTCTCCACTTCCTACAGACAGGAGTGGATATGGGCCTAAAATTAGGCTCTGTTGAGGTACAGATTTTGGCTCTGTCGATATTCTTTCAGAAGGAATTGGCTTTTCTTCCGGAAGTCCAGACTTTTGTAAAGGGAGTGCTACACATCCAGCCTCCTTTTGTGCCCCCGGTGGCACCATGGGACCTGAACGTGGTGTTGCTGTACCTAAAATCACACTGGTTTGAACCCCTTAACACGGTTGAGTTGAAATTTCTCACCTGGAATTTGGTCATGTTATTGGCATTGGCATCTGCAAGGCAGGTGTCAGAATTAGCGGCCTTGTCTCACAAGAGCCCCTATTTGATTTTTCATGTTGATAGAGCGGAATTGAGGACTCGTCCTCAATTTTTACCTAAGGTGGTTTCTTCATTCCATATAAACCAACCTATTGTGGTGCCTGTGGCTACGAGTGATTTGGAGGATTCCAGGTCCCTGGATGTAGTCAGGGCCTTAAAGATTTATGTAGCCAGGACGGCTAGAATTAGGAAAACAGAGGCTCTGTTTGTTCTGTATGCAGCCAACAAGATTGGCGCGCCTGCTTAAAAGCAGACTATTGCTCACTGGATCTGTAACACGATTCAGCAGGCGTATGTTACGGCTGGATTGCCGTTACCATATTCAGTAAAGGCCCATTCCACTAGGAAGGTGGGCTCTTCTTGGGCAGCTGCCCGAGGTGTCTCGGCATTACAGCTTTGCTGAGCAGCAACTTGGTCGGGGTCAAACACTTTTGCTAAATTCTACAAGTTTGATACCCTGGCTGATGAGGACCTAGCATTTGCTCAGTCGGTGTTGCAGAGTCATCCGCACTCTCCCGCCCGATTGGGAGCTTTGGTATGAACCCCATGGTCCTTACGGAGTCCCCAGCATCCTCTAGGACATAAGAGAAAATAAGATTTTAAACCTACCGGTAAATCTATTTCTCCTAGTCCGTAGAGGATGCTGGGTGCCCGTCCTAGTGTGGAAAATCTGCAAGACTTGTATATGGTTATTGCTTACATAAGGGTTATGTTACAGTTGGAATCGGTCTTGGACCGTTGCTGTTGTTTGTTCATACTGTTAACTGATTATGTGTATTCCAGGTTATATGGTATGATTGGTGTGGGCTGGTATGAATCTTGCCCTTAGATTTACAAAATCCTTTCCTCGTATTGTCCATCTCTTCTGGGCACAGTTCTCTAGCTGAGGTCTGGAGGAGGGGCATAGAGGGAGGAGCCAGTGCACACCGATACTAAAAGTTCTTTATAGGTGCCCATGTCTCCTGCGGAGCCCGTCTATACCCCATGGTCCTTACGGAGTCCCCAGCATCCTCTACGGACTAGGAGAAATAGATTTACCGGTAGGTTTAAAATCTTATTTTTGTAGTTTATTACATTCTACACACTGGAGGTGCAATCCAAATTTTTATCCGATTGTCCGTTTGGGCGTTATCATTCAAGCAAGGAAAGCTACACATCGTTAATGATGTCATTATGTCACCCCTCTTTTGATCCTCTTAGGGGAGGTTTATTAAAATTCTGATTTCTGATGCTGTTTTCCTATTTCCCACCTGAAGAATACCTATGTTGAATTTCAGCTTCCTAACATATTGGGAAGTATGAGAATTAGTGATGAGTGAGTGATGGCATTCGCATTTATATATAGATAAAATAATAATGATTTACACAATAAGATTGTTCCTTTCTTAGCCTCGAAACTGGGGCACCTTCTATGTAAGGTGCTCACCTTCCCCGCTCTGCTAACAAGCCAGCCATAGCAGCAGTTATGCTTGTTGAGTATGTGATGTTAAGTGTGCGCTTTTACACCACTTAAGGTGTAAAATACAATGTCAATAGCAGGCAAAACTTGCGTTGGCATTGAACAGAAGTGAATGAGTACCCAAGCATTATTGAACATGAATTGAACTCACGTTGTGAATGCTTAAGCTGCGTCTTTTAACCACCAAAGTTACAGTGTGTAGCATCATTGTTACAATAAGGTACACTACAAAGTTTATAGCGGTTAAGACTCCAATGCATCTTGGTGGCATATAGTAGCATAGAAATGAAACTTGGGAAGAGGTGCTGAGCCCAGTGACTCTTTACACTTCCTGAATGTTATTGGCCATCTTATCAGAGATCACCATACACTGACACAATATTGCATGTAGCAACTTTTTGCTGCTCGAGCCCTGCTATACTAAAAAAGTTTCCTGCAAAACAAGACCAGGGTCAGACCTAATTACCCTGTGTGACGGATCCAGCGACGAAGGTCCCGGGATTGATGTCAGACATCCGCCCTCCAAATGCCTGGACATGCCTGCGTTTGGATCTCCACACCCCGGAAAACAGTGAATAGATGCCCCGGAACACCTCCCCACAGTCAATCTTCTTGCAATCGCTGCTGCGATCACTTTCAGCGCTGGCGGCGTAACTGCCCAGCGATGACCGTTGCCAGGCCACGGCATGCGTGCGCACTGTGGGCGCCACGCAGCCGCAGTCCCAACCCATTCACACAGCAGTGAAGTCCCAACCCATTCACACAGCAGTGAAGAACCACTGCATGCGATCGGGTCAGAATGACCCCCTGTATACAAACATGAATTAGGCCCTCAGTGCGTTTAGGATTGAAGCCTTGCATTGATATCAACTGTGCATGCACTTTGTGTATTAGCAGTACTCTTTACTTTGAATTTGCAGATAATCCTTTTTTGGGCTTTGGAACTCCACTTATGCTTTTCAGACTTCACAATTATTTTACTTTTATAGTCTAAAACCAAAAAGACTTGGTTTATTTCTGCCATATTGTGTATAAATGCAACAATAAGCAGCAGTTTCTATAGACTATGGGGGTAATTCAGAGTTGATGACAGCAGCAAATTTGTTAGCAGTTGGGCAAAACCATGGGGTTATTCTGAGTTGATCGCAGCAGCAAGTTTGCTAGCAATTGGGCAAAACCATGGGGGTAATTCCAAGTTGATCGCAGCAGGAATTTTTTTAGCAGTTGGGCAAAACCATGTGCACTGCAGGGGGGGCAGATATAACATGTGCAGAGAGAGATAGGGTTGGGTGTGGTGAGTTCAATCTGCAATCTAAATTGCAGTGTAAAAATAAAGCAGCCAGTATTTACCCTGCACAGAAACAAAATAACCCACCCAAATCTAACTCTCTCTGCAAATGTTATATCTGCCTCCCCTGCAGTGCACATGGTTTTGCCCAACTGCTAAAAAAATTTCCTTCTGCGATCAACTTGGAATCACCCCCCATGTGCACTGCAGGTGTGGCAGATATAACATTTGCAGAGAGAGTTAGATTTGGGTGGGTTATCTTGTTTCTGTGTAGGGTAAATATTGCCTGCTTTACTTTTACACTGCAATTTAGATTTCAGTTTGAACACACCCCACCCAAATCTAACTCTCTCTGCACGTGTTATATCTGCCCCCCTGCAGTGCACATGGGTGGTCATTCCGAGTTGTTCGCTCGTAAGTGGATTTTAGCAGATTTGCTCATGCTAAGCCGCCGCCTACTGGGAGTGAATCTTAGCATCTTAAAATTGCGAACGATTACACACCTCGTAGCAGTTTCTGAGTAGCTTCAGACTTACTCGGCATCTGCGATCATTTCACTGCTTGTCGTTCCTGGTTTGACGTCACAAACACACCCAGCGTTCGCCCAGACACTCCCCCGTTTCTCCTGCCACTCCTGCGTTTTTTCCGGAAACGGTAGCGTTTTTTCCCACACGCCCATAAAACGGCCTGTTTCCGCCCAGTAACACCCATTTCCTGTCAATCACATTACGATCGCCAGAACGATGAAAAAGCCGTGAGTAAAATTCCTAAGTGCATAGCAAATTTACTTGGCGCAGTCGCAGTGCGGACATTGCGCATGCGCATTAAGCGGAAAATCGCTGCGATGCGAAGATTTTTACCGAGCGAACAACTCGGAATGACCACCATGGTTTTGCCCAACTGCTAACAAATTTGCTGCGGCGATCAACTCGGAATTACCCCCTATATTAAACTGCAAAAGGCTTTAAAAGAGTTGTGTACAAAATGGTGGCTCTCATCATCTGGATGGTGAGAAACCCAGCAGCAGAATCCTGACAATCAAAATCTCAATGGATTTTTGTAAGTAATTTAACCCTAACCCACTCCTCTATCAGCTAATCTTAACTGTTCCCTACTGTAGCCTAACTCTAACCATCTCCTTCAACAGCCTAACCCTAACCCGCCTCCTAGTTCCTAACCATAACTCTAACACTAATCCTAATACTTACTATTGGGATCTGCTGGGATTTTCACTGTTGGGATCCTGCTGCCAGGATTCTGACCATCTGCATTGTGAACACCACGGTATTGACTGTATCCTTTCTTAAGACTCTGAGAATGGATATAAACATATCTGATGCAAACTGCACAATGACTGAGAAAATATATTTATGTTATATCTATGTGAACAGAAAAACAAACCCTCAAAAATTGTTTTACAAAAAGTTGAAATGCCTATTACAATTATAATTGATTTAGCATAATGAAATATTTTTTTGTAATTTTTAATAAGTAATGTTTTGTACACATTGACGGTAAAATAGATTGCTTGAGGTGCATTTATTGCACATCAGTAACGAATGGTAAACACTCTGGCACTGAGGTTCCAAAAAAATTGTAAGTGCTATAAATGGACCTTTGCACACAGAGATTTTGACAAAGATTACTTCATGTTGTTACATTTCAGTGTGGAGCCTGCAGCTTTCACAAATGCTTAATACAATATTATGAA
Organism: Pseudophryne corroboree; assembly: GCF_028390025.1. Taxonomy (NCBI): domain Eukaryota; kingdom Metazoa; phylum Chordata; class Amphibia; order Anura; family Myobatrachidae; genus Pseudophryne; species Pseudophryne corroboree. The sequence continues at coordinate 620,854,087 of NC_086445.1, forward strand.
AATATATCTACTGTAAATGTACAACCTTTGAAAGCACTTTAGTAAAATATGCTGCATGTGCCTTTAAGACTTGTTCCCCAAAATAAGGTCAAACTATCTAATCTTCCATGTGTACACAGTTTTAATTAAATGTGCATTGTACCGAGTTATTACACTCAACCATAATTATGAACTGACAGTTCTCTGCCATTATATATATATATATATATATATATATAGTGTATCTAAAAGATATCTAACCTATTAAGTTACTGCTATGTAAATGATAGACTACAGTTAAACAACTCAGCACAGCATCATAGTGTACAGAGCAGTGTGGCTTAATAATGTGCTGAGCAAGAGAGAACAAGGCTGGTATACTTATGGTGCTGCATTATGAAGCAGCACAAGATTGTAAAGGATAAGTCACCAACTTAAAATGGGCTCTCAATACCCACTTCTTCACCAAACCCAACCAAATCTCATCCTAACCCTCTGTTCCATGCTCTCTATGTCCCCCTTCTGTGTCACCCCTGTCTGTCTACGCCTCCCCTTTAGAATGTAAGCTCTCACAAGTAGGGCCCTCTTCCCTCATGTGCTTACCCTTTTTCTTACTTTAATAATCTTCAATGGCACCAAATCCAGCAGTCTACTGCCACCTGATACTTATTCTAGCGTCATATGCTGATGTAGCTATACTTATTTACCCTGTAATTGTCCTATATTGTCGTCAACTGTAAGTTGCTGTTTCCTGTTTTGATTATGTGCATATGTACTCTGTAATTGGGCGCTGTGGAACCCTTATGGCTCCATATAAATAAAGAATAATAATAATAATAATAATAATGATGATAAATGAAGACTGTAGGGATTCTTACATGAACGCTTACTTGTAAATAATGGTTGTGAAGCACATAAAGGTTAGACTTCTATTACATCTCTCCTGGATATTAATGGTTAGATATTAAAGGTTAGACTTGCATTACATCTCTCCTGGATATTAATGCAAACTAATGTTGGTCATCCCCTGTGGTAATATAACCAGAAAGAAACCAAATTTCTGTAAAAATATCCAAGAAGCTTTACTAAATTAAACAATGGGCAAAGACAACCATACCAAATACAATAGATGTAATACAATATCCACTGAAGAAGATGTACCCCAGGCATCTATATATAGCGGACATGCGAGTATGGATCTGAACTGTCATTCGAGACATAATATAAATGTAAAGAAGCCTTTATGTGATTCACAACCATTATTTACATGTAAGCATACATGTAAGAATCCCTACAGTCTTTATTTATTTAGTCTTTACTGGTGCTGAACAAAGGAGTTGGGTAAACTGAATTTGTTGATGGAACATCTACACTATTTGCCTTATTAATCACTAATTAGTGCAATTGATGGCATACCAACAGTATTACACTATTATATGTTTTGTCTTTTTTATGTGATCTCATATGGACAATAGCACTGGAATCAAGAACACTTTGTGACAGCATTGCCCCAAGGCTGCTATTCTGTATATTAAATACCAAATTAGATTAGAGAATTTATTAAGCAGCAGTTTGTTTAAAATCAAATCTATTTGTCAAATCTGATTTGAAAATACCAGACCACATGCAGTTTTGGGCAAACCATAGTTCATAAAGCCAAACTGAATGATAAAATGGGGTGTAAACCATCCACTATTACTCTACAGTTTTATATGTGCACTGTCCTGCTGGGCAAATTTTGAATAACTACTTTATTTAGAAATGGAACAGCATGTCCCATTAAAAAATGGAACCAGCAAGAAAGAGATGTATCAAGCAGTATAAAAAGTGTAGAAGTGGACCAGTGGAGAAGTTGCCCATAGCAACCAGTCAGCTTGTACTGTACCTGTCTTTTTATAGACTGTATTTGATAAATGCTACCTCAAAGCGAATTGGTTGCTATGGTCAACTTCTATGCTTGTCCACTTCACCACTCTTCAAAGTGCTTCATGCATATCTACCTGCTGTAAAGCCTGGGTCACAGTGCACTGGAGTCTGGTTTTCATTTACTAGGTCCAGTGATGCTGGTTTTCCTGGGCAAAGCCAGTTCTGCTGCAGGCTGACAAGTGGTCGCTGTGGTGACCTGTCCCCATTGCTGTCAGTGTATCTTCCTGGCTTATGCAATGGGCTATCTGCATGTCCAGGTCTCTGGCTGCAGCAGTGGTAGCTCTCCTCTGGCTGCTGTGGGCTGCTGTATGTGTTCCAGGCAGCTACAGATCCCATTGAGATGTACGCACCACTCTGGCTGGAATGAAAACCTACAACTGTTCCAAACCTGACATCACATTTGGTGCCAAATTCAAATCTCCTTCCTATAAAAGGGAGTCTCTAGGGACTGCCCTGTGCCAGAGTGTCAAGCTAGGTACACACTATCTGATTTTTTTGATCTGAACAACAAATTGGATGATTTTTCAGCAAATTGAAAGTCCCAATATCTGCCTACACATTATGTAATTTTTTATTAGAAGCTACGGATTTTCCACCATACCACACTAATTTTGCATATGTCTGCCCACAAGGAGAATAGTGTCAGAAAACATAGGACATATTGGCAGATTATTGAGAATACACACACAATGCTTTATATAGGGGAATTGAGGCAGAGATTTTCAGTCTAGACTGATCGACTGAATAATCATATAAACACATTTGAATCATATCAATGAATCATAGAAGTGCTTCCATAGAAATGCTGACAAAAGTGTTATTGTAATATTAGTGTTACACCTGCGTTAAGTTATATCATCAGCTGTTATCAATTGTGAACTGACTTCTCATCACTCCTCCTCCTTCTCATTAACAGGTACATTGAACTATCATTACTACCATCGGATGCAAATAAAATAGGATTATATGGCATAGCTGTGTTATTTTGCATAGGTCCATTGAACTATCATTACTACCATCAAATGCAAATTAAATAGGATTGTTTGGCATAGCTGTGCTATTTTGCATAGGTCCATTGCAAATTATTTTTTTGTGTTTTTGTCGGTGTAAAGATTTAGTTGTCTGCCTTGTTGGAATGTAATGCTTGTTTGTCTACGCTAATTTATGGCCTTAGCTTTAAAGGGGGATTGTAATGGTTGTAAAAGGAGGAGTTTGCAATCATTGCATTAACATGGCAATAGTTCCAATTTAAAGTCTAGTATAAGGCTCGTAGCCATTGGCTGGTAGTGCTTCCATAGAAGTGCTGACATAAAAGTGTTATTATAATATTAGCGTTATACCTGCATTAAACCGAAAATAAACAGAAGGGAAACAACAACACACCAAAACTATGACATAAGGACTGCCTTAATGCCTCAAAAGTATGTAATTCATCTTATGCATATTATCTATCTTTTTAAACTAAGAAAAGAGATCCCCAATCTGCTCACTATAGTTCTTTCCTATGCAAACTCATGTATGTTTTTGATTTGCTTGTAATTGGCATTGCATGTGTGGGGAAGTTGTTCAGTGAAACAGTTTATTACTGCATGCTGTCTGGTGTTTACCTCCTTGATCATTTGGCCATTTGTGGTCAGGTGTACTATATCTTTACATTTAGTGAGGTGTAGACGTAGTATAAAGGACAGATTGTGATTCCTGATTAGTAAAAAAAAACAAATACCAAACACTGAGCAACATCACCAAACAAGTAATTTCAACTTTAAACTTGTCATTTATTTTGTACTGTCTGGACATGGCTACTAATAACAGATGCACAAACAAAATTCTTAAAGCTATGTGTGTAAATGCTATGAGCTTAGGAGACAAAATTCCAGAGCTAATTGCGATATTGACAAGGCATAACCTGGATATTGTGGCAATTACAGAGTAAAAGTGCAATGAGAATCATAACTGGGACATAGATATACCAGGATACAATTTATTTAGAAAGGATAGAATGGAAAGAATAGGAGGAGGGGTAGCAATGTATGTTAAAAAAAAAGCATAAATGCTACTTTAATGCAAAATATTGAAGACAAAACTGAGGCCCTTTGGGTCACCACAGAAACCGGGGAGAAGGACATTATTTGCATTGGGATGATCTATAGACCATCAGACCAGGGGCAGGATTTGGACAGGAACCTATTGTTGGACATCCCTAAAATGGCTTTAAAGGGAGAAGTCATAATAATGGGAGACTTTAATCTACCTGATGTAAATTAAGAGGGGTCCTTTGAAAGTTTGGCTACAAGTGGCAAATTTCTAAATTCCTTACAGGGAGCATCTCTCAAGCAATTGGCGAGGGAACCCACTCGCAAAGACTCAATATTAGATTTAATTCTTACAAATGGTGACAGGATATCAGACAGGATCCAACTCCTGTCACACAAAAACAAAGGTGTTGGATTTTAGAAATGCTGACTTTGCAAAAATGGGGAGATGTTTAAGTGATTCATTGGCAGACTAGAGGAACTTTGAAGGGATGCAGAAGAGTTGGGAAAAACTGAAAAGTGCAATACTAAGGGCAACAGACCTTTGTATCAAAAGGGTTAGAAAAAGCACCAGCAAAAGGAAGCTAGTGTGTTTCACAAAAGAAGTATCAATTAGTGTGAAATAAAAAAAAAGGCTTTTAGGAAATACAAACAGACTAAAAATAATAATGACAAAGAGATGTATCTTAACAGATGGAAGGTTGCTAAGAAAGTGATCAGACGTTCCAAGGCAGAAGCTGAGGAGACAATGGCTCAGTCAGTAGATAAAGGGGGCAAAACTTTTTTAAGTATATAATTTAAAGGAGAAAATCAAATGGAGGAATAATAAGACTTAAGACAGAGAGTGAGAATTTGGTGGAGGGAGACAAGGCAATAGCAGATCACCTAAATAATTATTTTTGCTCAGTATTTACTACAGAAGGAGAAAGGAAGGGGACACCGTTAAGTTGCAAGGACATTCATAAAAATAAGGTAGATGAAGTTAAATTTTTAGAGGAGAAGGTCCTAACAGGACTTTCACAACTAAAAGTGGATAAATCAATGGGGCCAGATGGGAAATATCCAAGGATACTAAAAGAGCTAAAAGATGTGCTGGTGGCACCATTAACAGAATTATTTAACCAGTCACTAAATACAGGTGCCATTCCAGAGGACTGGAAAAGAGCGAATGTAGTTCCACCGTACAAAAGCGGAAGCAAGGAAGAAGCAAGTAACTACAGACCAGTAAGCCTTACATCAGTAGTAGGGAAAGTAATGGAAAAACTATTAAAAGAAAGAGTTGTGGAATATCTTAAATCAAACAATTTACAGGATCCAAAACAGCATGGATTTACTGGTGGGAGATCATGCCACACAAATCTTATTGACTTTTTTGACTCTGTGATGAATATAATAGATTAAGGAGGCGCTGTAGATGTAGCATATCTAGACTTTAGAAGGCATTTGACACTGTCCCACATTGCAGACTGCTAAATAAACTTGAAAGCGTGGCGGTAGATTATAAAACAGTTAAATGGATAAGAACTTGGTTGCAGGATAGGAAACAAACAGTTGTAGCATATGGAGTGCAATCTATGGAGGGAAATGTTACCAATGGAGTACCCCAGGGATCTGTACTCGGACCAGTTCTCTTTAATATCTTTGTTGGTGAAGTGGTATTGAAGGGAAAGTATGCCTTTTTGCAGATGATACAAAGATATGCAACAGGGTAGACACACCAGGAGGGGTAAAACAAATGATTGATGACCTAGCTATGCTTGAAAAATGGTCAAGAACATTGCAACTACAGTTTAATGCTAAAAAATGCAAAACCATGCACTTGGGTTTCAAAAACCCAAAGGCTAAATATAGTATCAAGGGTACTATAATGGAAACTACTGAGGAGGAAAGGGATTTAGGAGTCACTATTTTCAAGTGACTGAAAGGCAGGAAAGCAATGCAACAAAGCAATTGGAAAGGCAAGTCAGATGCTTGGTTGCATAGGGAGAGGAATCAATAGCAGGAAAAAAGAAGTAATAATGCCACTGTATAGGTCATTGGTACGGCCTCATCTGGAATACTGTGTCCAGTTCTGGAGACCATATCTCCAGAAGGATATAAATACATATACAGAGTGTACATCAAAACTTACCCAGAAAGGCTAAAAGATCTTAACATGTATAGTTTGGAGGAAAGAAGGGAAAGGGGGGACATGATAGAAACTTTCAAATATACCAAAGGTTTTAACAAATTTCAGGAGGGAAACATTCTTCAAAGGAAGAGGAGTATTAGAACTCGAAGACATACACTGAAACTGGAGGGAGGTAGGTTCAGGGAAAATCTAAGTAAAGATTACTTCAGAGAAATGGTAGTGGATAAGTGGAATAGCCTCCCATCAGAGGTTGTAGAGGCTAAGACTGTAGAGCAATTTAAACATGCTTGGAATATGCATATGAATATCATTACAAAGAATTAACAAATAATTAAGGTTCAAAAAGGGTTGAGATTACCTAATGGATAAAAAAGGGGCAGACTAGATGGGCCAAATGGTTCTTATCTGCCGTCAAATTCTATGTTTCTATGTTAATGCATTTGTGGATTTTTTTAACCATTTTACCCATTTTATTGGTGAAACACTGAAACACTCATGGCTAAACACTATACAATAAACTAGGCCAATCACCTGATTATTGACAAATCAGCCAGTTAGTTGAATATTGTGTAGCTAGCTTTAGGCTCCATACCTAGCTCCAGCATTCATTTCCAGTAAACTTCCAGTGCAAGTTACTTGTGATTGATCTGGTTCATCTAACTACTCTTCTTGTATGTTCCCCTAATACCACTCTTACTGTAGTGATTTTCTGGTTCTGACATTGGCTATTCCATTGGTCCTTTACTCTATAACAGAGAACCTACAGGATGGTATCAGCAGTCATAGTGGAAACCAGCCTCAAAATTAATTTTAAAAAGTCACCAAGAAATTCCTTAGCTGCTCAGTCTTAGAGTAGTATTCCTCAGATGTATACTCAAAGAATCATTTCTCTGTTTGTTCTTGTCTAACAACTCAAAAGACATAGAGAAAATCTCATAGTGCAGTATGCAATATTGCAAATGGATCATGTAATTTTGTAGATTAGCCTGTTACCAGATTTGGTCTATATTTTAAGCTAGAAAGACACATAAAAGACACATAACAGTGGAGTGGGTCTTGCCCAGTGTCCAAGCGGTACTCCAAAACAGCTCCTCCTCAACAACACATTTTGATACTCTGTTTGTATATTCCTCAAGGCATGAAGATAATTGAATTAGTAAATCCTATTTCCAGACATAGACCGTCTATAAACTAAAATCCCTATTCAACATATATCTATAGCCACTTTCTTAATAGTCATTCCTGGCTTTGTAGAAAGCAGTACATTAACATAAACTCAACTTGCATTTCCGGTTACTTACTGTAAGTGCATCCAGGATCAGTTTCCTATTTTTACTGGTTCATTTGACCCCTTTAATGTATCCTGGGGCTTTACTTCCGGTTTCTGCAGGAAGTGACATTTTGTGGTTAACCTGCATTCAATTGACCAAAAATGCTGTTGATGCTCTTCCGATTTCACTGAGAATGCATTCCACAGGGACTAAAAAATCTGTACTTCATTTGTAGACTTCCCTAAAGTGCTTTATGTGCTGTGCTTCTATTAAAAGAGTCCCCACAAGCCATGGCTGACATCTTGGAGTATTTGGAGTGAATATTTCACATATTATATTTATATTCCCATAGGACACCATGTCAAAAAAACAATTAAACCATTTTAAAATAATATATCATAAACCTGTCAGTAAAAGTGTGGTAAATAAATATTAAAGCCATGATTAGTGAAACAAACTATAAAAAACACTTTATCTCAAAGTCCTTATTAAGACCTGTAGGAACAAGGGTTTTAAAAGTTCATATCACTGCTTACTCATTTTTGGGTTACAACATTCATTCTAGTACATCATGTGACTCTTTTAAACCATCAACATTTGTTATGTACTTAATACCGCATTGAGGGACCTCTTTAAAGTGCAAAAATACTGTATGAGCCATCACTCCTTTGCTTTTAATTTTGCAAGCGCTTACTAATCCTAATTTTAAGAGATCTACTTGTCTTTCTTACATAATATTTACTGCAGGAGTATTCTATGAAATAAATTATATTAAATGTGTGACGTTATGAAATCCTTAATAATGGGTCTTTTACCACTGATAAAAACTTCATTTTTATTATTACCAAAGGTATTACACTTTTACATTCCATGCAAGACCCACATCTATAGATGACCTCAGATGTAATGGTTGACAGTTTTGATGAGGGAGTACAAAAGGAATTACAGTAACTACTTTAGATTTCTGACTAGGTGCACTTCTAAAAATGCATACTGGAGCATCTGGTAAATTAATTCCCTATGACCTGCTCCTTTTTAAGAAGATTCCAGTGTTTTTTAACACCTTCCTCGCTTTATAATGTTGGGCCATGCAATCTGTTATGAAAGCTATTTGAACTTGCGATCCTTATTGTTAGCTCTCTTAGGTGCGCATTTAATTAGATCTTTTCTATCTAATTTTGAGACCATTTCAAATGATGAGGTAACATTTCTTTTTTATATCCACATGCCGTGAAACACTGCTTCATTTCATTGGCTTGGGATAAGAACAACCTATGACCAGAACAATTTTTTCTTAGCCACTTAAATTGTCCAGATGGTATTGAATTAAGCAAATTATCATAATGGAAACTATTTCTATTAATGTAAGCTTTGTAATCCATGGATTTAATCAAGTCTTTAGACTTAATTACACCGTCCTCCACATAAATTGTGAAGTCCAAAAAATCAACAGTAATTTGGCTAATATGAAAAATCAATAAAAAATATTCTTATCATTAGAATTAAGATACAAGCAAAATTCATTAATAACATCTTGACCCCCTTTCCATACAAATAACATATCATCAATATAACATCACCAGGATACTAGGGGCGGGATGTAATGGTATCCTAGATCACCAGAGGTTCAGGATGCTGAGCAATCTTGGACATTTTTTTAAATAATGCAAAACCATGCCATGTAAGTGGTTGCCCCTGGGGGGTGCCAAAACATAACCCTCCCTCCCTGCAACCTAAAACTAACCCCCTAGGCATGGCCTAACCTTAACCATCCCCCTGCAGCCTGTGGTGTTAGCTCATTTGGGATCCTGGTAGTCCAAATTCTGGCTCCAGGCTGGATATCCTATTCGAGATGCTGGTGTCAACATTCCAAATAGTGTTAAGATTCTGGCATTGGTATCCTGACTGCTGGGATACCAACCACTGGGATCCTGACCAAATTCTGAATTGAGGCCATCTGTAAAGTACTAACATATTTATCCCTGATTAAGAATTTTCTGGAGTTTATTATTGAAGGAATTGGTTTTAATATTTATATTCATTTTAACTATGATTTTTTTTTTCAGAATAAAGGTACAGCCATGGGTTCCAGGTTCACCCCAAATCATGCCAACATTTTTATGGGGTTGTAGGAGACTGAAGGTATTTGGAATAACAATCCCTTTGGAGCAAAACCTGTGACTTGGTCACATTTTATTGATGATATTTTAAATAAAAAAATGATAAGAATATTGTATTGACTTTTAATATGAGCCAAATTGCTATTGATTTTTTTGACCTCATAACTTATATAGAGGGTGGTGTAATTAAGACTAAAACAATACTGAGTTAACTTATTCCAGAGCCTACATAAATAGAAATAGAATTACCAGATTCTTCAGTATGTATTTTTTGAAGAGCACCTAATCAGAAATCTAAAGTACAGGTAGTTAACAGCTTTTATGCTCCCTAACGAAAACTGTCAAACATTACATCTCAGGGCTCCTATAGATTTGAGTCTTGCATGGGGTGTAAAAGTGTTTTTAATACCTTTGGTAATAATAAAAAGGAAGTTATTAGAAATGGTAAAATACATATTATTAAGGATTTTATAACATGACACACTTTTCATGCAATGTACTGCATTGAATGCTCCTGTAGTAAATGTTATGTAGGTTGGACAAGTAGACCTCTTAAAATAAGGATTAGTGAGCACTTGCGAAATATACACAAGGGCATGATGACTCATACACTCTCTTCACACTTTCAAGAGGAATATCAATGTGATATTAAATACATAAGGAATGTTGATGGTTTAAAAAGAGTGAATGATTAGCACACAACCAAATTAACTTTATTTACAATGTAAAACCCTTGTTCCTACAGGTCTTAATAATTACTTTGCAATAAAGAGGTTATATGTTTCACTGATCATGGCTCTTTAATATAGTGTTTTTATTAACCTCTTTTTATTATCATTTTTTATTGTGTATTACAGGTTGGGTATCCCATATCCAAATATTCCGAAATACGGAATATTCTGAAATACGGACTTTTTTGAGTGAGAGTGAGATAGTGAAACCTTTGTTTTTTGATGGCTCAATGTACACAAACTTTGTTTAATACACAAAGTTATTAATAATACTGTATTAAATGACCTTCAGGTAGTGTGTATAAGGTGTATATGAAACATAAATGAATTGTGTGAATGTAGACACACTTTGTTTAATGCAAAAAGTTATAAAAAATATTGGCTAAAATTACCTTTAGGCTGTGTGTATAAGGTGTATATGAAACATAAATGCATTCTGTGCTTAGACTTAGGTCCCATCTCCATGATATCTCATTATGGTATGCAATTATTCCAAAATACAGAAAAATCCCATATCCAAAATACCTCTGGTCCCAAGCATTTTGGATAAGGGATACTCAACCTGTATTTTAAAAATGTTTAATTGGTTTTAGAAATGGTGTCCTTTTGGAATATACATATACTATTGGAATGTTCACTCCAAGATGGTGGCCATGGCTTGTGGGGACTCTTTTAATAGAAGCACAACACCAAAAGCACTTTAGAGTAGTCTACAAATGAAGTACAGCATTTCTAGTCCCTGTAGAATGCATTCTCTGTGAATTTGGAATTGTGCTGTATTCTCGGACATTGCAATTTTGCTGTGGCCGTGATGCAATAATACGATGCTTATACAGTACTGTATATGGCAGAGGGAAATTCATGATAACTCACAGTAACTACAGTACCAGTATAAGCACAGCAAAAAGTTGTTGTTTTTTACATTCAGCTGATTGTGTTCATCTTTGCCCCACTGAAAATAACACTGCACAGTATTGCATTGTATATCTGTGTAAAAAGTAGCATTAATAGCTTTTTCTAATATTCCCAAAACAAGTTCTGTCATGCTTCATATACAGACTCAGACACGCACATAGATATACCATTCAGTTGCAAACAAAGCTGTGGTTGCTACTTTTTACACAGATATACAATAATTTTATTTAGTTTATAGCCATAATTAGTAGCTTCCCTCACTTTCCCCTTTTTACACAATGATCAGTGTAGGGCTATCTGAAGACTAAAGGTAGCCATACACCAGGACGATATCTTTCCAACCAGCCAACTTTTTGGCTGGTTGGAAAGATAATCTGGCAGTGTGTGGGAGCAAACGATTATCAGCCGTTTGCTCTCACACGCTTAGAAACGGCTAGAAACGGTCTGTCCAACTAGTTGGGAAAATCAAACCTGTTTGATTTTCCCAACTAATCGTTCAGGTGTAGGGAGAACTGTCCCCACAACTGAACGATAAGTAGGCAGACACTGCCTGCTAGTGTCCGCCTACTTCTGTCTCTGGACTGCAGAGGACCCTCTCTGCTCCATACCTCTCCGGCCACCTTACCCGCCTCAGCCACAGTGACCCGCCACTGCCCAGCCGCCAGCCCCACCGCACCGTCCGTCCGTGTCTGCACTGGCCGCCAGACTCAATCCTCTTCCGGCCGCCAGCCTCTGTCCCACCGCCATCACCGCCGCCTCGTCCATCGCGTTCCGCTGCCAAGCTCCATCCCTCCAGCCTCCCTCAACGCACCGTCCGCCAGCCTCTATCCCTCCAGCCTCCCGCACAGTTCATTTTCCCCCCTCCGGTCACCAGCCTCTGTCCTGCTTCGGGATCTCCTCACCGCCGCCTCGTCCATCCCGCCGCTGCGTTCAGTTGCTGGGACCGGCTCCAGCTACAGCGCTGCCAGCCTCCAGCCTCCATCGGCCGCAGAGAGGGCACAGCCTCCATCCTCCTGTGATATGCACACACACACACATACACTGATACACACACATATATACACTGACACACACGTATATACTGTCACATACATATACACTGTGATATACACACATATACTGACACACACATATATGACACACATATACACTGTGATATACACACATATACTGACACACACATATATGACACACATGTACACTGTGATACAAACATACACTGTGATAGACACATATATACACATGGTGATAGACACACACTGTGACATGCACACACACTGGCATGCACGCACAGACACACTGACATGCACGCATACACACTGTGACATGCACACACACTGTGACACGCACGCACACACACTGTGACATGCACGCACACACTGACACGCACGTGCACACACATACTGTGACACGCACGCACACACACTGTGACATGCACGCACACTGTGACACGCACGCACACACTGACACGCACGTGCACACCCCTACTATGACACGCACGCACACACACTGTGACACGCACACACACTGTGACATGCACACACACACACACACACTGTGACACGCACGTACACATACACACTGTGACTCGCACGCACACACACATGCACACTGTGATGCAAACACACACTGTGACACGCACATGTATACACACTGTGACACGCACATGTATACACACTGTGACACGCACATGAATACACACTGTGACACGTACATGTATACACACTGTGACACGCATACACACTGACACACATATATACACTGACACACACATATATATACACACACTGACACATATATGTACACTGATATACACACACACATATATATATATATATATATATATATATATACATACACTGACACATATGTACACTGATACACACATATATACAGTGTGATAGACACACATATATACACTGTGATAGACACACATATATACACTGTGATAGACACGTACTGTATAGACACTGTGACACACTCATACACTGTGAGATACACACACATACTGACATATACATATATACACACTGTCACACACACACACACTGAGACACACCTATATACACTGACACACTCACGTATACTGTCACACACATATATAACTGATACACACATATGTAAACTGTGATACACACACATATACACTTTGATACACATGTATGTACACTGTGACACACTCATATACACTGGTATACACACATACTGTCACACCCACATACACTGACACACACACACACACACATATTCAATGGTGGGAACTGTCCGGTCAGCGGTGAGGTCACCCACGGTCAGCGGCTGACCGCGGGTAACCCCACAGCTGACCGGAAAGTTCCCACCATTGAAACTAATGGAGGGAGCTGTGCGATGCGCTTCTGTCACTTCAGACGCGCACAGAGCCAATCAGGTGAGTGCCACGGAGTGGCGCTTCCTGATTGGCTGAAGAGACACTTCTGTGACAGCTGTCACGAGGGTGTCTTAGCATTCGTGGGAAGGGATCCCATGTGTAAACTAGAGATGAGCGGGTTCGGTTTCCCTGAATCCGAACCCGCCAGAACTTCATGTTTTTTTTCACGGGTCCGAGCGACTCGGATCTTCCCGCCTTGCTCGGTTAACCCGAGCGCGCCCGAACGTCATCATGACGCTGTCGGATTCTCGCGAGGCTCGGATTCTATCGCGAGACTCGGATTCTATATAAGGAGCCGCGCGTCGCCGCCATTTTCACACGTGCATTGAGATTGATAGGGAGAGGACGTGGCTGGCGTCCTCTCCGTTTAGAATAGATTAGAGAGACACTTGATTTACTAATTTTGGGGAGCATTAGGAGTACTCAGTACAGTGCAGAGTTTTGCTGATAGTGACCACCAGTTTTATTTATAATCCGTTCTCTGCCTGAAAAAAGCGATACACAGCACACAGTGACTCAGTCACATACCATATCTGTGTGCACTGCTCAGGCTCAGGCCAGTGTGCTGTATCATCTATTATCTATATATAATATTATATATATCTGTCTGACTGCTCAGCTCACACAGCTTATAATTGTGGGGGAGACTGGGGAGCGCTACTGCAGTGCCAGTTATAGGTTATAGCAGGAGCCAGGAGTACATAATATATTATATAGTGAGTGACCACCAGACACACAGTGCAGTTTATTTAATATATCCGTTCTCTGCCTGAAAAAAGCGATACACACAGTGACTCAGTCAGTCACATACCATATCTGTGTGCACTGCTCAGGCTCAGGCCAGTGTGCTGCATCATCTATATATATTATATATCTGTCTGACTGCTCAGCTCACACAGCTTATAATTGTGGGGGAGACTGGGGAGCACTACTGCAGTGCCAGTTATAGGTTATAGCAGGAGCCAGGAGTACATAATATTATATTAAAATTAAACAGTGCACACTTTTGCTGCAGGAGTGCCACTGCCAGTGTGACTAGTGACCAGTGACCTGACCACCAGTATATATAATATTAGTAGTATACTATCTCTTTATCAACCAGTCTATATTAGCAGCAGACACAGTACAGTGCGGTAGATCACGGCTGTGGCTACCTCTGTGTCGGCACTCGGCAGCCCGTCCATAATTGTATATACCACCTAACCGTGGTTTTTTTTTCTTTCTTTATACATACATACTAGTTACGAGTATACTATCTCTTTATCAACCAGTCTATATTAGCAGCAGACACAGTACAGTGCGGTAGTTCACGGCTGTGGCTACCTCTGTGTCGGCACTCGGCAGCCCGTCCATAATTGTATATACCACCTAACCGTGGTTTTTTTTTCTTTCTTTATACATACATACTAGTTACGAGTATACTATCTCTTTATCAACCAGTCTATATATTAGCAGCAGACACAGTACAGTGCGGTAGTTCACGGCTGTGGCTACCTCTGTGTCGGCACTCGGCAGCCCGTCCATAATTGTATATACCACCTAACCGTGTTTTTTTTTTCTTTCTTTATACATACATACTAGTTACGAGTATACTATCTCTTTATCAACCAGTCTATATATTAGCAGCAGACACAGTACAGTGCGGTAGTTCACGGCTGTGGCTACCTCTGTGTCGGCACTCGGCAGCCCGTCCATAATTGTATATACCACCTAACCGTGTTTTTTTTTTCTTTCTTTATACATACATACTAGTTACGAGTATACTATCTCTTTATCAACCAGTCTATATATTAGCAGCAGACACAGTACAGTGCGGTAGTTCACGGCTGTGGCTACCTCTGTGTCGGCACTCGGCAGCCCGTCCATAATTGTATATACCACCTAACCGTGGTTTTTTTTTCTTTCTTTATACATACATACTAGTTACGAGTATACTATCTCTTTATCAACCAGTCTATATATTAGCAGCAGACACAGTACAGTGCGGTAGTTCACGGCTGTGGCTACCTCTGTGTCGGCACTCGGCAGCCCGTCCATAATTGTTTATACCACCTAACCGTGGTTTTTTTTTCTTTCTTTATACATACATACTAGTTACGAGTATACTATCTCTTTATCAACCAGTCTATATATTGTCAAAGTCAGAAAAATATCCCCATACACACTGCCATATTTGCACCGCACACTGGTCCGCGCTGCGCATGCGTACGCTCTCCCGTGAAGGCGCATACCCACAATAGCGTGCACCCGCGGGCGCACGGTATGCGTATTTACGGTAGAGTTTATGTAGTCGTAGCGTGCGACTCATTCGTTACATATTTTCACAATTAATGTAGTTTGTAGATCATGATCCCTTTGATAGTTTCTGAAAGTTTGGTTAATATAGAATGTCCCTGAGCTGAGGAATCCCTCTTTGTATCGTAGGAAGGGTCTAACAGGAGTCATGCAGTAGTGTTTGGTACCCATCGGAAGAGTATTTAAATAGCAATATTCCGGTGTTGGTTTGGAGCGTATTAATCGCTCGTGCGAATAGTTATGGACATAAGAAGTTTATGTCCATTTCTACTATTTACTCATACTCAGGTATGCGGCGGGAAACCTAGTTCCCCACCCACCTGAGCTGTTTGAAATCGTCACAGCCCACCTGTATGAATCAACCTATGACCTTTTGTTATGATGCAGGGCCGAATTCCGACGTCCAATGGACAATGGGATTGTAGGGACTGTAGGATTGCATTGTGTGTGGGGCATAAATAGGCAGGCCGACCACATCCAGCTCTCACTCTTCAACGGTTCTCATTGCTGAAAATCGGGTGCTGGATGTCCAGGCGCATGCGATCGTTTCCCCTTGTGCGTAAGTTTCTCTCCGTAATCATTGTCTTTCTGTGAGCCATTTCTCTCATATATATATCTCTCTCTCTCTCTCTTCTCCTTCTCTCGTATCTCCCATTGACTAGTATTGTATTGTATTAGATCAGCATAGTATTGTATTGTATTTCTTGTATAGTTATTTGGTTAGGAAGTCTCTGTTATATTGTAGTGTATCATTTGTACTGTTATCCCCTTTTACAAGTATATTAGATATAATACAGTTAATAGGCTTTGGACCCTAAACCAGTATCTGTGTATTTCCTATAGTGTTAAGTGTTCACTTGAGCGTCGGTGACGCTCAAGCAGCTTTGTAGTTAGTCAGGTTACACAAGGTTGCACTTACACCCTGTATTCACATTAAGGTATTCTGTGTATTTCATTGGTATAAGGTTTAGACATAAAGGTATAGCGTTGTGAGCGTCAGCGCCGCTGGTGATCTCCTCGTGGTCTCGAGCGTCCGCTACGCCATAGCGAATCATTACTCTAGTCATAGCCCTTAACGTGCTGTCCTGTGATCGCTGGGCCGTGAGCGAACGTGACGCTTGAGCGTCTCGCCTACGGCGGAGCGATCGTTACGCAACCAGCGTACCCGTACGGTACTTCTTAAATAAACAGCGTACAGTGTTCTTAGACTTCATAAAGGGTTGTTTATACGACAAAGGAATTTAGCATTGTCAATTGGGGGACTCGTCCTGTCCTTCTCATATCTGCACTAGGTAGATCAGCAGACATTATCCCCCAGCAAAGGGTGGGAGGTTGTCTCGCAGTGCTGACGGGATAAGCGTCTGCTTCGCTTAGATAAAGAGTGCTGAAGGAATCCGGGAACCGGAAGTAAGAACAAAACGCTTGTGTCTTTTAAAACTGTTTTATTTCTCTTCTGTCTTGCGTATACACGCATGCATACATATATATCTGCATTTCTTTTTCAATTTCGTATATCACTATTCCTGTTTGCCAATTTTTATAGTTGATAGAAAGTGCTAAAAGAGATTTGCTGTTATTTCATAGTAGAGGTAATAGTTAAAATATAGACCAACACACGGCTTGTCTGGGAGACAAGGCAGTCAGTGTGGTGTGCGGTAGATGATCAGGGATCATCTACATTGATAAAAATAGAAATTGTGTTACGGTGGATCTTTGTTTTGCGTACACGTGTCCCTAACAAAAGACTTGCGTACGCAATCCAGAGGCAGACGCACGCAGCGTACATTACGCAACGTAGCGTCCGGTTACGCCCACGTAGCTCAAGTCACGAAAAGTTGAATTAGCGCAAAGCGATAATTAGCGCAAAGGCGATAAGTAACGCACAGCGGTAAATAACGCAAATCTATTTTTGAAAAAATCTGAAATTTAGTTTAACAGATCCTGCTCCAAATTGGTAACACTGCTGGGCTGAAGAAAAATTTCTGCGCAGAAATAGATATAGAAACAAAGTGTACATGTGTTGAGTGAGTGTGTTTTTATCACATAAGTTTATATAACTTAGAGGTTGAACCAAAAGGAAAGTCGGGTACTCGTCAAAGGACATACGTGTAAGTGACATATACGGTGGCTAGGGAGGCATCCCTGGTTAAATAAATATTTGAGCATTAGAGTATAGCGGACCATAAGGTAACAGACCAGGAGGTCATAAGGTAACAGACCAGGAGGTCATAAGGTAACAGACCAGGAGGTCATTAACATAACAGACCAGGAGGTCATAAGGTAACAGGTAAAATAGACAAAGAGGTCCGCTATAAAGGTACAAGAGGCACAACGCCTGGGGTGTTGGTGCAGAACCCATATAGGCCATACAAGCTCATGCTGAAGGAATCGCGGCCGGAAACATCGATTCCATTAATCTCTCAGTACATAACAGGTAGTGCTTATGTACTGAACGATTGGACCGCACGTAATTGTGTGCAGTAGTTAGTAATCTGACCTAATACCATTAGAGTAAAGTGGTCACAAACGCTATTTGTACATTCTGACGTGATTTGTGTAATTTTTTATTTTTAAAGGGAAGTTCGCTGGTCACTCAGGAACTATCTAACAACCCCACCTTTACTGGAAAGAGTAAGTGTCCTGCGGGTAACCCTCATATGTTCCAGTAAACACAGGTTCACAGGGGCCCTGAGTTGGGTACAGCAGCTCTGGTTACAGTGATTGCAGTACTGGCCAACGTGGGCGAGAAGTGAGTGGGGTACTTGGTAAACCGCCACCGCCAGCCTGCCCAGGACATCTTGGTTTGTTTGTAAGGGTTCGCTGAAAACCTTGATATAAAGATCAAAGGAGTAGTAAGCAACACCTGCAGATTATGGGGGCCAGTTGTTCAGGTAGGGGGCGATCAACCTCGGTTCGGGTTGATTTAGGGAACCGGCCAGTCGGGTCGGCACGATATGTGATGTGTGAGAAATATGGAAATCACGCTGAAGTTTTATGTGATGAATGGGAGAGAATGACTGTACATGATGGGGAGAAGTTCCCAAATATAGGCAGCTTTAGCCCAAAAGTGTTACAAAATTTAAGGAGGAGGATATGTCTCATTGAACCAACAAAGAGACGAAGTAAACATTATGATTATTAGAGATGAGCGGGTTCGGTTTCTTTGAATCCGAACCCGCACGAACTTCACTTTTTTTTCCACGGGTCCGAGCGACTCGGATCTTCCCGCCTTGCTCGGTTAACCCGAGCGCGCCCGAACGTCATCATGACGCTGTCGGATTCTCGCGAGGCTCGGATTCTATCGCGAGACTCGGATTCTATATAAGGAGCCGCGCGTCGCCGCCATTTTCACTCGTGCATTGAGATTGATAGGGAGAGGACGTGTCTGGCGTCCTCTCCATTAGAATAGAGATAGATAGATTAGATAGAGAGAGATTGTGCAGAGTCGCAGACAGAGTTAGTTTACCACAGTCAGTGACCAGTGCAGTTGCTAGTTAACTTTTATTTAATATAATATATCCGTTCACTTCTCTCTGCTATATCCGTTCTCTGCCTGAAAAAAAAAACGATACACAGCACAGTCAGTCACACAGTGTGACTCAGTCTGTGTGCACTCAGCTCAGCCCAGTGTGCTGCACAGTCATCAATGTATAAATTAAAAGCTTATAATTAATTGTGGGGGAGACTGGGGAGCACTGCAGGTTGTTAGCAGGAGCCAGGAGTACAATTATATTAATTAACAGTGCACACTTTTGCTGCAGGAGTGGTGACCAGTGCCTGACCACCAGTATAGTATTGTTGTATACTACTAATATCTCTTTAAATATCAACCAGTCTATATTAGCAGCAGACACAGTACAGTGCGGTAGTTCACGGCTGTGGCTACCTCTGTGTCGGCACACGGCAGGCAGTCCGTCCGACCAGAATTGTATTATTTATTATTATATACCTACCACCTAACCGTGGTTTTTTTTTCATTCTTTATACCGTCATAGTGTCATCCTAATTGTTACGAGTATACTACTATCTCTTTATCAACCAGTGTACAGTGCGGTAGTTCACGGCTGTGGCTACCTCTGTGTCGGCACACGGCAGGCAGTCCGTCCGACCAGAATTGTATTATTTATTATTATATACCTACCACCTAACCGTGGTTTTTTTTTCATTCTTTATACCGTCATAGTGTCATCCTAATTGTTACGAGTATACTACTATCTCTTTATCAACCAGTGTACAGTGCGGTAGTTCACGGCTGTGGCTACCTCTGTGTCGGCACACGGCAGGCAGTCCGTCCGACCAGAATTGTATTATTTATTATTATATACCTACCACCTAACCGTGGTTTTTTTTTCATTCTTTATACCGTCATAGTGTCATCCTAATTGTTACGAGTATACTACTATCTCTTTATCAACCAGTGTACAGTGCGGTAGTTCACGGCTGTGGCTACCTCTGTGTCGGCACACGGCAGGCAGTCCGTCCGACCAGAATTGTATTATTTATTATTATATACCTACCACCTAACCGTGGTTTTTTTTTCATTCCTTATACCGTCATAGTGTCATCCTAATTGTTACGAGTATACTACTATCTCTTTATCAACCAGTGTACAGTGCGGTAGTTCACGGCTGTGGCTACCTCTGTGTCGGCACACGGCAGGCAGTCCGTCCGACCAGAATTGTATTATTTATTATTATATACCTACCACCTAACCGTGGTTTTTTTTTCATTCTTTATACCGTCATAGTGTCATCCTAATTGTTACGAGTATACTACTATCTCTTTATCAACCAGTGTACAGTGCGGTAGTTCACGGCTGTGGCTACCTCTGTGTCGGCAGTCGGCAGGCAGTCCGTCCATCCATAATTGTATTATTATTATAATATATACCACCTAACCGTGGTTTTTTTTTCATTCTTTATACCGTCATAGTGTCATACTAGTTGTTACGAGTATACTACTATCTCTTTATCAACCAGTGTACAGTGCGGTAGTTCACGGCTGTGGCTACCTCTGTGTCGGCAGTCGGCAGGCAGTCCGTCCATCCATAATTGTATTATTATTATAATATATACCACCTAACTGTGGTTTTTTTTGCATTCTTTATACCGTCGTCATAGTGTCATACTAGTTGTTACGAGTATACTACTATCTCTTTATCAACCAGTGTACAGTGCGGTAGTTCACGGCTGTGGCTACCTCTGTGTCGGCAGTCGGCAGGCAGTCCGTCCATCCATAATTGTATTATTATTATAATATATACCACCTAACCGTGGTTTTTTTTTCATTCTTTATACCGTCGTCATAGTGTCATACTAGTTGTTACGAGTATACTACTATCTCTTTATCAACCAGTGTACAGTGCGGTAGTTCACGGCTGTGGCTACCTCTGTGTCGGCAGTCGGCAGGCAGTCCGTCCATCCATAATTGTATTATTATTATAATATATACCACCTAACCGTGGTTTTTTTTTCATTCTTTATACCGTCGTCATAGTGTCATACTAGTTGTTACGAGTATACTACTATCTCTTTATCAACCAGTGTACAGTGCGGTAGTTCACGGCTGTGGCTACCTCTGTGTCGGCAGTCGGCAGGCAGTCCGTCCATCCATAATTGTATTATTATTATAATATATACCACCTAACCGTGGTTTTTTTTTCATTCTTTATACCGTCGTCATAGTGTCATACTAGTTGTTACGAGTATACTACTATCTCTTTATCAACCAGTGTACAGTGCGGTAGTTCACGGCTGTGGCTACCTCTGTGTCGGCAGTCGGCAGGCAGTCCGTCCATCCATAATTGTATTATTATTATAATATATACCACCTAACCGTGGTTTTTTTTTCATTCTTTATACCGTCGTCATAGTGTCATACTAGTTGTTACGAGTATACTACTATCTCTTTATCAACCAGTGTACAGTGCGGTAGTTCACGGCTGTGGCTACCTCTGTGTCGGCAGTCGGCAGGCAGTCCGTCCATCCATAATTGTATTATTATTATAATATATACCACCTAACCGTGGTTTTTTTTTCATTCTTTATACCGTCGTCATAGTGTCATACTAGTTGTTACGAGTATACTACTATCTCTTTATCAACCAGTGTACAGTGCGGTAGTTCACGGCTGTGGCTACCTCTGTGTCGGCAGTCGGCAGGCAGTCCGTCCATCCATAATTGTATTATTATTATAATATATACCACCTAACTGTGGTTTTTTTTGCATTCTTTATACCGTCGTCATAGTGTCATACTAGTTGTTACGAGTATACTACTATCTCTTTATCAACCAGTGTACAGTGCGGTAGTTCACGGCTGTGGCTACCTCTGTGTCGGCAGTCGGCAGGCAGTCCGTCCATCCATAATTGTATTATTATTATAATATATACCACCTAACCGTGGTTTTTTTTTCATTCTTTATACCGTCGTCATAGTGTCATACTAGTTGTTACGAGTATACTACTATCTCTTTATCAACCAGTGTACAGTGCGGTAGTTCACGGCTGTGGCTACCTCTGTGTCGGCAGTCGGCAGGCAGTCCGTCCATCCATAATTGTATTATTATTATAATATATACCACCTAACTGTGGTTTTTTTTGCATTCTTTATACCGTCGTCATAGTGTCATACTAGTTGTTACGAGTATACTACTATCTCTTTATCAACCAGTGTACAGTGCGGTAGTTCACGGCTGTGGCTACCTCTGTGTCGGCAGTCGGCAGGCAGTCCGTCCATCCATAATTGTATTATTATTATAATATATACCACCTAACCGTGGTTTTTTTTTCATTCTTTATACCGTCGTCATAGTGTCATACTAGTTGTTACGAGTATACTACTATCTCTTTATCAACCAGTGTACAGTGCGGTAGTTCACGGCTGTGGCTACCTCTGTGTCGGCAGTCGGCAGGCAGTCCGTCCATCCATAATTGTATTATTATTATAATATATACCACCTAACCGTGGTTTTTTTATACCACCTAACCGTGGCAGTCCGTCCATAATTGTATACTAGTATCCAATCCATCCATCTCCATTGTTTACCTGAGGTGCCTTTTAGTTCTGCCTATAAAATATGGAGAACAAAAAAGTTGAGGTTCCAAAATTAGGGAAAGATCAAGATCCACTTCCACCTCGTGCTGAAGCTGCTGCCACTAGTCATGGCCGAGACGATGAAATGCCAGCAACGTCGTCTGCCAAGGCCGATGCCCAATGTCATAGTACAGAGCATGTCAAATCCAAAACACCAAATATCAGAAAAAAAAGGACTCCAAAACCTAAAATAAAATTGTCGGAGGAGAAGCGTAAACTTGCCAATATGCCATTTACCACACGGAGTGGCAAGGAACGGCTGAGGCCCTGGCCTATGTTCATGGCTAGTGGTTCAGCTTCACATGAGGATGGAAGCACTCAGCCTCTCGCTAGAAAACTGAAAAGACTCAAGCTGGCAAAAGCACCGCAAAGAACTGTGCGTTCTTTGAAATCCCAAATCCACAAGGAGAGTCCAATTGTGTCGTTTGCGATGCCTGACCTTCCCAACACTGGACGTGAAGAGCATGCGCCTTCCACTATTTGCATGCCCCCTGCAAGTGCTGGAAGGAGCACCCGCAGTCCAGTTCCTGATAGTCAGATTGAAGATGTCAGTGTTGAAGTACACCAGGATGAGGAGGATATGGGTGTTGCTGGCGCTGGGGAGGAAATTGACCAGGAGGATTCTGATGGTGAGGTGGTTTGTTTAAGTCAGGCACCCGGGGAGACACCTGTTGTCCGTGGGAGGAATATGGCCGTTGACATGCCAGGTGAAAATACCAAAAAAATCAGCTCTTCGGTGTGGAGGTATTTCACCAGAAATGTGGACAACAGGTGTCAAGCCGTGTGTTCCCTTTGTCAAGCTGTAATAAGTAGGGGTAAGGACGTTAACCACCTCGGAACATCCTCCCTTATACGTCACCTGCAGCGCATTCATAATAAGTCAGTGACAAGTTCAAAAACTTTGGGTGACAGCGGAAGCAGTCCACTGACCAGTAAATCCCTTCCTCTTGTAACCAAGTTCACGCAAACCACCCCACCAACTCCCTCAGTGTCAATTTCCTCCTTCCCCAGGAATGCCAATAGTCCTGCAGGCCATGTCACTGGCAAGTCTGACGAGTCCTTTCCTGCCTGGGATTCCTCCGATGCATCCTTGCGTGTAATGCCTACTGCTGCTGGCGCTGCTGTTGTTGCCGCTGGGAGTCGATGGTCATCCCAGAGGGGAAGTCGTAAGCCCACTTGTACTACTTCCAGTAAGCAATTGACTGTTCAACAGTCCTTTGCGAGGAAGATGAAATATCACAGCAGTCATCCTACTGCAAAGCGGATAACTGAGTCCTTGACAACTATGTTGGTGTTAGACGTGCGTCCGGTATCCGCCGTTAGTTCACAGGGAACTAGACAATTTATTGAGGCAGTGTGCCCCCGTTACCAAATACCATCTAGGTTCCACTTCTCTAGGCAGGCGATACCGAGAATGTACACGGACGTCAGAAAAAGACTCACCAGTGTCCTAAAAAATGCAGTTGTACCCAATGTCCACTTAACCACGGACATGTGGACAAGTGGAGCAGGGCAGGGTCAGGACTATATGACTGTGACAGCCCACTGGGTAGATGTATGGACTCCCGCCGCAAGAACAGCAGCGGCGGCACCAGTAGCAGCATCTCGCAAACGCCAACTCTTTCCTAGGCAGGCTACGCTTTGTATCACCGCTTTCCAGAATACGCACACAGCTGAAAACCTCTTACGGCAACTGAGGAAGATCATCGCGGAATGGCTTACCCCAATTGGACTCTCCTGTGGATTTGTGGCTTCGGACAACGCCAGCAATATTGTGTGTGCATTAAATATGGGCAAATTCCAGCACGTCCCATGTTTTGCACATACCTTGAATTTGGTGGTGCAGAATTTTTTAAAAAACGACAGGGGCGTGCAAGAGATGCTGTCGGTGGCCAGAAATATTGCGGGACACTTTCGGCGTACAGGCACCACGTACAGAAGACTGGAGCACCACCAAAAACTACTGAACCTGCCCTGCCATCATCTGAAGCAAGAAGTGGTAACGAGGTGGAATTCAACCCTCTATATGCTTCAGAGGTTGGAGGAGCAGCAAAAGGCCATTCAAGCCTATACAATTGAGCACGATATAGGAGATGGAATGCACCTGTCTCAAGTGCAGTGGAGAATGATTTCAACGTTGTGCAAGGTTCTGATGCCCTTTGAACTTGCCACACGTGAAGTCAGTTCAGACACTGCCAGCCTGAGTCAGGTCATTCCCCTCATCAGGCTTTTGCAGAAGAAGCTGGAGGCATTGAAGAAGGAGCTAACACGGAGCGATTCCGCTAGGCATGTGGGACTTGTGGATGCAGCCCTTAATTCGCTTAACAAGGATTCACGGGTGGTCAATCTGTTGAAATCAGAGCACTACATTTTGGCCACCGTGCTCGATCCTAGATTTAAAGCCTACCTTGGATCTCTCTTTCCGGCAGACACAGGTCTGCTGGGGTTGAAAGACCTGCTGGTGACAAAATTGTCAAGTCAAGCGGAACGCGACCTGTCAACATCTCCTCCTTCACATTCTCCCGCAACTGGGGGTGCGAGGAAAAGGCTCAGAATTCCGAGCCCACCCGCTGGCGGTGATGCAGGGCAGTCTGGAGCGACTGCTGATGCTGACATCTGGTCCGGACTGAAGGACCTGACAACGATTACGGACATGTCGTCTACTGTCACTGCATATGATTCTCTCAACATTGATAGAATGGTGGAGGATTATATGAGTGACCGCATCCAAGTAGGCACGTCACACAGTCCGTACTTATACTGGCAGGAAAAAGAGGCAATTTGGAGGCCCTTGCACAAACTGGCTTTATTCTACCTAAGTTGCCCTCCCACAAGTGTGTACTCCGAAAGAGTGTTTAGTGCCGCCGCTCACCTTGTCAGCAATCGGCGTACGAGGTTACATCCAGAAAATGTGGAGAAGATGATGTTCATTAAAATGAATTATAATCAATTCCTCCGCGGAGACATTGACCAGCAGCAATTGCCTCCACAAAGTACACAGGGAGCTGAGATGGTGGATTCCAGTGGGGACGAATTGATAATCTGTGAGGAGGGGGATGTACACGGTGATATATCGGAGGGTGAAGATGAGGTGGACATCTTGCCTCTGTAGAGCCAGTTTGTGCAAGGAGAGATTAATTGCTTCTTTTTTGGGGGGGGTCCAAACCAACCCGTCATATCAGTCACAGTCGTGTGGCAGACCCTGTCACTGAAATGATGGGTTGGTTAAAGTGTGCATGTCCTGTTTTGTTTATACAACATAAGGGTGGGTGGGAGGGCCCAAGGATAATTCCATCTTGCACCTCTTTTTTCTTTTCTTTTTCTTTGCATCATGTGCTGATTGGGGAGGGTTTTTTGGAAGGGACATCCTGCGTGACACTGCAGTGCCACTCCTAGATGGGCCCGGTGTTTGTGTCGGCCACTAGGGTCGCTTATCTTACTCACACAGCGACCTCGGTGCAAATTTTAGGACTAAAAATAATATTGTGAGGTGTGATGTGTTCAGAATAGGCTGAAAATGAGTGTAAATTATGTTTTTTGAGGTTAATAATACTTTGGGATCAAAATTACCCCCAAATTCTATGATTTAAGCTGTTTTTTAGGGTTTTTTGAAAAAAACACCCGAATCCAAAACACACCCGAATCCGACAAAAATAATTCGGTGAGGTTTTGCCAAAACGCGTTCGAACCCAAAACACGGCCGCGGAACCGAACCCAAAACCAAAACACAAAACCCGAAAAATTTCAGGCGCTCATCTCTAATGATTATTTGCAGTTATGGCAACAGGAAGGTGAATTACAAAGAGATTCAATTGACTTTTCTGACTCTTATCTTGAGGGGAGAGATATGGCAGCAGGGAGGATTGTGGTTGCGGAGAAAAGCACAAGGTGGAACAATAAAAACGCTCTTAGCAACTGTAATAAAGATTATAAGAATAAGTGTAATAAATGTAACAATGATTATTGTAATACTGTTGAATGTACAACTATTAACCTATGCAAGTTGCACCCCATGTCAAACTTCCCTCAGGAATACAAACAAGAAAGTGAGCCCAGAACGATGTCAGCACCTCTTCCAGCAACCATCACAAAAGCCATCCAGGTGGACGCGACCAAATTGGTAAAGGCAATAATCAAACCCCCTAACGAAGGGTCAGGTGAGGTCGTGTCCACAGGTACGTACAATGTTTCATATCACGCACAAACAGATGTACCCCAAAATGTAAGACCAACACAAGATGATGTAACTGAGTTCGATCTGGCCAGGGTGATCTCAGTCCCCAATGGGAAGACTGACGATCAGGGAATCATTCCCGTCAAGGACAGTGCAATGCACTGTCTCTGGTCCCGGACCGAATTGAGATCAATTATGTCTGAATTTCCTGATCCTAGGAAAAATCTAGCCAAATGTCAAAGGTTTATTAAAGAACTAGGAAACGCCACAGGACCCACCAACCAAGAGTGGCGGACAGTGCTGAGGGCATGTTTGCCCTCCAGTGTTGACCCTGCAAAATTCATTGCTGATTGTAAATTAGACACGGAGGTACCTTGTATGGAGGAACACAATCAGGAATGTATTAGGCAGATTAACCGACAGTTAGGAATATATTTCCCAGCCGCTGTCAAGTGGAATGACATTTTCTCCATAAGGCAAAACGAAAGGGAAAATGTTTCTAATTATTTCAATCGAGCACTGCAAATAATGGCTAGAAACACTGGGATCGCAGACATCAAGACAAATGCACAACATAAAGGAATAGCGGTTAAGGTATTAATGAATGGTTTAAAGGATGAATTAAAAACAAAGGTACAGACCACCAACCCAAACTGGAGAGATATCTCGGTGACCGCACTAAGAGAGGCCGTCATTAATCATGATCAGAATATCACCAGATACAGAGAGTCACTAAGAGATAAGTTAATGGCAGCAAATATACAGGCCCTAACCACAAGACCACCCCAACAAAAGCCCCACACCCCTGCGAGAAATCCAGATATGGAAGTCTGTTACAATTGTCATAAAAAGGGACACTTTGCAAGAGATTGTAGATCAAGAGAAAGACAACACCATAATCATGAAAACCAAGGAATCAGGGAAGAACAGGGGAAACGGTTGATGATGATGAGCATCCGAGCGTTTGAGGAGGCATCAAATCAGCCAAGACCCCAGTTCACTGACACTCGGAGAAAGCCAAGGATCTGTTACCATTGTAGAAGAGAAGGGCATTATGCCAACAACTGTAATAACCCACATAAAGTTAGACCCCCTAGACCAAGAAATGAGCAAAATTACAACACACACCATTATAATCAGGGATCATATAGGAAGAATTTTGGGCCACACCCATAATATATAGTCAGGAAAGGTGATCATTAGGACTGATGGTAAGCCTGAGGTAACGGTTAACAAAGTGGGAGGTCATTCACTGAAGACACAGGAATGACCAGGTGAAAAGTTGTAAATGTATTTGTGAAAAATGTTTTTTTTTTCTCTCTCTCTCTCTATCCCCATCTCTGACGAGTAGTGGTAAGAATTCACACATTGCATATCCACTTGGTCCTTGCAGAAGTCTACCAAACCCCAGCATGACCTCCGCCACAATGTATTTCTGGCCAGATACAGACAGTGGAGTAATGCAGGTGCTGGGGGGGAGGGACTGCTCAAGGAGACCATTAGACACATAGATATGACAGCCTAATAAGTCTGACAATGTTTTTCTAATGCTAACAATGTTTTCTTAATGTTGACAATGTTTAAAAATGCTTTGTTTCTCTTTTCTTATTGATGGTTATTGTCGAGTTATGTAATGTATATATGCACATGAATTGTTCTCTATCTCTTTTGTTTTTTTTTGTTGTCTCTCTCTTCCCACTCATGTTTCCATGGTTTAAAGATGCTATGTCACCCCTCAGTTGGACCAATGGTAATGCCAGATTTTTGCTCCTTACAGAAAGATCGTCGGTTGGGAAGGAATATTGCATCACCAGAATGTTCGTTTGGAAGACTGAGAGACAGCACCTTTGAGAGGACAGCAGAACAAGAAGAACAACAAGACGAGAGAACTTATTATCGTAACAAGTTCTCTCCCCCCCCTCAAACTGTTTTCTTATGCCCCCTTTACAAATTTCTTCTTTTCTCCTCCTGTAAGATGGACTTGCCCC
The DNA here is from genome assembly GCF_028390025.1 of Pseudophryne corroboree. NCBI lineage: Eukaryota > Metazoa > Chordata > Amphibia > Anura > Myobatrachidae > Pseudophryne > Pseudophryne corroboree. Next base: position 620,883,151 of record NC_086445.1, read on the forward strand.
AAGAGACTGTGATATGGATTTTCCCGTTAACCATGATGTTGACCAGAGCATTCTGTTTCGGTGAGAGTACCAGTGAGGTCGAGAAAGGATCCAGAAAGGTCCTGATGACTGAGACGGAGGTGTAAATTTCCAATAGCAACCCAATCACCAAGCAAAGGCGAGTACCGGGCACGATCTAACAACCATGTTATCTGTAAACATTTTCTTTGAAGGATTGTTAGTTCAAAAAGAAAAACTGTATCTGTAGGCTCTGTGACAATGGTTGAAGATGGATGCATAAAGAAATGCCAATCCAGTCTTAATATCCATATGGACCAGCATCCATTGAGTGACCATCACTCCTTAGTGGGTAACGTGTTAAATAAAACAGATTGTTGGGTATGCTCTCAAGTACCTCAGGGTCATAGCAAATCAGGGCTAGTGCCATTTCCTTTAACGTTAGGGGAGGTACTTGAGCTAAGTGGTGGAAGACCGGTGGACCGGAGATTTAACATCTCCAGCCCTCCTAGTTTGAAGCTCCACCAATACCATGTGGATAGGTCCCTCTTATGTTTTAATATCTCCAATCCCCGTAAGCCGGGAAATTGGGAAGTGTCATGGAGCAACCTTACCATGACCTTTTCACACAGAGCAGATAGAATGCCTACAGATACAGAGCTTGTACGCCACATAGCCAGTAGAGGAAAATCTTTCCGGTATAGATACACCTTAGGAAATAGAATTACTAGAGTTGGAGAAGTATCACCAGGATACTGTGCACATATCGTACAACCTGATACGTGCATTAAGCAGATGGAAGAATTAGGGCTAGGAGATTTCACCTGGAAGGTGTGTAATATGGTAATGTCTTTCTCCGTCCCATATGTTCTCCCCGATGATGCATATTTCATATGCGGGAGAAAGGCGTACAAGTGGCTTGCCCCAAACTCTGAAGGATTGTGTTATATTGGAAAAGTATTGCCTGAAGTGATGACTGTTACACATGACAAAATGAAGGACAAACACCGTGGTGCCCAAGCTCCTTATACTCACACTCATTACGAGCACCGAGTTAAAAGACAACTGTCAGAAAGGTTAGAGCATCCGGCCTCTGATCTTATCCATGAATCCACCGGGATTCAGGTTCTGGTAGCGTTAGATTTCACTCGTACCGCTCGAGGAGTGATGAATTATAGATACATTTCCGCACTCGCCAATTTGTTAGATAATATCACTGAAATGTATGATGACACGTTTAGATACACTGGAAGAGAACTTCAAGCTTACAAAACAGAACTAGTTCAGCATAGGATGGTTCTTAATTATCTTACAGCAGTAACAGGCGGATATTGTGTTACATTGGCAACACAGTATGGCATAAAGTGTTGCACGTATATCACAAATAGCACCGAGGATCCGGTAGAGGTCATAGACCAAAAGATGGACGATATTCTCCAATTGAAGTGGGAATTTCGTCGAAAACACAATCTCACCCTTGCTGCTGTAGGTAATGAGCTGACTAGTTGGGTGTCATGGTTGAACCCGCGAAATTGGTTCTCCAGTTTAGGAGACTGGGCTCAAGGAGTCATAATGGATGTTGGAAAGTTTCTACTATGTATCTTAGGTGTTGTTATATTTATTGGATTGATATTTAGATGCGGGCAGGCTTTAATGAGGTGCAAACAAAGTACAAGAGTGATGAGTTTGAGGAGTGAGGAAACTGTAATTAACCTGGATTTGATTTATGACCCAATGATAGAAACCATGATGTGATGAAAATGCGATTATACGGTCCGTTTCTTTCACCTGTTTTTCTGCTTTTCTCCAAGATACGAAGACCCCCTTGGACGAGGAAGTTGACGAGACGCTATACAGACAACAGACAAGCACCAAAGATGAAGTTTTGACAACCTATGATATGGACACTTGATGAACTTTGCCATGGATCCCCAGTTTCCCTAGTATTTTTAAACTCACGCTAGCCCAACATTTTTTGTAAATCCGATGGCTCTGACAAAGCTATTTGCTCATGCCCAAGGAGCAATACAGCGCAAAGAAGACGACTCTCAACAGATACCGAACACAACTTCAACGACAGATGTACATTTCCCTGACATAGAATATCATTGCATTTTCCATAAGTGTTCTTCACCTTCATCTCTACAACCCTCAGGTAATAACACACATAGTATAGGGAATACAGGCACAGATATCAGCAATCACATATCCCCCCATTCATGTATCATCAACTAAAATGTGCTCCCCATTTTGTTCAAAATCCGAAAAGAGCTCGGTAAAGTTTGACAGCCCATCCACAGACCTGTACCACAGGATAAGAAGGAATTCAAATGTATACTTCGCAATACCTCGAAGCTTGATTTACCACACGTACGGCACGATGATACATGACCCTCCAAACATGGACTCATACACACATGCTTCTGCTTTCTCACTAGGTCATACCCTCTTCACACCTTCTCCTCTCTCCTCCCTTACCCAACCATGGAAATGAATTAACCACTGACAAATATTTTTCTCCTTTTGAAATGTTTTCAGGAAGTGGCAGTTATTATTGACTGCCAAAGGGTGGACTGTCAAAGTCAGAAAAATATCCCCATACACACTGCCATATTTGCACCGCACACTGGTCCGCGCTGCGCATGCGTACGCTCTCCCGTGAAGGCGCATACCCGCAATAGCGTGCACCCGCGGGCGCACGGTATGCGTATTTACGGTAGAGTTTATGTAGTCGTAGCGTGCGACTCATTCGTTACATATTTTCACAATTAATGTAGTTTGTAGATCATGATCCCTTTGATAGTTTCTGAAAGTTTGGTTAATATAGAATGTCCCTGAGCTGAGGAATCCCTCTTTGTATCGTAGGAAGGGTCTAACAGGAGTCATGCAGTAGTGTTTGGTACCCATCGGAAGAGTATTTAAATAGCAATATTCCGGTGTTGGTTTGGAGCGTATTAATCGCTCGTGCGAATAGTTATGGACATAAGAAGTTTATGTCCATTTCTACTATTTACTCATACTCAGGTATGCGGCGGGAAACCTAGTTCCCCACCCACCTGAGCTGTTTGAAATCGTCACAGCCCACCTGTATGAATCAACCTATGACCTTTTGTTATGATGCAGGGCCGAATTCCGACGTCCAATGGACAATGGGATTGTAGGGACTGTAGGATTGCATTGTGTGTGGGGCATAAATAGGCAGGCCGACCACATCCAGCTCTCACTCTTCAACGGTTCTCATTGCTGAAAATCGGGTGCTGGATGTCCAGGCGCATGCGATCGTTTCCCCTTGTGCGTAAGTTTCTCTCCGTAATCATTGTCTTTCTGTGAGCCATTTCTCTCATATATCTCTCTCTCTCTCTCTCTCTCTCTTCTCCTTCTCTCGTATCTCCCATTGACTAGTATTGTATTGTATTGGATCAGCATAGTATTGTATTGTATTCCTTGTATAGTTATTTGGTTAGGAAGTCTCTGTTATATTGTAGTGTATCATTTGTACTGTTATCCCCTTTTACAAGTATATTAGATATAATACAGTTAATAGGCTTTGGACCCTAAACCAGTATCTGTGTATTTCCTATAGTGTTAAGTGTTCACTTGAGCGTCGGTGACGCTCAAGCAGCTTTGTAGTTAGTCAGGTTACACAAGGTTGCACTTACACCCTGTATTCACATTAAGGTATTCTGTGTATTTCATTGGTATAAGGTTTAGACATAAAGGTATAGCGTTGTGAGCGTCAGCGCCGCTGGTGATCTCCTCGTGGTCTCGAGCGTCCGCTACGCCATAGCGAATCATTACTCTAGTCATAGCCCTTAACGTGCTGTCCTGTGATCGCTGGGCCGTGAGCGAACGTGACGCTTGAGCGTCTCGCCTACGGCGGAGCGATCGTTACGCAACCAGCGTACCCGTACGGTACTTCTTAAATAAACAGCGTACAGTGTTCTTAGACTTCATAAAGGGTTGTTTATACGACAAAGGAATTTAGCATTGTCAATATTAGCAGCAGACACAGTACAGTGCGGTAGTTCACGGCTGTGGCTACCTCTGTGTCGGCACTCGGCAGCCCGTCCATAATTGTATATACCACCTAACCGTGGTTTTTTTTTCTTTCTTTATACATACATACTAGTTACGAGTATACTATCTCTTTATCAACCAGTCTATATATTAGCAGCAGACACAGTACAGTGCGGTAGTTCACGGCTGTGGCTACCTCTGTGTCGGCACTCGGCAGCCCGTCCATAATTGTATATACCACCTAACCGTGGTTTTTTTTTCTTTCTTTATACATACATACTAGTTACGAGTATACTATCTCTTTATCAACCAGTCTATATATTAGCAGCAGACACAGTACAGTGCGGTAGTTCACGGCTGTGGCTACCTCTGTGTCGGCACTCGGCAGCCCGTCCATAATTGTATATACCACCTAACCGTGGTTTTTTTTTCTTTCTTTATACATACATACTAGTTACGAGTATACTATCTCTTTATCAACCAGTCTATATATTAGCAGCAGACACAGTACAGTGCGGTAGTTCACGGCTGTGGCTACCTCTGTGTCGGCACTCGGCAGCCCGTCCATAATTGTATATACCACCTAACCGTGGTTTTTTTTTCTTTCTTTATACATACATACTAGTTACGAGTATACTATCTCTTTATCAACCAGTCTATATATTAGCAGCAGACACAGTACAGTGCGGTAGTTCACGGCTGTGGCTACCTCTGTGTCGGCACTCGGCAGCCCGTCCATAATTGTATATACCACCTAACCGTGGTTTTTTTTTCTTTCTTTATACATACATACTAGTTACGAGTATACTATCTCTTTATCAACCAGTCTATATATTAGCAGCAGACACAGTACAGTGCGGTAGTTCACGGCTGTGGCTACCTCTGTGTCGGCACTCGGCAGCCCGTCCATAATTGTATATACCACCTAACCGTGGTTTTTTTTTCTTTCTTTATACATACATACTAGTTACGAGTATACTATCTCTTTATCAACCAGTCTATATATTAGCAGCAGACACAGTACAGTGCGGTAGTTCACGGCTGTGGCTACCTCTGTGTCGGCACTCGGCAGCCCGTCCATAATTGTATACTAGTATCCAATCCATCCATCTCCATTGTTTACCTGAGGTGCCTTTTAGTTGTGCCTATTAAAATATGGAGAACAAAAATGTTGAGGTTCCAAAATTAGGGAAAGATCAAGATCCACTTCCACCTCGTGCTGAAGCTGCTGCCACTAGTCATGGCCGAGACGATGAAATGCCAGCAACGTCGTCTGCCAAGGCCGATGCCCAATGTCATAGTACAGAGCATGTCAAATCCAAAACACCAAATATCAGTAAAAAAAGGACTCCAAAACCTAAAATAAAATTGTCGGAGGAGAAGCGTAAACTTGCCAATATGCCATTTACCACACGGAGTGGCAAGGAACGGCTGAGGCCCTGGCCTATGTTCATGGCTAGTGGTTCAGCTTCACATGAGGATGGAAGCACTCAGCCTCTCGCTAGAAAAATGAAAAGACTCAAGCTGGCAAAAGCAGCACAGCAAAGAACTGTGCATTCTTCGAAATCCCAAATCCACAAGGAGAGTCCAATTGTGTCGGTTGCGATGCCTGACCTTCCCAACACTGGACGTGAAGAGCATGCGCCTTCCACCATTTGCACGCCCCCTGCAAGTGCTGGAAGGAGCACCCGCAGTCCAGTTCCTGATAGTCAGATTGAAGATGTCAGTGTTGAAGTACACCAGGATGAGGAGGATATGGGTGTTGCTGGCGCTGGGGAGGAAATTGACCAGGAGGATTCTGATGGTGAGGTGGTTTGTTTAAGTCAGGCACCCGGGGAGACACCTGTTGTCCGTGGGAGGAATATGGCCGTTGACATGCCAGGTGAAAATACCAAAAAAATCAGCTCTTCGGTGTGGAGGTATTTCACCAGAAATGCGGACAACAGGTGTCAAGCCGTGTGTTCCCTTTGTCAAGCTGTAATAAGTAGGGGTAAGGACGTTACCCACCTCGGAACATCCTCCCTTATACGTCACCTGCAGCGCATTCATAATAAGTCAGTGACAAGTTCAAAAACTTTGGGTGACAGCGGAAGCAGTCCACTGACCAGTAAATCCCTTCCTCTTGTAACCAAGCTCACGCAAACCACCCCACCAACTCCCTCAGTGTCAATTTCCTCCTTCCCCAGGAATGCCAATAGTCCTGCAGGCCATGTCACTGGCAATTCTGACGAGTCCTCTCCTGCCTGGGATTCCTCCAATGCATCCTTGCGTGTAACGCCTACTGCTGCTGGCGCTGCTGTTGTTGCCGCTGGGAGTCGATGGTCATCCCAGAGGGGAAGTCGTAAGCCCACTTGTACTACTTCCAGTAAGCAATTGACTGTTCAACAGTCCTTTGCGAGGAAGATGAAATATCACAGCAGTCATCCTACTGCAAAGCGGATAACTGAGTCCTTGACAACTATGTTGGTGTTAGACGTGCGTCCGGTATCCGCCGTTAGTTCACAGGGAACTAGACAATTTATTGAGGCAGTGTGCCCCCGTTACCAAATACCATCTAGGTTCCACTTCTCTAGGCAGGCGATACCGAGAATGTACACGGACGTCAGAAAAAGACTCACCAGTGTCCTAAAAAATGCAGTTGTACCCAATGTCCACTTAACCACGGACATGTGGACAAGTGGAGCAGGGCAGGGTCAGGACTATATGACTGTGACAGCCCACTGGGTAGATGTATGGACTCCCGCCGCAAGAACAGCAGCGGCGGCACCAGTAGCAGCATCTCGCAAACGCCAACTCTTTCCTAGGCAGGCTACGCTTTGTATCACCGCTTTCCAGAATACGCACACAGCTGAAAACCTCTTACGGCAACTGAGGAAGATCATCGCGGAATGGCTTACCCCAATTGGACTCTCCTGTGGATTTGTGGCATCGGACAACGCCAGCAATATTGTGTGTGCATTAAATATGGGCAAATTCCAGCACGTCCCATGTTTTGCACATACCTTGAATTTGGTGGTGCAGAATTTTTTAAAAAACGACAGGGGCGTGCAAGAGATGCTGTCGGTGGCCAGAAAAATTGCGGGACACTTTCGGCGTACAGGCACCACGTACAGAAGACTGGAGCACCACCAAAAACTACTGAACCTGCCCTGCCATCATCTGAAGCAAGAAGTGGTAACGAGGTGGAATTCAACCCTCTATATGCTTCAGAGGTTGGAGGAGCAGCAAAAGGCCATTCAAGCCTATACAATTGAGCACGATATAGTAGGTGGAATGCACCTGTCTCAAGTGCAGTGGAGAATGATTTCAACGTTGTGCAAGGTTCTGATGCCCTTTGAACTTGCCACACGTGAAGTCAGTTCAGACACTGCCAGCCTGAGTCAGGTCATTCCCCTCATCAGGCTTTTGCAGAAGAAGCTGGAGGCATTGAAGAAGGAGCTAAAAGGGAGCGATTCCGCTAGGCATGTGGGACTTGTGGATGCAGCCCTTAATTCGCTTAACAAGGATTCACGGGTGGTCAATCTGTTGAAATCAGAGCACTACATTTTGGCCACCGTGCTCGATCCTAGATTTAAAGCCTACCTTGGATCTCTCTTTCCGGCAGACACAGGTCTGCTGGGGTTGAAAGACCTGCTGGTGACAAAATTGTCAAGTCAAGCGGAACGCGACCTGTCAACATCTCCTCCTTCACATTCTCCCGCAACTGGGGGTGCGAGGAAAAGGCTCAGAATTCCGAGCCCACCCGCTGGCGGTGATGCAGGGCAGTCTGGAGCGACTGCTGATGCTGACATCTGGTCCGGACTGAAGGACCTGACAACGATTACGGACATGTCGTCTACTGTCACTGCATATGATTCTCTCACCATTGAAAGAATGGTGGAGGATTATATGAGTGACCGCATCCAAGTAGGCACGTCACACAGTCCATACTTATACTGGCAGGAAAAAGAGGCAATTTGGAGGCCATTGCACAAACTGGCTTTATTCTACCTAAGTTGCCCTCCCACAAGTGTGTACTCCGAAAGAGTGTTTAGTGCCGCCGCTCACCTTGTCAGCAATCGGCGTACGAGGTTACATCCAGAAAATGTGGAGAAGATGATGTTCATTAAAATGAATTATAATCAATTCCTCCGCGGAGACATTGACCAGCAGCAATTGCCTCCACAAAGTACACAGGGAGCTGAGATGGTGGATTCCAGTGGGGACGAATTGATAATCTGTGAGGAGGGGGATGTACACGGTGATATATCGGAGGGTGATGATGAGGTGGACATCTTGCCTCTGTAGAGCCAGTTTGTGCAAGGAGAGATTAATTGCTTCTTTTTTGGGGGGGGTCCAAACCAACCCGTCATATCAGTCACAGTCGTGTGGCAGACCCTGTCACTGAAATGATGGGTTGGTTAAAGTGTGCATGTCCTGTTTTGTTTATACAACATAAGGGTGGGTGGGAGGGCCCAAGGACAATTCCATCTTGCACCTCTTTTTTCTTTTCTTTTTCTTTGCATCATGTGCTGATTGGGGAGGGTTTTTTGGAAGGGACATCCTGCGTGACACTGCAGTGCCACTCCTAGATGGGCCCGGTGTTTGTGTCGGCCACTAGGGTCGCTAATCTTACTCACACAGTCAGCTACCTCATTGCGCCTCTTTTTTTCTTTGCGTCATGTGCTGTTTGGGGAGGGTTTTTTGGAAGGGACATCCTGCGTGACACTGCAGTGCCACTCCTAGATGGGCCCGGTGTTTGTGTCGGCCACTAGGGTCGCTTATCTTACTCACACAGCGACCTCGGTGCAAATTTTAGGACTAAAAATAATATTGTGAGGTGTGAGGTATTCAGAATAGACTGAAAATGAGTGTAAATTATGGTTTTTGAGGTTAATAATACTTTGGGATCAAAATGACCCCCAAATTCTATGATTTAAGCTGTTTTTTAGTGTTTTTTGAAAAAAACACCCGAATCCAAAACACACCCGAATCCGACAAAAAAAATTCGGTGAGGTTTTGCCAAAACGCGTTCGAACCCAAAACACGGCCGCGGAACCGAACCCAAAACCAAAACACAAAACCCGAAAAATTTCAGGCGCTCATCTCTAGTGTAAACATGGGACCCCTTTCAGTCCGTTTGGTCCGGGTGTTCGGTTTGTTGTTTTGCCAAGTACGTGGATTATAATCTGGACCCTGGATCAGGTGAGTATAATTATCTTTTATTTTCAGGTACCCGTGGATTCTACTTGGAGAAGAGGACCGACTGCTTCGTGTCAACATAGGTAAGTATGTTTGTGTCGACATGTGTGAAATAAAGTTTTACTGTCACGGTGTGTGTCTCCTGTTTTTATTTGGGTATTTTTTTTACATTAGAACTACAGGTACCAGCGAGCCCTTTTTCTCCCGCATGCTGGTACTTGTGGTTCTCCAAGTACCAGCTTGCGGGGGAGGCTTGCTGGGACTTGTAGTACTACTGGAAAAAACAATATTCTTAAAATTTTCTCAAGGCTATCAGCCCCCCATCCGCAGCCTTTGGATGGGGGGGACAGCCTCGGGCTTCACCCCTGGCCCTTGGGTGGCTGGGGGGGGACCCCTTGATTGAAGGGGTCCCCACTCCCCCAGGGTACCCCGGCCAGGGGTGACTAGTTGGATATTTAATGCCACGGCCGCAGGGCACTGTATAAAAGTGACCCCCGGCTGTGGCATTATCTGTCCAGCTAGTGGAGCCCGATGCTGGTGTAAAAAATACGGGGGACCCCTACTCTTTTTGTCCCTCGTATTTTTTGCACCAGCACCAGGCGCAGAGCCCGGTGCTGGTTTTAAAAATACGGGGGATCCCCTGTCCGTTTTCCCCCCGGATTTTTAGAACCAGGACCGGCTCGAAGAGCCCGAGGCTGGTTATGCTTAGGAGGGGGGACCCCACGCAATTTTTTTTCGGGTTTTTCCCATTCCATTTAAAAAAATAATAATAATAATAATAATAATCTTTTTAAAAATATATAAATAATACTTGTGCCTCCAAAAAAGACAAACCAAGTACCTAATCCCTTCTAATACAAATAGATATGCTATTACCAAAAAACGACGGTTACATTAAACCGAAACGTTAAGCTGTCAGAACAGGGTCACGTATGTTCTTGATTTTTGAAAAGTCCTAGAGTGCCGCCTATCGATTGTGATATGTTTGCTTTTTGAAGCTCAGGAGGGCACCAGGCAAGCTCTACATTTTACTACATTGGGAGTGCCGCATATCTACATCTGGTATATATATATATATATATATATTTGCCTTGGCAGCCCAACCATGCTGGTATCCATAGTTCAGTATAAAAATAAGTAAATCTAATAAATGTATGGTGGTGAAAGAAAAGCCCAGTTTCACTGAAAAAAAGTCACTTCTGCATGTTTTGAAATGAAAAAACAAAACAAAACTGAAGAACTGTAGGCAGGCACTGTCCGCCTACTTCGGTGACATCACAAGTTGGACAGAAGTTGGAAGGTTGGTTGGTCTGATGAAAAGTTGGTTAGATGTGTGGAGCACTGGTAAAAAGTTGGTGAGATGTGTGGGGCACTGTTTTAGTTGAACAGACAAGTTGGATGGTTGGAAGATTGGAGTGTTGGAGAAAAGTTGGTCTGATGTATGGCTAGCTATACTAGGACTTGTATTACAATAACAGAAGAACTACAGTTTGTAATATTGCTGATTTATTTACTGAACGAAGAGTTGTGCAGAGCATTTCAAAAGTGATTTATGTTTAATACATAAATGTTGTCTTTGTTTTCTGTAGTCAGTTTTATGCTACAGCATTTGAGGAGTTTGGGAAATTTCCTATATCTATATCAGAAAGCATCTATGATCTTTTTATTTTAATACAGATTATGGCTCTTCACAAAGTATCCACAAATACTACACAAATATCCACAAAGTACACAATGCTGTGTACTTTGTGGATATTTATCAAACCTGCTAAGGAGGCCAAGTGTAGTTGTTTCCCACAGCAACATATCAGATTCTAGCCATCATTTATCTAGTACATTCTATAAAATAATAGCTGAAGCAATGCTACCACTTATGCTCTCTCTAAAGGCCAGTACTCACCGGCAGATGTGGGGAGAGATGTGGGCTGAACGAACAACTCAGCAAACATCTCTCCCCCTGCTCAGCACAGCGCGATGTGTGCTGAGCGATGCGGGGGAGGACGGGGGGCTGCTCATTTAACCCAGCGGGTGAAGCAAGTGACCTGCTAGATTGGCCTGCATGCAGGCCAATCTAGCACCAGCGATAGTGATATGTTGGGCTGCGCATCGCTATCACTGTGAGGGGTACACACGGAGTGTTTGCTGCTTAAAATCTAAGCAATCTAGTCAGATTGCTTAGATTTTAAGCAGCGATCTCTTCGTGAGTACCCCCCTTTAGTTTTGAGAAATCTCCCCCCTTTGTGACTGTTATAATTACATCACATCTTGTAATTTCCTGTCAGATTTTGTATGCAGGTTTGAGTAGAAGATTTGCATTTGGAACCACTTTGGAATTGCAACTTATGATCTGCACTTTAACATTGTACTTTATTGCATATCAAATATGTATAAAAATGACTACATTGATGTTTTGTAATGATATGGTGATATGATATGGCAATTGTTGTATGGCTGGATACTTTTTTGATTGACTTGAAGGTGTTTATTTGCTATACAGTATAGTGTTTTTACAAACTTCACATTTTTGGTGTTTTTTCTGCTTGATTTGAAGACAATAGACACCATGAAAATGCTAACAAATTTGTAGGAATGTCAGTTTTACAAATTGTTTCACATATCTCTATAAAGTGCATACTTTTTAAGTATGTTTGTAAATTGTAAAAAAGTATTACCTTATTTATGGTCAATTACAAAATATGTGCTTTCTAAAGTGCAATTTCCAAGTGCATCGCAAGATAGGTATAGATTTGTAGTCCAAAATGGCATCATATGTTTTAAATTTGCTGAGCAAAGGCCAGAATACATTTCATATGTTTGTTTACATCACACCTTATGTGGTGGGCTTGTGAGTTTTTGGTTTATTGGTGTGGAAGTTTTTTCTGATATTTATAAAATTATAATATTTACATGATTTGTGGTTCAGTTCTCCAGAAATCCAAATCCACCCAAATTTAGTGGATCTGAATTAGACCAAATCATATCCGTATCTCATGAGGAGATCTGATTCGAAATGAGTCCCAGCTCCGAATTTCACGCTGTTCAATTTTTAAATCCGAGTTTTGGAATTTGAATTTAAAAAAATCACATGATTTTAGCTGTTTATTCTATTTTATACTGAACTGCAGTTTAAAAAACACAGGATGAAAATCAAACCAAACCAAAACACAACACCCTGTGCACATTTCTAGTTTATGGTTTATTGGGCATGCACTCCTCATAATGTTAACATCTTGACACTACCCTACTAGGAGTGATGGCATAATCCATCTGTATGTGTCCAATATATAAAGTTGAAAGGAGAGTTGTACGCCGAATGTTTGCTATGTTTGATCTACAGTAGTTGAAGTTCCCTGTCCACTCTTTTTCCTGCCATCATACTATTCCTATTTTTCTTACATTATTTTGATTTAATGCAAATAAAATATTTAATTGTGTAAAAACGTTACCTAATTTAATGTCACACACATCTGTCATTTTATTGATTAGTTTATCTTAAGGTTTTATTGATGCTGGCACACACATTGGGTGACCAACCGTTAAGGCAGGTATAGTGTAAGTGCTTCTTTGCAGAAAAGTTCTCCCAATTAACCCTTGGACAGCAAGACTCTTATTTCAAGAACTATGGACATGAAGTGATGGAAACAAGATAAAACATGGGCCAACAAAGAGACACATACTCAGTTGAACAAGCAAAAAGGCACCAACAAGAGTCAAATTAGAGGACAGAAAACAAAACATGGGAGATAAAGAGAACAGAACATATAATTGTATGGTAAACAAAGGCAGTTACCCAAGATACAGTAATTGAAAAAACTAAGGAAGGCATACAAAAGACATACTGTAAGCGGCAAATATAAACAGAAGTCGAACAGACAATAGACGCGCACCAAGTAAAGGAAAAACTGAACAATAACAAAGTTGGGATAGAAAGCTAAGACAGCTTCCCTCAGCACTATAGTTTGTAACTTAAAAGGTGAATATTTATTGGTTTACAACTTATACATCTGTGTGTCATTTTACTTTGCATTACTACTCAATATAAGTAGATGCAGCAAAAAAGGTTTCTGGAGAATAAATAAACAGTCACTGTCATGATTTTCCTGCAAGAGGACATGACCATTGGCTCATTGTGTGTTGTTGCATTACATTACTTTGTACAATACAGTGCTGGTAGTTATAAATAAGGTAGGTTTAACTACAGTATGGTACAGTAGGGAAATGTACAGATGCGTCTTTGCTGATCTTACATGCAATGCAGCAAGTGTGTCTGCGAACAGGAGCATGTGTACACACTCTCCTGTGCCCCGTTTGCTTATAGCTTGGTGCAGCTGATCTTATATGCGATGTATACAGTATGCATGTGTATACGCATTGCGTTTAAGATTAGCGAGGATACATGTGTATCAAACCTCGGAGAGAGATAAAGGGGAGAGAAAAAAGTACTAACCAATCAGCTTCAAACTGTCATTTTCCAGGCTGTGTTTGACAGAAGAAAAATTACAGATGCTGATTAATTTGTAGTTTATCTCTCTCTAAGATTTGAAAAATGTCCCCCAAGGAGTCACTTATTTCTGAGTGTTTTTAAGCTGCAAATAGTATTCCCCTACTGGTAAGATTTCAGGAGAAATCACTAGCTATGACTGCTTGTATTTTATGGCAAAGCAAGGTGTGGACTGAGACTGCTGTATAGATATTAGTAAAGTATTACTGTGGATTTGTATATTCTTATTTGACATAAACACAACCATATCTCTAAAAAAAATGAGGGGGAAGCAGATCACACTTGTAATTACTTTTATGGTCGTCTCTGTGACCTTCATTATACTTGTCATCTTCTACCAACTTTATGATTGTGCAAAAGGACATTTTACTTGTTATTTTCAATTTATAACATGCTCCGAGTCCTTACCTGGGGCATTTTGCATTGGAATGTAGGTTTTGCAACCCCCATTACATGTTTTTCTAGCAATAAACAATGCGATTTATATTCATTAACTAGTACTAGGTAGCAACATTGGTGAATGTTTAGTACTGGATATGCTTCAGTTAGCTTCAGTAAGCCAAATTTTAACTAATTAAGGTGGTGTAATTTGTATCCTTTACATATGCCCTCAAGGAATCACCTTAAAAGTTTCTACATGAATGCTTTAGCCTATGGCATGGAACATTAATGCATGAAGGGAAACACTTTTCTGAGTTTAGCTTAAAGCTATTAAGGAGCCAAAGCGAGGCAGAAAAAAAAGTATTTTTCTATGAATCTGGCCCTAGAAACTCACTGTGTCCCTCAGATTGAGTTTTGTCATAAAGTAATTGGTATCCCTTTTCCAGTTTCAAAAGAATGAACCATTTAGTTTCCCGTTATAGATAATTCCCAATCCAGCAATACATAAAATGTATGCTTTGCATGTAGTTCTAGTTACTAAAAAATCAGTTTGTTCAAAACAGATGAACAATAGTTTTCTGTCCAAGTGCTGCGTTGGCAAATAATAATACACATTTATAATGGGTCTGATTCATGTCTGCATGCAAATGCATTGTAATTTTGATATTATAGGCTACAGAACTGCTAATGTTAGCAATTGAAGCTGCCACCCAAGAATGAACTAATTCACAATTGTGTACACATTCATGGTCTATGCGCAATGAAGGAGAACATTGATTGCTAGGATAGCCCATTGGCTAAAAGACTGGATGCGGCCATAGTGACGCAGATGCCATGTTTCCCTGCATACATGATTGCAGCAGACTGCATATACATGTCACAAAACTGACAATGACATGCTTGCATTTCCCCTTAAACTTCCCATTAACACCTCCAAATGATAACTTCCTGTCAATCACTTTTCCATAAAATCCTCATTGTGAGCAGGATCGCAGTGGCATCTTGGCACATTGAGATCACAGCACATGCACAGTGTTACAATAATAGCTCCATTGAGTACAAACATGAATTAGGCCAAATATGAGGAAATTACTACAGGAAATGAGGAGGTTCTTTGTTGTATCACATCACAATGATTCTTAGCTACATAGAGTGCTAATGTTCACAGAGTTGAGTGAATTTTTGCTACTGTGCATGCACAGAAATCCCTATAAACTTGTGTGGCACATGCGTAACACAGTGTGTATTCACAGAGGCACAATTGTAATTGAGATGTACAGTATCAGGGAAGTACTTGAAATGTGCTTGGATTTCCTGGACAGTGACTGGAGGTGGCTATTGAGACAAATATAGTCCATCTTATAGGTATGTTATGGGAGTGTCATGGGTGTATCACATAAATAATTGTGAATTCAGCTGCTCACTTTGGAGGCCATACTCTGACAGAGAATCAAAGAAGCTGCCCCTAGCAAAGTCTAAGACGCATCAAGTGGGATTGTTGTATTTAAAGATACACTACTGTATGTGGGTATCTCAGTTCCTGCACATTCAGAAGCAATGCTTGTACAGGAGCAGAAGGGATAATACTAGCATTTGCATAAAGTTGCACATGCAAAAACAGTCTCACTAGCACAAATATTGTTAAAATATTCCCAAGGGTTAAGAAGTATGTAAGGTGCATCATGCCAGTGGGTATAACCATCCCATATAGTGTGTGTGGTCATGTCACATAGTGTGGGAGACATGTCCCTCATCTGTATCACATTTGGCCTCTCCCACCTCAGTAATAATACATTCTAACCTGTCACCACTATGGTGGCACATTCTCCTTCTCTCCCCATTACTTTTAACTACAAATTTTTTACATGACAAGAAAGGCTCAAAGCTATTTATAATGGTTGCAAGGGGTGCAGGGCCCACACTGCACACCCTACACAAATAATCACGTCTGTCTTTGTGTCGGCGCAACACAAATTAGTGGAAAAATGGCACAGGGACAATATTCCCAGAGTACTATAATTTTGTTCAGCAAGTTTTAGATACTATTGTATCTATCTTTCATGGATGTTTTAGTATTATCTTGAATTAAGCCTGATACAAGTGGACCAATTTGCCAGGATCTGCCTGTCTTCCATGAAAAACCCAGTGACTACATATTGTAGATGCAGATATGTAGAATATTTCCACATTTAACACACAACATTCACATTAAAGTGTAATTGTTTTGGGGGAAGTTACCATTTTGTACTGTTTATGGTTCCATTTCTGGACTCACAGGCAGTGTATGGTTGCCATTTTATGCCGTGTTTAGGTTAATAGCCACTCCAAGCCTGATTGATGAAAGCAGTAAACATCCAGGATTTAATATGGTATAACAGATTGCTCACATATCTGTGTCCCCCATCCGTGTCATCCCTGTCTGTCTGCCCCTCCTCTATAGAATGTAAGCTCTCACAAGCAGGGCCCTCAACCCTCATGCTTATCCTTCACTTACTTAAACTGTTTTGATTTTTAATTTATGTACTCTGTAATTGGGTGCTACGGATCACTTGTGGCGTGACATAAATAAAGGATAATAATAATAATAATAATAATAATAACAACTAGTGTTCAGATAATTACCACTGCATATTACAGTATGTGGATGAATAGTATAGTTAGCTGATAAGGTAAAAAGGAGAACATGGCTGTCAAGATTATGTTAGGGATCAATCGTGAGACATTAGACCACGTCACCCTTTGTGTTTATTAAATGTATTTATTTTATTTACCAAGCATGGTCACCTACAGATTAACTTTTATATATAAGGTCCAGCTGCAAGTTAATTTTGTATCAAATGTGGGCACTGCTATCATGTAGTGTTAAGACTGTTGACATCGGAGAAGCTTTGAAAGTGGCTCAGCAGCTTAAACATGTGTTTGCAAACATGTGTAACCTAATTCTCTGAATTTCTATTACCAGATAGGTTCAGGTATGGTTACAGGTAATTTTTAGTGTGCTGAAGGGAAATGTAGGGGTGGGATTTGCACCCCTCCCCCTCTCTGTTTGTCTGTGACCCCCTCCCTTCCTTTCCAGCACCTGATACATAATTATCTCCAGGAATGATCGAGCAACTACTATTTTTTTCTGCAGATGTAGAGAGATACTCACAGATCGGGTACTGTAATTGATAATGGTTTATGGGAGGTTGTAAAATGTTGTTTGGTGGCCCTTGTTATAAATATATCAATGGTAAAGACTTGTTAATCTATTCCCCAAATTCCTTGAAGGTCTGTGTATCACAGACCTTCATCTTAGACCCAAAAAAAACTCCATACCTGAGTGACAGCCTGTTCATGACAAAGGAGCCACAAAGCCTAATTAGTATCTGAACAAGACAGTGAGCCAGAGGAGAAGGCAGGCATAAAATGCCATATAAAATTCTAAAACTTTTGTACAATTCTTGAAAGCCCATCAGACATTGGGAATTGGCCGACCTTCTTTTGTCTTCCTACAGATTCTTGTATGTGAGACTGCTCCTTTTTAACCCTTTTTGTTTATAAGAAATATTTGCCTAAGATTATCTTTGAATTTTCTTTTCATTATTATTTTTTAAATATATTTTTAGTATTGTTATTATCTCTCTCATATTAAATTTAATTTAATAAGATTTGGACTCTGTGGTTCTTATCATATCCATTTTGCCTATGGATTCGGCCAGCCCATGCTACATATAGTTATTACAGGATACTATTTGGGTAGTAATAACTAGGAACTAATTGTATTGATATGAGTAACTTAAGGATTCTGATAAAGTTGCTCCTGAAAAAATTGGTGGCAGGTTAATTTGGAAAAATTAGTAGTGAGTGGGAGAAATAATTTCTATACACAGACCATGTGGTTGTTTTTTTTATTAACTCTGTGTCAAACCCATGTCATGCAGGCTTAAGTGAGTACTGAACTTTACCAGGTTATGGACAGCAGATAGAGATTGGAGTAACTTGGAACCTGGTCCATGACAATGGCAAATCATGAAATTTTTACATTCCCATTGCACAGTGCTCAGGTGAGGCTGCTGGTGGACATAGACAGTGCAGGTGGTGCTGCAGTCAGAATGAAACAGGCTGTGTGGCCATGGTCAGACATGGAAGATGTAGGGAAATTCCTAAACCTCTCACACTGCACTTGGAGCTATGGCAGACAGCCAAGCCAGACAGGAGTCTAAGCACTAATCCTTGGAGAGAAATAAAGTGGACAGAAAAGTACCAGCCAATCAGCTCTTAACTGTCATTTTTCAAACACAGTCTGTAACTTGGCAGTTAGGAGCTGATTGATTGGTACTTTATCTCTGCCAACTTTTTCATTCCCCAAGACTTAGTACAGAGACCCCTATATCAGAAATGCCCACCTTCAGAGACTGGAAGGTGATCTACCAGCAACTGCTGGGATCAAGAGGCAGTACCAGCCCCTTGGCTCCTTCTGATACCCCAAACTCCCTTCTTCTCACCAGAGCCACACTTGAAGGTGGTGTTTAGAAAAGAATTAGACCCTGAACCAAAACATGGGGGTTCACAACCATCTCTAGTTTAAATAAGAATAGGACTTTAACATATACACATACAAAACCCAATTACATAACTAATTCACTATTTGAAACATTTATGCATATAAACTCTTTAATGTAACTTATTTTTTCAGCTTTTATATATGTATTAACTGTTCTAAGCATTGATAAACTCAATTCTAGGCACTGAACGTAGATTACAGATTTAATTTAAATATGCGTCTATCCTTTATTCCTAATCTTACTCATAAAATTATAATTACCTATCTGGTATAAAATACAGATGGTCGGGATGCCGGCCGTTAGAATGCAAACAGTAGAATCCTGGCTGTCAATATCCCGGCAGCGGGGAGAGTGCAGGGAGTCCCCTGGGGAGGGAGTCAGTGGCTTGCTGAGCTCACCATAGGTTCTTTTCTTACATTATGGGTGACGTGAGCACCCACTAGTGGGAATAGCCCCTGTTAGCTGGGATTCCCGCTGGTGGTATTGTCAGCAGTCTGGACTCTGGCGTCATTATCCTGACCACCGGGATCTCGACTGCCAGCAATTTAACTGCATCCCTAGTAACACATTACACACCTCTTTAGCACACAAGTGTTAACATTTACAATAATATTTGGTATATCAACCTATGAAAAACACTAAGATCCTGAATATGAGTTGTACGCAATGCCAATATTCGTGCAAATGGTCAATGTTTTTTAGCTGCGCATGCGTCTAAGTAGCTAAAAAGTTGCATAGCACATACTGTACATCCCTTGGTGAGTACGCACTGGAGGCCTGATTCAGAGATTACATAGATACCATCTAAGCTGTGATTTAGCACGCAGCGGTTATATGAAAATATGCCAATGTCGCAGCTGCCTGGATTTTTATTGAGACACTTGCTAAAGGCTCCTTAGATTGTCCGCTTGAGTACAAAGATGCAGACATTGGAACACACGTCTGTAGATTATTGACCTTCACAGTGAGCCTATGGTCATGCAGAATGCCAGATGGAAGATGCTGGAGCCACTGTAACTGCATATGAGAGCAAGGTCGCAAGCTGTGATACGCCCCCAAAATGGTTGCAACATGTCTGCATTTGAGGTACTATGCCTGCATTACCTTCCACAAGCACTCCCTATCTTTGACCCACTTAGAAAAAAAATTACTCTAACTACTATAGCAAAACCATCTTGGCACTTATACGCATACAATGTGACTTATACGCATGCACTGTGACTTATACGCATGTACAGTGGAGAAAGAAGCATTCCATAGCCTATAACATCAACTTTGGATCAGTCTCCGAGTTTGTGATTGAGACACAGAAATGTTTTGGCCATTCCTGGGTAGTGACTGAGACCTGACTATTCGGATGCACTATTCACTATCTGATAAGCATGTTATGGGAGTGTTGCAGGCCTGTCGCATAACTGGTTGAGAACTCAGATGCTTTATCACTTATACTGGAGGTTGTACTCTGATGGAGTTTTAATGGTGTGTCCAATGGTTGCACCAAAAATAACACCAGATGGGTGTCCCACTCCTTGCACATTCATATGCACACTTGTACACGTGGGGAAAGGGCTTTTCTTTCCATTTGCATAAAGTGAATCATATAAGGGAAAGGAGGGAATGGGGATAAATCTCTGCACCAGTATAGTAATCTCAATAGATTGACAAATACCCCGATCTATATTCATCAAAAATAATTTTTAATTCACATATGAAGATTTCCGGTGGTGCTGCCAGAGACAAGATATATAGACACAAGAAAACTGAAGGGGAAAGAATGTCTCATTGTTGGCGCACAAAAAAGTAGTTCATTAAAATGTAACTTTTATTATATCCATAAAAATAATCTAATCATGAAATAAAGACAATTCATACAACACATATAGGGAATAAAGTTTTCAAAATAGTGATATTAAAATCAAGGCACGCTCACTCCTCAAAATTACACTGTTAATCTATATCATATCTAGATATACAGTAATGTAGATTAACGGTGTGATTTTGAGGAGTACACACACAAGTTCATATTTATACTCCAATATTATATATACTTACCTGGAATTGATCTCTCTAATAGATACTATATCCTCAAAACTTATCCATAGAAGTCCTCCAATTGAATAGTATTGCGCTCCATCCTCAGTTACGGCATAAAATGAAAACATAGCAGATGGGTAGCATGCCTTGATTTTAATATCACTATTTTGAACACTTTATTCACTATATGTATTGTATGTATTGTGATTAGATGATTTTTATGAATATAATAAAAGTTATATTTTACTGAACTACTCTTTTGTGTGCCAGCAAAGGCACATTCTTTCAGTTTTCATTTGCATAAAGTTGCAGAAACGACTACAGCCAAAGATGCTAAAGTGACCGCAGCTGGCGTGTCAGTATCAGCCCCTTAATGTTAAAGTTTAAAATATCTTGGGGAGATGTACTAAGCCTAGAGTAGTGATACATTTCAAGATGATAAAGTACCAACATATCAGCTCCTAACTGCCATGTTACAGGCTGTGTTTGAAAAATGACAGTTAGGAGCTGATTGGTTGGTAATTTATCACTATAATTTGTTACCTTTCAAGGCTTAGGCCTAATTCAGATCTGATTGCAGCAGCAAATTTGTTAGCAAATGGGAAAAAACATGGGGGTAATTCAAACCTGATCTTTGCAGCAAATTTGTTAGCAACAAACACAGTATTCCTGGCGCTGCAATTGTCGGTTTTGAAAGCAGCTCTCTCAGGGGTAATAGGTCATTTACCCCAAAATAGACCAAAAGAAATACAATATGAGAGTGCGCTTTTCAAATCCAATGTAGATTTTATTAATTTAAAAAAATTATTGTATACACACAATTATATATAATCTGCCGGCCGGCTACATAAAAAGCTTATTTCAATTAGATATAAAAGATATTTATATATAATTTGTTAAAACTTAATTTCAATAACAATCCTAAATGCTTATATTCTCATTGTGCTGAGTTTTTATCCAAATACTACAATCACTTTTCCCAAGTCACTCTGCCCAAGTCCATATATTTCTAAGAACATTTGGCAACTTATTGCACCAGTTGTAATTGATAGCAATCTGTTGAGCAAGGCCATACAAATTGAAGCCAAGCAAGTGGTTAGTAACAATGTAAACCACAGCCTTTCTCACGGCTGAGCAGTTCCATTTAGGCAGTTCATAAATTGATTTTGTTACAGCTGTAACTGATTAGAAATACTATGTATCAATTTAAGATTTGTATACCATACAGGATGTCTCTGTTGTCCACCTTGTATACATGCATACGGCGTCCCTCCTGGTTAGTGTTTCTCGTCACTGTCCATTTTCTCTGGAGGGGAATCAATTTGTATATCACTCGCCGCTCTTATCCTCCCGGCGCTTAGCCGCACGGCTGGTATTTTTCCTCATCAGCCTTACTGGAGGTTCGTGGACTGATGTCGGGCAAAGAAGGCACACGCTTCCCCTCGCCTTCGGGGTGTTTGCGTTCGTTGACCAGCTGATGTGCAAAGTGGTGCTGTCTGTGTGAGAGTATGTGACAGACGCGTTTCCCCGCCTACTCAAGAGCATCGGCGGCTTCCTCAGTGTCAAGTGACTTGGGAAAAGTGATTGTAGTATTTGGATAAAAACTCAGCACAATGAGAAAATAAGCATTTAGGATTGTTATTGAAATTAAGTTTTAACAAATTATATATAAATATCTTTTATATCTAATTGAAATAAGCTTTTTATGTAGCCGGCCGGCAGATTATATATAATTGTGTGTATACAATAATTTTTTAAAATTAATAAAATCTACATTGGATTTGAAAAGTGCACTCTCATATTGTATTAAATTTGTTAGCAGTTGGGCAAAACCATGTGCACTGCAGGGGGGCAGAATATGTGCAGAGTTAGATTTGGTTGGGGTGTGTTCAAACTGAAATCTAAATTCCTGTGCCGCATATTGTGTTGTATAACTCCAGAAACATAATGGAGAACAAAAATTTGAGGATAAAATAGGGAAAGATCAAGAACCACTTCCTCCTAGTGCTGAAGCTGCTGCCACTAGCCATGATATAGATGATATGATGATATAGATGATGAAATGCCATCAACGTCATCTGCCAAGGCCGATGCCCAATGTGATAGTAGAGGACATGTAAAATCCAAAAAGCCAAAGTTCAGTAAAAAGATCCAAAAAAAGAAATTTAAATGGTCTGAGGAGAAACGTAAACTTGCCAATATGCCATTTACGACACGTAGTGGCAAGGAACGGCTGAGGACCTGACCTATGTTCATGACTAGTGGTTCAGCTTCACATGAAAATGGAAGCCCTCATAACTGAGACCTTGACACTTATGTTGGTGTTAGACGTGCGTCCGGTATCCGCCATTAGTGCAGTGGGATTTAGACAATTGATGGAGGTATTGTGTCCCTGGTACCAAATCCCATCTAGATTCCACTTCACTAGGCAGGCGATACCGAGATTTTGCCATTTAATTTCAGTGATTTGGACGTATAATTATTAATTCCAGTGATTTTGCCTATTAATTCCAGTGATTTGTAAGTATAATTCCAGTGATTTTGCAGTATAATTCCAGTGATTTGGACGTATAATTATTAATTACAGTGATTTTACCAATTAATTCCAGTGATTTGGACGTATAATTACAGTGATTTTGCAGTATAATTACAGTGATTTGGACGTATAATAATTAATTACAGTGATTTTGCCAATTAATTATAGTGATTTGGACGTATAATTATTAATTACAGTGATTTGAATGTATAATTAGTTATTTGGACATATAATTATTAATGACAGTGATTTTGCCAATTAATTCAAGTGATTTGGACGTATAATTCCAGTGATTTTGCCAATTAATTCCAGTGATTTGGACGTATAATTATTAATTACAGTGATCTTGCCAATTAATTCCAGTAATTTAGACATATAATTACAGTGATCTTGCCAATTAATTCTAGTGATTTGGATGTATAATTATTAATTACAGTGATTTTGCCAATTAATTCCAGTGAGTTGGACATATAATTATTAATTACAGTGATTTGGACGTATAATTCCAGTGATTTGGACATTTAATTATTAATTCCAGTGATCTTGCCAATTAATTCCAGTGAGTTGGACGTATAATTTCAGTTGGAATTATTTGTGTCGCTTGGCTTAGTCATACAGCTACCTCATTGCACCTCTTCGACATCTTTGCATGAGGTGCTGTTTGGGGCCTAGTTTTTGAAAAGTGCCATCCTGTCTGACACTGCCGTATGAGTCCAGGGGTACTGCTGTATTAGTCCTGGGGTACTGCCGTATAAGTCCACCAATTGCAGAATTTTAAAAAAATGACTGGAGCATGCTGGAGATGCTGTCAGTGGACCAAACAATTGCGGCCCACTCTCGACATTCAGCCACTACGTGACCCTACTAGATGGGCCAGGTGATTGTGTCACTTAGCTTAGTCATACAGCAACCTCAGTGCACCTTTTTTTCTTCTTTGCATCATGTGCTGTTAGGGGCCTTTTTTTATCTTCCCTACTGTCTGCCACTGCAGTGCCACTCCTAGATGGGCTAATTGTTTGTGTTGCTTGGCTTAGTCATACAGCTACCTCATTGCACCACTTCTACATCTTTGCATGAGGTGCTGTTTGGGGCCTTTTTGTTATAGCTGCCCTCCTGTCTGCCACTGCAGGGCAACGCCTAGATGGGCCAATTGTTTGTGTCTTTTGGCTTAGTCATACAACTACCTCATTGCAATTATTTTTCTTCTTTGCATGATGTGCTGTTTGGGG
This sequence comes from Pseudophryne corroboree, assembly GCF_028390025.1. Lineage (NCBI taxonomy): Eukaryota > Metazoa > Chordata > Amphibia > Anura > Myobatrachidae > Pseudophryne > Pseudophryne corroboree. The sequence continues at coordinate 620,907,574 of NC_086445.1, forward strand.
CCTTTTTTTTTTGCATATCAGCCCTCCTGTCTGCCATTGCAGTGCCACGCCTAGATGGGTTAATTGTTTGTGTTACTTGGCTTAGTCATACAACTACCTCATTGCAATTCTTTTTCTTCTTTGCGTTATGTACTGTTTGGGGCCTTTTTGTTATAGCTGCCCTCCTGTCTGCCACTGCAGTGCCACACCTAGATGGGCCAATTGTTTGTGTCGCTTGGCTTAGTCTTACAACTAAATCATTGCAATTCTTTTCCTTCTTTGCATGATGTGCTGTTTGAGGCCTTTTTTTATATCTGCCCTCCTGTCTGACACTGTAGTGCCACTCCTAGATGGGCCAGGTGTTTGTGTTGTCCACTTGTGTCGCTTAGCTTAGTCATCCAGCAACCTCGGTGCAACCTTTTGGCCTAAAACAATATTGTGAGGTGAGAGGTGTTCAGAATACACTGGAAATGAGTGGAAATTATTTTTATTGAGGTTATTAATACCGTAGGAGCAAAATTACCCACACATTCTGTGATTTTAGCTGTTTTTATGTTTTTTTCAAAAATCATCCAGATCCAAAACCAAAACCAAAACACGAAAGGGTGGTTTTGGCAAAACCAAGCCAAAACCAAAACATGAAAGTGGAATTAGAACCAAAACCAAAACACAAAACACAAAAATTTCCACCCGCACATCTCTAATATACGCACACAGTATACATGCATTTCACACATACTATAAATGCACACAGCATACATACATACATGCCATACATACACACAGTATACATGCACACAGCAGACATACATGCCATACATACATACATAGTATGCATGCACACAGCATACATACATACATACATACTATACATGCACACAGCATACATACATGCCATACAGACACAGTATACATGCACACAGCATACATACATACATGCCATACACAGCGGCCTATCTACTCATTGGCCAGGATGGCACTCTCCAGGGGTGGCAGCCGATCAGGGGTTGCTGCCCGACTGTGCCACTCTCGGCCAATGGGTGGAATACCTTAAGACGTAGTGTCTGGCAATACCTGCTGTGCCGATCTGCCTGTGCATTGACTGGGAAGGAGGGCGGATGATCGCTCAGCAGGCAGTAGCTGGCGCCGGTGTCCCGCTCCGCAATGCACTACAGGGAAGAAACTGAAAATAAACTACAACTCCCTGCAACCCTTGCTGTCGGGAGCTCCCAGCGGCAATGGCTGCTGGGAACTGTAGTTTATTTTCAGTTTCTTCATGTAGTTTAGTGCGGTGCCGGACACCAGCACCAGCTCCTGCCTGCTGAGCGATCCTCCACTCTCCAACCCAGGCAGCTCGGCACAGCAGGTATTGCCAGACACTACAGCTATCTGCTGGGATGTTGTGGGTTGGGGACTAGGGCTATGTGCTGTGTGGGGAGGCTATGTATGTGCTGGGAGTGGGGGTGACTACTACTATGTGCTAAGGGCGGACTACAGCTATATGCTGGGAGGGGATGGGCCCTATGGCTATGTGCTTGGGGAGGTGAGGGGCTATGTGCAGGGAGGGGGACTATGGCTATCTATGCTGGCAGGGAACTATTGTTATGTGATGGGATTGGAACTACTGTATGACTGTGTTGGGAGAAGTGGAGACTAGGGCTATGTGCTTGGGGGACTACGACTATTGCTTGGGGAGGTGGGGGCTATGGCTATTTACTGGGAGGGGACTATGGCTATGTGCTGGGAGGGGGATGGAGACTATGACTATATGACTGTGGGGGATTATCTGGCAATGTGGGGGCATATGTGTTTCTGGCACCATGGGGGCATATCTAGCAGCACGGGGGGCATATCTGGCACTATGAGGGCATATCTAGCACCATGGCGGCATGTGTATCTGGCATTGTGGGGGCATATCTGGCAAAGTAGGGGCATATCTGGCACTTTGGAGGCATATGTGTATCTGGCACTGTGGGGGCATATCTAACACCATGGGGGCATATATGGCACTGTGGGGTCATGTGTGTATCTGGCACTGTGGGGTCATGTGTGTATCTGGCACTGTGGGGGCATATGTGTATCTGGCAATATTGGGGGCATATGTGTATCTGGCACTGTGGGCTCATGTGTGTATCTGGCACTGTGGGAGCATATGTGGATCTGGCAATATTGGGGGCATATGTGTACCTGACAATATTGGGGGCATATGTGTATCTGACATTGCACTATTGGGGTCATATGTGTATCATGCCCCCATTTTCATTGGCCATGCCCCATGTGGCATGTGGCCACACCCAGTTTTGGTATATGCATGCCTTTGGCATGCGCACACAGTACCACTAAGGTTTTTTTCTATTTGCACCACTGGGTAGTGTGCTGCACTGCATTTCTTTGCACTACTATTTGATTACCTGGCCTTGGGTGGCATTGCCTCCTCAGCCAGGCCAGGCACTGCTGATGTCTCCCCAGTGTTAGAAGAATTACTGTGTGGGCATAGGGTCTAATTCAGGTTGGATAGCAAAACGCAATCCAACCTGAATTTTTGTGATGGGCCCACAGGCGCATGCGCAGTGCCCGTACTGCACATGCGGCTGCACTTTCTGTGGGTTGCCGCAGAAAATGCAATCGCCTCTGCCTATCAATCAGGCAGAGGTGGTCGTGGGGCGGGTTGCGGCAACGCTCCATTTCCAGGGAGGAGATGGAGCGGTGCAGGGGTGGGGCGAACCGAACGGTGGGCAGTGGCAGATGAATGGAGGCGTGCCGATGGAGTGGCCGTGGTGGCTGCATGACATCACACGCAGCAGCCGCGACAGGTAAAATATTGCTGGGACTCCTGTGGCCGCAGCTAAGCTGCACCGGCAGGAGTCATCTTTAGTTTCTGCTGACAAGCAGAAATTGTGAAGCCATTGCAATTTCTGCTTGTTGAAGGGGGTGAGGTGCCAGTCAGAATTTGCTAGCCTTACTGAATTAGCCCCAAAATGTGTAAAGGGAACTGCTACTGTGTGGGCAGGATGTGTATAAGGGTTACTACTGTGTAGCGTAATTTGAATTGGGGGAACTATTGTATGGTCATGCCCCTTTTCTACAAGATCGTGTCCCTTTTTTGCACATGCACCTTCCCTATTTCAAATATGGGGGGGTGCCAGTCCCTTACTTTGCCAGGGACGCCCGGACCCCTAGATACACCCCTGGCCATACATACACAGTATACATACACACAGCATACATACATACATACATACATGCCATACATACAGTACACAGTATAGATGCACACAGCATACATGCACACATGCCATACATAACACTATACATGCACACAGCATACATACATACATGCCACACATACAGTACACAGTATACATGCACACAACATACATACATACATACATACTTACATACATACATACATACATACATGCCATACATACACAGTATACATGCACACGGTCTAGTTAGACAGTCAATAGATAGACACAATATGCTAGACAGACATTAGGTCGACAAGATCAAACGGTCGACATGAAAAAGGTAGACAGTACAAATGGTTGACAGGGTCAAAAGGCCGGCATGGCCAAATGGTTGACATGAAAATAGTCGACATAAAAAAGATACTTACATGCCATATAAACATACACAGTATACATTCACACATCATACGTACATGCCATACATACACAGTATACATGCACACGGCATACACACACACCATTAACAGGAAGCACAGCCCCCACCCCCACACATGCCACTTACACAAACTGCTACAGTAATAGGGACATCATGTAGACTACTGGCCCCTCCTTCACCTGGCTGTTGCAGAGAGCAGAGACAGGGAGAATAGACTGCCTGCCTCACCCAGCTTGTCATAAAGCCCCACGTACTGCCTGAGAGGAGTTGCATGCTTTCGCTGCAGCTCCTCTTACAGACAGCCAGCAGTCGTCTGATAGTGTAAGGACTCAGAGGGAGCTGCTGCATCCGCGTTACAGGTGCAGCTCCTCCGTATACACAAACAAGAAAAAATGTAATCGGTCAGCAGTGCCGATGGATAGGTGGCCTGGGGGGGTTCTAGGTACTCGGAAACCCCACTGCGTGTGCGTATGTTATACCTAAAATAAACTAAACTATGTTTAATTTTAGTCTATATTTTCCAATAATGATCTTAGCATGTGGCATTGTTCCTCAAAAGTGATGATTGGGGAGATGTATAAAACATTTGAGAGAGATAAAGTGAAGAGAGATAAAGTACCAACCAATCAGCTTCTAACTGTCAGTTTGCAAACACATCTTGTAAAGTGACAGTTAGATGTTGATAGATCTGTACGTTGGCTCTCTCCAATTTATCTCTCTAAAAGGTTTGATACATCTCCCCCTGCATTTGAAAAACTAAAGGAGCTGATTGGTTGGAACTGTATCTTCCTCCTCTTTATGTATCTCCAAGCCTTGATGCATGACCCCCTATAGGAGGAAGCATTCTGTTATGTCTTCATATCATTTAATGCACATGATTACCAGATGACAGAAATTACAGTATTTGTGTGTTTTAACATCTGGTTTTTGGCACTGAGTAATGGTTTTCTAGATAATACCTGTAAGCACCATGAGTCCTGTTGGAGAAAAAGCGCTATATAAATAAAATTATTATTATTATTAATAATAATAATAATAATTAAAAAAAAATTCTTACTGCGAGACAAATAGTAATATTTTTCATATTATACCAGTCTCATGCCTTAATATTTCAATTTTAGCAAGTTTCAATAATTTATTGTGTTATGCTTTGTACTGCAGACACTTTGAGTAAAATCCATTATTAGCAAAACACTAGTAATAAGTACACGGCAGTGGTGAATGCCTAAAAAGATACGTGTCAGAATTTTCTTTATGAAACATCATATTTATTAAGTAGATTACAATTTGAAGCTTGGTTTAGAAAGAATTTCTCCCAACACATCCATTTTTTTTAACCATATTTTGTTATTTAAATAAACACAAAATCGATTTTGTGCACTATTTATCATCTTAATGGTTACCAAAGCTAGCAATATAATCTGTCATTGCTGAGTATGGCAACAACATTGTGGTTTATTAATATTTTATAAACATGGCATCTGAACATGCTACTCAACTGCCATAATGAAACATTTTCTGAGTGATACTAGGGTCTACTACTGTATAGAGTATACTGAGATGTGTACAACTGTACCCATTAAGAACCTTCTGTACAGTATATACTCTATTTCCTGAAGGAGTCAATGTAACGTAATCATGTTATAGGAGGTATAATAAAACTAAAGACAGAAATTAGGAGTCTTGTTAAGGGGACAATGTCATAGCATGTCATCTTAATAATTATTTTTGCTCAGAAAAAGAGGGGAAGGGGGCCACAATTAAGTTGCAGGTATACTGATAAAAATTAGCTAGATACAAGTACATTTACAGAAGAGAAGGTCCTAACAAAACTCTCAAAACTGAAAGTGGATAAATCAAAGGGGTACATCCAGGGATACTAAAAGAGTTTAAAGGAGTGCTGGTAGCACCATTAACAGAATATTCAACCAGTCTCTAGCTATAGTAGTAATGCCAGGAGACTGGAAAAGAGTGAATTTAGTCCTGCTACACAAAAGTGGAAGCAAGGAAGAGGCAAGTAACTGCTGACCAGTGAGCCTTACATCAGTAGTAGGGAAATTGAAGGAAACACTCTTAAAAGAAAGAGTTTTAGAATATGTCAAATTCATCAATTTACAGGATGGATTTACTGGGGGAGATCATGTCAAACAAATATTTTTGACTGTTTTGATTGGGACTGTATATGTAGCTTACTGTATCTAGACTTTTGTAAGGTTTTTGACACTGTTCCACATTGAAGACTTTAATTAAACTTGAAAGCTTGGGACTGGATTCTAAAATGGTTTAATGGAAAAGATCTTTGTTGCAAGATCGAAAACAGAGTTGTGGTAAATGGAGTGCATTAACAGGAGGGAAATGTTACCAGTGGAGTACCCCAGGGATCTTTACTTGGACCAGTGCATTTTAATATCTTTATTTGTGACATTGCAAATGGTATTAAAGGGAAGGTATGTCTTTTTGCAGATGTCACAAATGTATGCAACAGGGTAGACACACCAGGGGGGAGAGGTGGGGGGTAAAATATATGATTGATTAGCTACATAGACTTAGATGACTGCTTAAGAGCATGACAACTGGGGGGCGTGGTCTGGGGTCTGAAGGAGGCAGACGTGTTGGAATAGAGCTCTTTAGACCCATAGCCCAAATTAACTATCCCCCTTGTGTCTACGCCTACTAGGCCACCCCACTTCTTCTGCTGCCCTCCTGGTGCCCCCCCAGCTGAGACCCCTGAGGTACCGCGGAATCGGGGAGCAGTTTTAACTGCTCCCGCGGATTGCGGCCTGCGGGGTCGGAAGAAGCCGGGGCCTCGATTTTAGCAGTAGGCCGGGGACGGCTCCGGGACCCGCTGATCGGGCCGCGAACATCGAAAAAGAACTTCAAACACCCACCTGCCGCCGGCCGCTTGCTGCGGCTAGTCGTTTTCTCCCTGCCTCCGGCTTCCACAGTGACAGGGACCCGGCAACTCGGCAGACGGGAGGAGGACGGAGGACGCCCAGCGGCCATCTTGGATTCAGTGAAAGGCACTGTACTGTGCTTTCACTGCAGCTGCAACTCCGTGCAGAAAAGAAATAAGGGAGACCCACAAAGCTGAGCCATATAGGCTTGCCCACACTACAAAATACTACAAAAACACCCCCACCCATCTATCCATCCACTCATCCACCCATCCATCCATCCATTCATCCATCCATCCATCCATCCACCTATCCATTTAATTACTCTTTATAATTGCTGGCTGACTCCTTAAGCGGTGGCCTGGGGTCCTGTATATACACCCCGATCGAGATATATCAGAGGCACCACCATTACAAGTGAAAATATGGGCCCCTAGCCTCGTGCATGCCTGCCTGATGCCACCCTAAGACCACGAGGGGGGTTCTTGCACGACGACGGCCCTCATACTACATAATACCGAGGAAATGTGAAAGTGTAATTCTAATCTGCTCTATCTAAAGACCGATCTCATGGTGAAAGGGATAAAGAAAAAAAAGAAGGCCAAGACTAAGCCGGACGAGATTCCTCCCCCCGCGAATCGACGTTCATCAGATCTACGTCAGTTCCTAACCTCTCCAACCTCGACCCTCTCTGCCTCTACTAACGTCCCGACCTTCTCGAGTGTACACGACCCGGTGGACGACATGACCTCCCCTGGGCCTCCGGAGCCCTCACAGGCCCTCTCCTTATCTGCGGAGATAAGTGAAATATTGTCTCATGTACGATCACTTCCCACGAAACAAGACTTCTCCGCCTTGGAGACCCGTCTACTATCCACCATCACTCAGGAAGTGACAGCGCTCCGACAAGATATGTCCCAAATCGCGACTCGAGTCGATGTCCTAGAACGCCATGAATCGTCTACTGTGGACTCTTTGACTAGATTTCGGGAAGTGCTATCTCACCAACGGGACAATATCTCCTTCTTAAAGTCGCGCATAGAGGACATGGATAATCGCGGCCGGCGAAATAATATTAGAGTCAGGGGCCTGCCGGAGAGCGTCCAGCAAACAGACCTGGTACACGCCTTATCTAAGATATTCGGGGAACTTATCGACCTGGACCCGAATAAAGACATCATATTCGATAGAGCTCACAGAGCCCTTCGCCCTCGAGGCTTGCCCTCCGACAGACCACGGGACGTGATTTGTAGGCTACACTATTACACCCAAAAAGAGGATAAATGAGGTCGGCCCGTCTACTAGACAACATTGAATTTCAAGGCGACAAGATTCAGATATTCCCTGACCTTGCCTGGTCAACCTTACAACAACGTCGCGCCTTGAAACCTCTTACAGACTCTCTCAGGAAGCTCGAGCTGAAATACAGATGGGGCTTTCCATTCTCCCTCCAGGTCTCTCATGGCGGCAAAATTGCGAGTCTTTCTAGACCGTCGGATTTACAGGCTTTCTTCACGACTTTAGGTATCCCCCCGGTTCCGGTTCCTGACTGGGACGCCTTTCACCACCTTCCGGACTTACCTGTTGTACTCCCTCCAGAGGACGCGTGGCAGCAAGTTCGCACCCCGCGGATGCGGGGATCCACTCCTGGCCCACGACTTTTGAAGCCTCCTTGAGTGCGAGGCCTCGTCCCGAGTGGATGTAATTTTACTTGCCGAATATGTTATACATTGATTTTTTCTATCTTTTCATAGTGCAAGGTATTGTTCACCAATGTGATCGGTTTTTGTTTTTACTTGTATTTTCTCTTTTCCTTTTTATTTCTTGTTGTTTTTGTTTACATGGGTGGATAACAGTGTACAGACACTAAAGTCTATTGATACCCGGCTAGATGACTTGAGGTTTGTCTGTGCGCTCTTATACTAGAGATGAGCGGGTTCGGTTTCTCTGAATCCGAACCCGCACGAACTTCATGTTTTTTTTCACGGGTCCGAGCGACTCGGATCTTCCCGCCTTGCTCGGTTAACCCGAGCGCGCCCGAACGTCATCATGACGCTGTCGGATTCTCGCGAGACTCGGATTCTATATAAGGAACCGCGCGTCGCCGCCATTTTCACACGTGCATTGAGATTGATAGGGAGAGGACGTGGCTGGCGTCCTCTCCATTTAGATTAGGAGAGAGAGAGAGAGAGATTGACCTGAGGCTGATACTGTAGAAGAGAGTGCAGAGTTTAGTGACTGACCACAGTGACCACCAGCAGTGCAGTTGTTTTATTTAATATATCCGTTCTCTGCCTGAAAAAAACGGTACACACAGTGACTCAGTCACATACCATATCTGTGTGCACTGCTCAGCCCAGTGTGCTGCATGCCTGCATCATCTATGTATATATTATATATCTGACTGTGCTCAGCTCACACAGCTTATAATTGTGGGGGAGACTGGGGAGCACTGCAGTGCCAGTTATAGGTTATAGCAGGAGCCAGGAGTACAAGACAGTCACATACCATATCTGTGTGCACTGCTCAGCCCAGTGTGCTGCATCATCTATGTATATATTATATATCTGACTGTGCTCAGCTCACACAGCTTATAATTGTGGGGGAGACTGGGGAGCACTGCAGTGCCAGTTATAGGTTATAGCAGGAGCCAGGAGTACATATTATATTAAAATTAAACAGTGCACACTTTTGCTGCAGGAGTGCCACTGCCAGTGTGACTGACCAGTGACCTGACCACACTGACCACCAGTATAGTTAGTAGTATACTATATTGTGATTGCCTGAAAAAGTTAAACACTCGTCGTGTGACTTCACTTGTGTGGTGTTTTTTTTTTTATTCTATAAAAAACTCATTCTGCTGACAGACAGTGTCCAGCAGGTCCGTCATTATATAATATATATACCTGTCCGGCTGCAGTAGTGATATATATATATTTTTTATATCATTATTTATCATCCAGTCGCAGCAGACACAGTACGGTAGTTCACGGCTGTAGCTACCTCTGTGTCGGCACTCGGCAGTCCATCCATAATTGTATACCACCTACCCGTGGTTTTTTTTTCTTTCTTCTTTATACATACATACTACTACATCTCTTTATCAACCAGTCTATATTAGCAGCAGACACAGTACAGTACGGTAGTTCACGGCTGTGGCTACCTCTGTGTCGGCACTCGGCAGTCCGTCCATAATTGTATACCACCTAACCGTGGTTTTTTTTTCTTTCTTCTTTATACATACATACTACGACATCTCTTTATCAACCAGTCTATATTAGCAGCAGACACAGTACAGTACGGTAGTTCACGGCTGTGGCTACCTCTGTGTTGGCACTCGGCAGTCCGTCCATAATTGTATACCACCTACCCGTGGTTTTTTTTTTCTTTCTTCTTCATACATACATACTACGACATCTCTTTATCAACCAGTCTATATTAGCAGCAGACACAGTACAGTACGGTAGTTCACGGCTGTGGCTACCTCTGTGTCGGCACTCGGCAGTCCGTCCATAATTGTATACCACCTAACCGTGGTTTTTTTTTCTTTCTTCTTCATACATACATACTACGACATCTCTTTATCAACCAGTCTATATTTGCAGCAGACACAGTACGGTAGTTCACGGCTGTAGCTACCTCTGTGTCGGCACTCGGCAGTCCGTCCATAATTGTATACTAGTATCCATCCATCTCCATTGTTTACCTGAGGTGCCTTTTAGTTGTGCCTATTAAAATATGGAGAACAAAAATGTTGAGGTTCCAAAATTAGGGAAAGATCAAGATCCACTTCCACCTCGTGCTGAAGCTGCTGCCACTAGTCATGGCCGAGACGATGAAATGCCAGCAACGTCGTCTGCCAAGGCCGATGCCCAATGTCATAGTACAGAGCATGTCAAATCCAAAACACCAAATATCAGTAAAAAAAGGACTCCAAAACCTAAAATAAAATTGTCTGAGGAGAAGCGTAAACTTGCCAATATGCCATTTACCACACGGAGTGGCAAGGAACGGCTGAGGCCCTGGCCTATGTTCATGGCTAGTGGTTCAGCTTCACATGAGGATGGAGGCACTCAGCCTCTCGCTAGAAAAATGAAAAGACTCAAGCTGGCAAAAGCAGTAGCACCGCAAAGAACTGTGCGTTCTTCGAAATCCCAAATCCACAAGGAGAGTCCAATTGTGTCGGTTGCGATGCCTGACCTTCCCAACACTGGACGTGAAGAGCATGCGCCTTCCACCATTTGCACGCCCCCTGCAAGTGCTGGAAGGAGCACCCGCAGTCCAGTTCCTGATAGTCAGATTGAAGATGTCAGTGTTGAAGTACACCAGGATGAGGAGGATATGGGTGTTGCTGGCGCTGGGGAGGAAATTGACCAGGAGGATTCTGATGGTGAGGTGGTTTGTTTAAGTCAGGCACCCGGGGAGACACCTGTTGTCCGTGGGAGGAATATGGCCGTTGACATGCCTGGTGAAAATACCAAAAAAATCAGCTCTTCGGTGTGGAACTATTTCAACAGAAATGCGGACAACAGGTGTCAAGCCGTGTGTTCCCTTTGTCAAGCTGTAATAAGTAGGGGTAAGGACGTTAACCACCTCGGAACATCCTCCCTTATACGTCACCTGCAGCGCATTCATAATAAGTCAGTGACAAGTTCAAAAACTTTGGGTGACAGAGGAAGCAGTCCACTGACCAGTAAATCCCTTCCTCTTGTAACCAAGCTCACGCAAACCACCCCACCAACTCCCTCAGTGTCAATTTCCTCCTTCCCCAGGAATGCCAATAGTCCTGCAGGCAATGTCACTGGCAATTCTGACGAGTCCTCTCCTGCCTGGGATTCCTCCGATGCATCCTTGCGTGTAACGCCTACTGCTGCTGGCGCTGCTGTTGTTGCTGCTGGGAGTCGATGGTCATCCCAGAGGGGAAGTCGTAAGCCCACTTGTACTACTTCCAGTAAGCAATTGACTGTTCAACAGTCCTTTGCGAGGAAGATGAAATATCACAGCAGTCATCCTGCTGCAAAGCGGATAACTGAGGCCTTGACAACTATGTTGGTGTTAGACGTGCGTCCGGTATCCGCCGTTAGTTCACAGGGAACTAGACAATTTATTGAGGCAGTGTGCCCCCGTTACCAAATACCATCTAGGTTCCACTTCTCTAGGCAGGCGATACCGAGAATGTACACGGACGTCAGAAAAAGACTCACCAGTGTCCTAAAAAATGCAGTTGTACCCAATGTCCACTTAACCACGGACATGTGGACAAGTGGAGCAGGGCAGGGTCAGGACTATATGACTGTGACAGCCCACTGGGTAGATGTATGGACTCCCGCCGCAAGAACAGCAGCGGCGGCACCAGTAGCAGCATCTCGCAAACGCCAACTCTTTCCTAGGCAGGCTACGCTTTGTATCACCGGTTTCCAGAATACGCACACAGCTGAAAACCTCTTACGGCAACTGAGGAAGATCATCGCGGAATGGCTTACCCCAATTGGACTCTCCTGTGGATTTGTGGCATTGGACAACGCCAGCAATATTGTGTGTGCATTAAATATGGGCAAATTCCAGCACGTCCCATGTTTTGCACATACCTTGAATTTGGTGGTGCAGAATTATTTAAAAAACGACAGGGGCGTGCAAGAGATGCTGTCGGTGGCCAGAAAAATTGCGGGACACTTTCGGCGTACAGGCACCACGTACAGAAGACTGGAGCACCACCAAAAACTACTGAACCTGCCCTGCCATCATCTGAAGCAAGAAGTGGTAACGCGGTGGAATTCAACCCTCTATATGCTTCAGAGGTTGGAGGAGCAGCAAAAGGCCATTCAAGCCTATACAATTGAGCACGATATAGGAGGTGGAATGCACCTGTCTCAAGCGCAGTGGAGAATGATTCCAACGTTGTGCAAGGTTCTGATGCCCTTTGAACTTGCCACACGTGAAGTCAGTTCAGACACTGCCAGCCTGAGTCAGGTCATTCCCCTCATCAGGCTTTTGCAGAAGAAGCTGGAGACATTGAAGGAGGAGCTAACACGGAGCGATTCCGCTAGGCATGTGGGACTTGTGGATGGAGCCCTTAATTCGCTTAACAAGGATTCACGGGTGGTCAATCTGTTGAAATCAGAGCACTACATTTTGGCCACCGTGCTCGATCCTAGATTTAAAGCCTACCTTGGATCTCTCTTTCCGGCAGACACAAGTCTGCTGGGGTTGAAAGACCTGCTGGTGAGAAAATTGTCAAGTCAAGCGGAACGCGACCTGTCAACATCTCCTCCTTCACATTCTCCCGCAACTGGGGGTGCGAGGAAAAGGCTCAGAATTCCGAGCCCACCCGCTGGCGGTGATGCAGGGCAGTCTGGAGCGACTGCTGATGCTGACATCTGGTCCGGACTGAAGGACCTGACAACGATTACGGACATGTCGTCTACTGTCACTGCATATGATTCTCTCACCATTGAAAGAATGGTGGAGGATTATATGAGTGACCGCATCCAAGTAGGCACGTCACACAGTCCATACTTATACTGGCAGGAAAAAGAGGCAATTTGGAGGCCATTGCACAAACTGGCTTTATTCTACCTAAGTTGCCCTCCCACAAGTGTGTACTCCGAAAGAGTGTTTAGTGCAGCCGCTCACCTTGTCAGCAATCGGCGTACGAGGTTACATCCAGAAAATGTGGAGAAGATGATGTTCATTAAAATGAATTATAATCAATTCCTCCGCGGAGACATTGACCAGCAGCAATTGCCTCCACAAAGTACACAGGGAGCTGAGATGGTGGATTCCAGTGGGGACGAATTGATAATCTGTGAGGAGGGGGATGTACACGGTGATATATCGGAGGGTGATGATGAGGTGGACATCTTGCCTCTGTAGAGCCAGTTTGTGCAAGAAGAGATTAATTGCTTCTTTTTTGGGGGGGGTCCAAACCAACCCGTCATATCAGTCACAGTCGTGTGGCAGACCCTGTCACTGAAATGATGGGTTGGTTAAAGTGTGCATGTCCTGTTTTGTTTATACAACATAAGGGTGGGTGGGAGGGCCCAAGGACAATTCCATCTTGCACCTCTTTTTTCTTTTATTTTTCTTTGCGTCATGTGCTGTTTGGGGAGGGTTTTTTGGAAGGGACATCCTGCGTGACACTGCAGTGCCACTCCTAAATGGGCCCGGTGTTTGTGTCGGCCACTAGGGTCGCTAATCTTACTCACACAGTCAGCTACCTCATTGCGCCTCTTTTTTTCTTTGCGTCATGTGCTGATTTGGGAGGGTTTTTTGGAAGGGACATCCTGCGTGACACTGCAGTGCCACTCCTAAATGGGCCCGGTGTTTGTGTCGGCCACTAGGGTCGCTAATCTTACTCACACAGTCAGCTACCTCATTGCGCCTCTTTTTTTCTTTGCGTCATGTGCTGATTGGGGAGGGTTTTTTGGAAGGGACATCCTGCGTGACACTGCAGTGCCACTCCTAAATGGGCCCGGTGTTTGTGTCGGCCACTAGGGTCGCTAATCTTACTCACACAGTCAGCTACCTCATTGCGCCTCTTTTTTTCTTTGCGTCATGTGCTAATTGGGGAGGGTTTTTTGGAAGGGACATCCTGCGTGACACTGCAGTGCCACTCCTAAATGGGCCCGGTGTTTGTGTCGGCCACTAGGGTCGCTAATCTTACTCACACAGTCAGCTACCTCATTGCGCCTCTTTTTTTCTTTGCGTCATGTGCTGATTGGGGAGGGTTTTTTGGAAGGGACATCCTGCGTGACACTGCAGTGCCACTCCTAAATGGGCCCGGTGTTTGTGTCGGCCACTAGGGTCGCTAATCTTACTCACACATTCAGCTACCTCATTGCGCCTCTTTTTTGCTTTGCGTCATGTGCTGATTGGGGAGGGTTTTTTGGAAGGGACATCCTGCGTGACACTGCAGTGCCACTCCTAAATGGGCCCGGTGTTTGTGTCGGCCACTAGGGTCGCTTATCTTACTCACACAGTCAGCTACCTCATTGCGCCTCTTTTTTTCTTTGCGTCATGTGCTGATTGGGGAGGGTTTTTTGGAAGGGACATCCTGCGTGACACTGCAGTGCCACTCCTAGATGGGCCAGGTGTTTGTGTCGGCCACTAGGGTCGCTAATCTTACTCACACAGTCAGCTACCTCATTGCGCCTCTTTTTTTCTTTGCGTCATGTGCTGATTGGGGAGGGTTTTTTGGAAGGGACATCCTGCGTGACACTGCAGTGCCACTCCTAAATGGGCCCGGTGTTTGTGTCGGCCACTAGGGTCGCTTATCTTACTCACACAGTCAGCTACCTCATTGCGCCTCTTTTTTTCTTTGCATCATGTGCTGATTGGGGAGGGTTTTTTGGAAGGGACATCCTGCGTGACACTGCAGTGCCACTCCTAGATGGGCCAGGTGTTTGTGTCGGCCACTAGGGTCGCTTAGCTTAGTCATCCAGCGACCTTGGTGCAAATTTTAGGACTAAAAATAATATTGTGAGGTGTGAGGTATTCAGAATAGACTGAAAATGAGTGGAAATTATGGTTTTTGAGGTTAATAATAATATGGGATCAAAATGACCCCCAAATTCTATGATTTAAGCTGTTTTTTAGTGTTTTTTTAAAAAAACACCCGAATCCAAAACACACCCGAATCCGACAAAAAAAATTCGGTGAGGTTTTGCCAAAACGCGGTCCAACCCAAAACACGGCCGCGGAACCGAACCCAAAACCAAAACACAAAACCCGAAAAATTTCAGGCGCTCATCTCTATCTTATACCAATACATGTACTTATATATTTGTATGCTTTATTTTTCATGTTTCACATATGCCTAATGCGCACCTCGGTGATACCGTATATTTAACGAGTTTCTATTTTGGGAGTGGTCGCTGTCCTGAACCCCCCGCAGGACCCCAATATGCTGCATCCCCTGTTTCTTTGGACTGGGAGTCGGCAGGATTCCGCTCCTGTCCTTCTTGCAGCAGTTCTTGTAGTAATACCACTTATGTTTAATGTTAAAGTATTTTTTGGCGGAGATTCCCCCGCCGCAGCTTTTTCTTTCTATTTCTTTGCTCTTTCTTTTTTCCTACCTCCCCCCCCTGCTATCTTTCCCTCACCTTTCCCAGGGTCTACCGAAGAGAAGACTATCCTGAAACAATTGGATCTGACTGATAATGGGGGTGAGTAATTTACACGTAACTACCCTTAACGTCAAGGGGCTAAATGTCCCTGAAAAAAGGTCTAAACTTCTTAAATGGCTTAGAGACGAGAAAATAGACGTTGCTTTTATTCAGGAAACACACTTCAAGATGGGACATGCTCCGTCCCTAAAATGTCACTATTACCCGCATGTTTTCCTGTCCAATAATTCGGCTGGTAAAACACTGGGTGTAGCCATCCTACTTGCCCGCCATCTGCCTGTCCTCAATGTAGCCTCCCACAGAATAGCTGAAGGTAGGGGGTTGCTGGTGAAATGCGACATACATGGCCAACGTTTCTCTTTTTTAAACATATATGCCCCCAACGCTAAACAACCCTCCTTTCTATCCTCAATTCTAGAAGACGTGGATCCTCTATTGGAGGGGGTGGTGGTGATGGGAGGTGATCTGAATTGGACCCTGGACCCTCGCCAGGACAATTCTAAAAAGATCTCCAGCAAGCCAGAAAGGGAGCATAGGGGAATGAGGCGTGCTCTGCTCGACCACCAGCTGATCGACACTTGGAGATTGACACACCCCACTGATATAGATTACACCTATTTCTCACACCCACACCAGACATATTCTAGGATTGATTATTTATTTTTGAGTCACCGACACTTACACCTCCTGTCTGATGCCTCTATAGGACAGATTGTATGGTCCGACCATGCCCCAGTCAACCTCACCATACGCTTACCTCCCAACGCATATCACCAATGGTCCTGGCGTTTCAACGACACTTTTTTACAAGATGCAGACTGTAAGTCCCGAATTGATAATGCTTTGGACTCCTATATAGGTACCAATGACTTAGATGACATCTCCAAAGTCTCAGTATGGGAAGCACACAAATGTGTTATCAGGGGGGTCTGTGTTCAAATAGGATCCTTTCGCAAAAAGCAGAGAGAGAAACTCAGAGAGGATTTACTGTCTAAAATACAATCTCTAGAACTCCTACATAAAAAATCCCAAACCCCACAACACTACGCCGATCTCGAAACTGCTAGGACGGCTCTGAATAAGTTACTCTCAGATAGAGTCAAGTTTTCTTATCGGAAGTGCCGTAGCAGATACTATCAATGGGGCAACAAGCCTGGAAAATTATTGGCCAAAGCACTTAGAGAACAACGTGCTCTTACTTTCATTCATACAATTAAAGACAATCATGGCCAACCCCAACACCAGACATCTCACATAGCCAGGGCCTTCAAGACATATTACTCTACCCTGT
The DNA here is from genome assembly GCF_028390025.1 of Pseudophryne corroboree. Classification (NCBI taxonomy): domain Eukaryota; kingdom Metazoa; phylum Chordata; class Amphibia; order Anura; family Myobatrachidae; genus Pseudophryne; species Pseudophryne corroboree. The sequence continues at coordinate 620,924,490 of NC_086445.1, forward strand.
ATAACCTCTCCGGCCCAACGGGCAGATTCGACAGGTCGTCCCATCAAAAAGCCATAGCTGACTATTTAAAGACCTTACATTTCCCCACACTGACCGCAACAGAAATAGAAGAGCTGGACGCCCCTTTTTCTACTGAGGAGGTCCAGAGAGTTATTGAATCCTCTCCTTATGGCAAGAGTCCCGGCCCTGACGGATATACTATTGCATATTACAAAGCTTTTAAAGAGAAATTAATCCCCATACTTACAAGAGCCTTTAATACTATATCTGACCAATCGCCCTTCTCCCCACAATCTCTCGAAGCCCATATTGCAGTTCTACCCAAAGAGGGTAAAGACCCCAGTCTTTGCTCCAGCTACCGCCCAATCTCCCTATTAAATATTGATATAAAGCTTTTCGCTAAATTGATTGCAAACCGCCTTAAACTACTATTGCCTGGCTTGATACACGGAGATCAAGCTGGGTTCGTTTTAGGCCGAGAAGCCAGGGACAATACCACCAAAGTGCTCAGCATGATTCACTATGCAGGTCAGCTCTCATCCCCATCTATCCTACTGTCAACCGATGCAGAAAAAGCTTTTGACAGAGTGGACTGGGATTTTATGACCGGAATATTGAGACATCTGGGACTTGGTAACATCTGTCTCCACAGAATCCTATCCCTCTATACCTCCCCATCCTCCAAAATTAAGATTAATGGCACCCTTTCTGACCCCTTTCCAATTCTTAACGGTACGCGACAGGGATGCCCGCTATCCCCATTGCTCTTTGTCCTCTGCATGGAAGCACTAGCCCGAAGCATTAGGGCTAACCCAAATATTTTGGGCTTGTTAGTGAGGGGAACCGAACACAAACTGGCATTATATGCCGATGATCTACTCGCAATAATCACGAATCCGGTCACCTCTCTGCCAAACTTAATGGCGGAGTTTGAGAGGTTTGGAGTCCTCTCTAACTTCAAAATAAATTATTCCAAATCTATTGCCATGACCTTAACTGCACCTCCTGCCATAGTAGAAAGCCTGAAACAGGCCTTCCCCTTCACCTGGCATGATCATAAATTAAAATATTTGGGGGTGTTACTGACCAATGACTTATCCAAAGTGTTCTCCCTAAATTTTAAACCCTTACTGTCTAGGCTTCGTTTAGACTTCCTGTTGTGGAAAAAGCTGAGACTGTCCTGGTTCGGAAGGATCAACGTAGTTAAAATGAATGCCCTCCCCAGGATTTTATTCTTTCTCCAGACCCTTCCGATACACATACCCCTGCTGTGGCTTCGAGATGTCCAGAGGCTTATCCGTACATTCGTATGGGGTGGTAATACACCTAGATTTAAACATGATATTTTGTTCAGGAGAAAACATCAAGGGGGGCAACAACTCCCACATATCCCTAACTATTACCACGCAGTACACCTGAATAGGATACTGGAATGGACACGTGCCAAGGATCGCAAACAATGGGTCCTCCTAGAGGAGGGCTGTCTCCCATATTATATAGAGATTGCACCTTGGCTCCCTACCCTCCCGAGGGTGTCACATCCCACGGTCTCTCCCACGCTCAGATTATGGGCCAAGTTGAGATCCCAGAGTTATATATCCTCCAAACGGTCCCCCTTAACCTCTTTTCTCTATAACTCCGAATTTACCCCTGGCCTTCAAGGGACTGCTTTCGCCCCATGGGCGGAAGCTGGGATCTTTCGAGTCGGTCAGCTGGTGAGCTCGGGTAGGGCGCGCTCTTTTTCAGATGTTCAGTCCTCTTGGAACCTACACAGTGCTGAGTTTTGGAGGTTCCTGCAGGTCCACCATTTTATATCATCTCCCAAGAACTTCTCTGACATAACTAGGGACCTCACTGGATTTGAGAGACTATGTATCTCCCCCAGTTCACCCACACATACTATTTCTCAAATTTATATGTTGATTATGGAAAATTTCTTCCCACAACCTCCTACCTTCTTGGCTTCCTGGGAAAGGGAATTGTCGGGGCTACCTACTCAAATAAACTGGGAATCCATGTTCAAGAACGCTCAGGCGAGTTCTTTATGCATCTCGACACTAGAAACCCTTGATAAACTTATATATAGGTGGTATAGGACCCCTCGTGCTCTCAATAGAATGTTTCCTTCTCTTTCAAATATGTGTTGGAGATGCAAAAATGCCCCAGGGAGTTTTATACACATTTGGTGGGATTGCCCTCTTATAACTCCATTCTGGGCAGAAGTATTTAAATGCACCGAACAGATAGTAGGTGACGAAATCCCGAGAGACCCAGATTTCTGGCTCCTTAATCATACCCCCGCAGGATCACACTCCTACAAACATTCCCTGTTAAGACACCTTTGCAACGCTGCTAAAGCGGTAATCCCAATTCTTTGGAGATCTACCTCTCCACCCTCAATTAAAATGTGGTTCACAAAGATTGATCACTTTTTGGACATGGAAGACTTGGTTTCCTTCTCATCTGGGAAAACAGTTAACTTCTTAGCTATTTGGTTTCCCTGGTACGACTTTAAAGACACATCGCAGTATAGGTCCTATATTGCGACATAACCCCCCTCATATTGGTATACGGGCCCATATTCATATCTACACCATTATTTACACCCATACCCTGACAATGTTGTTCCTGTACTGTGGCCCAGACTTAGGATTGGTGGAGATCGCCCATAAACTCCCCAAATAGTCTACCCGCACCATGCAGACTGTCACACCTGACCCTGCCCACTCTAATCTTCCCTGGCTTATCCTATTTTCCTCTTCTCTTCTCTCTTTTCTTCCTCTTTCCCATTCATTGATGCTGTTTTTGATATTATGCTCTTCACTTATAAGTTTTAATGATGACAGAAATGCAGACAGATATACTTCGGCTAAGGGCGTTTGATGTGGGGGGTACTGATGGATATATGCTACGCGATATTTCTGTATGCCCTCCTTTTGTCTTTTGTCCTTTGTTTTTTTTTGAAAATGTTTCTGTAATGTTTTTGAATACTGCTTTGACTAATAAAAACAGTTTACACAAAAAAAAGAGCATGACAACTACAATTTACTGCCCAGAATGCAAAATCATGCACTTGGGTCTCAAAAACCCAAACTGCACAAAGAAGGTAAAGTAAACTATTAGGAACGACTAAAATAATTGATACTATCAAATATATAAAGTTTTTTTAACAAAGGGTTTTGTACAGAAATTAGGTATTCTTCCCAAGGAAGAGGAGTATGAGAACACAAGTACGCTTTCACTCGCAATCCATTCATTTGAATGGGAGACCCACGGCTGTGATCACTTGCAGCTACAAGTGGCATAATGTTACTGTGATGCATACACATCTTGCTAACAAATGCAGCAAATTTGTATTAGAACGTGTCTGTACAATAGAGTAATTTAAACATGTTTGAGATAGACATAAGGATATCCTTACAATAAGGTTAAAACCAGGGCAGACTAGATAGGCCAAGTGGTTCTTATCTGCCATCAAATTCAATGTTTCTATGTTTATGTTTCAGAAGAGATTTAAAATATTTTTGTACACTATAGGGTACATGTATGAAACAGTGATAAGAGAGGAGAAGTGAACCAGTGGAGAAGTTGCCCATGGCAACCAATCAGCATTGAAGTAACATTTATAATTTGCATACTATAAAATTATACAGAGCAGCTGATTGGTTGTCATGGGCAGCTTCTCCACTGGCTCACTTCTCCTCTCTTATCACTGCATCATAAATTTACCCCTATATTACTAGAGCTGTTCTAGGATAACGGACAATAAAAGAGGTGCAAACAAAGTACCATACAAGCACCTTATCTTGCCAGGAAATGATTTTTTAAACCAAACCTCAAATTACAATCTCCTTAATTGAAAAAAAAACTGTGGGGTTGATGTATCAAGCAGTAAAAAGAGAAAATAAGTTGACCAGTGGAGAAGTTGTCCATAGCAACCAATATTTGCACTATACACAGTAGATGTTATTGAAGTCAATAGCATTCATGATGGTAAATTTCATCAGTGAAGTTGGGTGAGTGCACGGACAGAGCAGTGGAGAGGGGTCAAAGCAGTGGATAGAAAGGGTGTGGATGGAGCAGACTGGCATATACTTGTCACCTTACTGAGATGGATAGATAGATAGATAGATAGATAGATAGATAGATAGATAGATAGATAGATAGATAGATAGAAAGAAAATCTTATTTACAGTTCTTTAACAGTGAATTAAGAAGCTCCAAACATTCTTAGTATAACTGAATGAGGGAATTAATTAACTCTGGATATTTTTGCTGTGTCAGTTGAGTTTGGCTCAGCTGCGATGGCAATAAAATAATTATAATTTGTGGATATAAGTAATGTCAAAAAATACATTTCTTTTAATAACCATTAGGATGATAAACAGAGCATAAAAAGAAGGACATACTAATGAACCGAATAATTATTTCACTGATTTATTATTATAAATAATAAAATAAAATATAAAATAAATAAGTACATCTGCCATGTTATGTATACATTCTGGGGTGTTTCCACATGAAAGTTTTTTTATATATAACTTTTGAAGTGTGAGCAGTTTTAAGGAAACATATCACCAATGCATGCTTGATACCAGTTTCAGAATTGACTGTCAAATCTGTCTATACTTTTGCGTAAAAGAAAAACTTGAATGAAAAAGCATGAATTGTATTGTCCAGTTAAAACAATTGCATTATCTCACTTGACTCATGAGCATCTTTAAAAAATAGATTATAGAATTGATCCCATAAGGTAATTTTATTGATAAAGTCAATATTTCTGATCTGTGGAAAATGATAAATGGATTATATATTTTGGGTTTATCAATAGTGTGCCCTCCCTTATATAGAAATTACTGTAAATTATTTAGTTTGCTAACTTTGAACCACCAACACATGCTTTATTTTTATTTATTTTTCTAAAAGAGGTTTTGTATCATCTCAGCTCTGACAAGCTAACTATTGCTATATCCGACTGGTTTCTGTGTCATATAAAATCTGTTAGCACATCTGAGAAAAACAACATCAAAGAATGTAATCAGATGGATTGTTCTCCTGTATTGTGCTCTACTCTTTCTGATTTAAGAGCCCTTCAGATAATATAATAAAATGAAGTGCTTTATTTGACAACTACATTAAAGTATGCTGCTGAAATAGCTGCTCTAGAATTATCTGTAGGTGAAACAAATATTGTTGAGCTTGAAAATACTTTTCACTACATTGCATTATTAGTTGTTTTTATAGTTAGGAAAACTAGTATGAAAGTTGTGTGATAGGTTGTAGGTTATAATACTTCGTAACACAGGATTCCAGTTTGAAAAATGTAATAGTATTTGGAGTACACAGAAGAAAGAGCTTAAATTACAATTTAAAAAAAGGAAAGTGATGGCACATTTTTGCACAAATTTATTAATTTATTTATTAACTTCCTTTATTAAACTTTTGTCTCTCCCGTTTTTTATTTTTGATTCTGTGCAATTTGATGACTAGAGTGATGAATACACTCTAAAGCAGAATTTACCAATCTCTGGCATTACAGTACAGGTTTTAAGGATATTTATGCTTGAGCACAGGTGACTTACACCCATTTCACACTGAGGTTTTTACTGAGTAATTTGCAAGATCAACTCGTGTCATTTTCTGTGTGAAATGGTCAACCCATGTTGAAATTCCCAGGACTTCAACCTAGGTATTTACCAAGGTTGGTGACCCGGGAATTTCGACCCGGATTGACCATTTCACACAGAAGAAATACCCATGTTGATCCGCAAATTACCAGGTAGAACTGCTTCCCCCGGTAATTTGTTTTCCTGTGTGAAAGGTGGGTCAGACTGTGTCTGGCAAAGCAACACAATACATAGAATACCACTGAACCGACGCTGTATGGGGGTCGGTTTAATTTATGTTTTCCTGCTGTCTCTTTCTCTCACAGAGTATTAGTTCAAGTTTGAACCGAAAAGAGAAATGAGGGGACAGAACATAGTGTAAAACCTTCTTTTTAAAAACACTTATTTAATAACAATAGAACAGATCCACATAAAAAAAACATCCAGTGTCTACCTAATCGGCATGGAATCAAAGCATTCACAGTTGGATACAATCCTGGCAAGGTATGGACAATGGCTAATTACCAGATTCAGGCAAGAACTAACAACGGACAGTTCTTTAAAGCACGCATTAGTACCAGATCCTCCCGGCTGCAGCAAGGGATTTCCTCTAGATCCAGTCTGCCTCTCTTGATCGGCGATGTTATTCACCATGTCCTTCTCCTCCCAGGGTCATCCACTTAGGGCATCCACGTTTTCCGACCCTACCTGGGTCTTTCTCAGGGTAACCTCCATTAGTGAACGCCTTCACAGTTTCGCAGTCCAGTTTAAAAACCCCAGGCTCCATCCCTATTGGCCCCGACACAGCAGGTCTCTATACATGCATTATCCTAATTGTCCATGATGCTCGTGTGCCAGGTCCGCCCCTATAAACATCACCATGGAGACTTAAATCACCTGGTTCCCCTTAGTATACATGCATATCGCCTCCTCATATTAGCACTAGTCCGGTCATATGATCCATGAATTTTGCATCATAGACACTCCCCTAGTAACCCCAGCAGCGGCTCTCTCATGCAGGTCCGATCACATAATGGTCGCATAGGACATAATGTGCTTCCTTAGTTACTGGACTCCATGACTTCCGGTTATACGAGCTTGTCTATTTAGATGCACGTATTTTCAGTTTTGTCAAACTCCAACTTTTTCATTAAAGTGCTGGTGCTCTGTGTGTGCATAGGAACCAGTATTCCCCCCCAGATCAGTTAAAAGATGATTTTTATTTATGGCGTATAAGGTGCATTATTCTAGAATAGAAACAATATATACTGAAAAATATATATTAAAAAACAAGAATATGAAAAAAGAATATGAAAAAAATGGGAAGACGAGTCAGACATATCGACATCCTAATCAATTCTATAAGAACCATTTATCCTCAAGTCCAAGTTTAACCCTCCCGGCTGCAGGGTCCCCATATCATATATGGTCCTCATTTCAGCCTTGGCTAATTGGGTAGATAAATCTCCTACGCCAATTGCCTCGTATCCATTGTTAACCTACAAACCATCTGATAGCCATGGTGGAGCAACCATGTACCTTCCCAAAGTGATCAGATAGTGCATGGGTTTCTAGACCCTTTCTGATGCTCCTGAGGTGCTCCCCAAGCCTCACTTTCAACGGCCTCAAGGTACGTCCTATATAGACCAGATTACATTCACACTCTACAGCATAAATCACACTTTTTGTGGCACATGTTATAAAGTCCCTTATTACTATTTATTATTATTTCACTAGTTGTGTTCTGGTCCCTCATGTTGACCGCTCTACATGTAATGCAGGACATACATCGGTAGAAACCCTTGGATTTCATTCCTGAGGGGTCCTTTATCAGTGTGTAGGCACTCTTAACTAGGTGACTGCCTATGTTAGGTGCCTTCCTGTAGATACACACAGGTTTGGTGGGCAATTCTGATCCTGTTATTGGGTCTTTCTTTAATACATCCCAATGTTGGGTCATGACCCTTTCAATAGACTTATATTGGTCATTAAATGTAGTCACAAATGCCCATCCAAAATCTGCTTGTCTACCATAATTTCTTTTGGAATTCTTATCTTTAGTTTCCAAAAGGGTTCTTCTCTCAAAGCTCTCAGTTTTTTCTGCTGCCTTTTTAATCACTTCATTATCATATCCACATAATGCAAACTTTGCCTGCATCTCTTTTGCCTGTGTTTGGTACAGATGGGTCCACGGTTTTCTTGGCTAGTTTGCTGCACCTAGGCGGAACATGGTTTATTAACATAAACCCTTCATCTATTGTACTCAGCTGCAATACAATACAGAGAACAATACCGCAGGGGATTAAGTCATTACAGCAGGGGATTAAGTCTGACTGCCCAGTCTCCATTAATCCTATTAAAGGTCAAGATAAACATGGACCCATCTGTATGTTTCATTCTTGGAACAATTTCTTTTAGCTCTCTTTAATTGCCTTGCAGGAAATTATTGAAGCCAATTGGGATGATGGCAGCTAGAGGCATTGATATAGCTTAAGGAATTAGTGTTCTTCGTATAGGTTTTAGTCTGTAATTGATTATTTTCTACATATATTGTAATGTCCAGGAAATTAATAGTTTCTGACTGCTCATAAAAGTAAACTCAATATTTAATTTATTGTCATTCAGGAATAGACAAAAATTGTTGAGGGATCCTTCATCCCCCACCCAAAAAAAAAGGACATTGTCTATATACCTGAACCAGGACACCAGGCTCACCCCGAGTTGATGGTCATTCCAAATGTATTCATCCTACCACCTTCCCTTGAATACATTGGCATAGCTCGGGGTGGACCTGGTGCCCATCGCGGTCCCGGTTTTCTGTATATAGAAATCGCCATTGAATGCAAAATAATTGCTTTGCAATATGAACATGACCGCTTCTGTGATGAACCTTTGAAGCTCTCCCTACAATCCACTGGTTCTCAAGGTTTTATTTACTGCCTCAGTTCCATCTCGATGATCTATAATGGTGTAAAGTGACCGAACATCAGCTGTCACCATAATTAGATTATTTTCCCATTTAATGTTACTTATCAATCTTAAAGCATCTGTTGTAACTTTCAGATGTGATTTGTTAAGCAATACCAGAGGCTGCAGAAGGTGATCGATGAATTGGGACAAATTGGCTGTCAGTGAATCAGTTCCTGATACAATAGGCCTCCCCGGTGGATCCATCAAGCTTTTGTGGATCTTGGGGAGGACATATAGTACCAGGATGGCAGGTTCTGGGTTGATTATGTATTTTCATTCATTTTCATCTAATACACCACACGTCTCATATTTTGCTACGAAATTTTGTAGTTTCTTCAAAAAATCTGTCGTCGGATCTAACTGCAATTTCCAATATGTTGTACGATGTCAGAGTCGAAAAATATTGTAGCACACACACCACGTACTAACCACACACACATGCCCGCTGCGCGTGCACTTGTTCCGCCGTGCGTGCACATATCCGCAATTTGCGTATGATCGCTCCCGCGGTCCTGCGCGTGGTATGGGTATTTACAGTGGAGTTTGTGAGTGCATAGAGGGTTATCAAAACATGACATATTTAATCCAAATAGTGCACATTGTACACATAGCCCCCCTGCACCACATCAGCAAGTATCAACAGTTTAAATGATTCCAGGACTAAGGGATTCACCTTTGCATGATAGGAAGGGACAGACTAAGGTTATAAGGTGATGTCTAGTATCCAGCTGTAGGGTATTTTAAGGGTAACATTCCGATGTTGGTTAGAGGAAGATCGCATGTTCCTGCGTATAGTTATGTGCAGAAGTAGAATATAGATATAAACTGTATTTACTGTATATTATATATGCGGCGGGAATCCAGAGGAGACCACACACAAGAGCAGTTGAGAAAGACATCGCCCACCTTTTCAAATCAACCTATGACCTCTCCTGTAATGTAAAGATTCATCTCTGTGTCCAATGGACAAAGGGATTACAGTATCCATTGTATTGCTTTTGGAAGAAGTGTATAAAAAGCCTGTTGCTGCCTGGCCAGTCAGAAGACTCTGAACGCTATCTACCTGATTAGCGGAGGACTGGACCAGGTTGCATAAGCAAATATTCACGTATGTACATTGACTATAGCCATTTACTCTGTTGTATATTGTAGTGTATAAATTGTATTGTTATCCCCTTCCAGATATATACGCTGAGGTTTCGGAGCCCAGTGTTTAACTACACATCGGTGTTGTGTCCTCTTTTCCCTGCTAGGGTTTAAGGCATATTACATTACCTAACTGTATAAGGTTTTAAAAGTGTATTGATAAGGTGTGTATGCTCTGCAGGTGCTTTGTACCGTCAGCACTGCATAAGGTTTAAGGTGTAACATCATTGCAGTGCTTTGCTGCATAAGGTTTAGAGTGTAATAATATCATTGCATTGCATTACGAATAAGGTTTAAAGTATATCAAAAGTGTGTGCGCGCTGTGTGTACTTTGTACCCCCAGCGCGGCGTTTGTACGCTAAGTGCGTACACTGTACGGGACTTTGTACGCAAATAACGTACAAAGTGCGTAGCGTGTGTATTAAGTCTAGCGGCCGCAACGGCTCCATGGTAAAAGTGTATTTAGAGGTATAGCTTTATGGTTTAAGATAATATCGACATTATCAATTGGGGACATCGTCCGGTTTTTCCTCATACCCGCAGCCTAGCAGGTTAAAGCAGACTTTATCTATCAGCAAAGGGCGGACAGGTATCCCACGTAAGCCTTCTCTTGGTGGATACACTGGTAAACCCTATCTCATTGCTGATAAGATGGCGTCTGCTCTGCATGGTTTGTAGGGATGCTGGTGGGATCCATAAGGTAAATACGCAAAGCTATTTTAAAAGTTTGTGAATTTCTGTTTGGCGCCAAATGCGCACACAACACACGCATACACCTGTACTTTGTACTTTGCATACCTGCTCGCATTGTTGCCATAAGTATTGATTATTAGATTCATTTTGACCTGTGCTGAGAAATTTGTTGCTATTTAGTTAAAACATAGACTAAATATTAAGGAAGTAAACGTAAAACACAAATACAGTCTGGCCTAGTTAAACAGGTTTATACAGGAAGAAACTTTGTTGTGTTAAGTAAACGATTATAGGTAATATCGCTTACATTTATAGAAGTGTGGGATTTGTACTATTGCGGACGTACGGTCTTTGTACACATGTCTCGGACAAAGTAAGGGACTGCGTACGCAACGTAAAGACATACGCACGGTCGCGTGTTTACGCAACGTGCGTAAGGGTACGGCCGCTAAGTACAAATTACACAATAGCATTGTTTAGTTTAGGCGCGGGACTGTAGCCACGTGACAATAGCACAAATTGCTCAGTTTCCAAGATTTAGTTTAAATAAAACCTTTTTTACTGTATTACCTCTGGTACTAAGGCTGTTTATCTGAATGAAAGTTAATTTTCTGTACAGAAAAATCAAAGTGTATTTGAGTGAACGAGCGTGAGTGTGCAAACATAATAAAGGTTTTGTGGACCCAGTGAATTCGAGATCCCGTAGGAGACCACACCAGGTGAGTGGAGACTTGGTGGCATGAGAATAGCTAGCTCACGTTAATATAAATTGAAGTGCAAAGGAGCAAGGTAGAAGAGTACCGCAGGCCAGAAGGTCAGCGAAGGTTTAGAGTACCACAGACCAAAGGTCAGCGAGGTTTAGAGTTCCGCGGCCCAAGAGGTCAGCGAAGTTTAGAGTACCGCAGCCCAGGGGGTTAGCTAAGATACCCATTTAGTTTTTGATTGATACGCTCCAGCTGAGGTTTCGCAGCCTGAAAAAATCGATTCCATTGGTCGTATGGCGGATAAGTAACAGTTACCTATACGCTGTGCGATTGGACCGCGCGTTCGTGGGTGCAATACTTAGCGCAACGTGATACCCTTTTTACGAGCTTTGCGTAAAATCGCGCTGGATATAGCATACGCAAGCGTGATTTGTGTATAATAAAGGTTAAGGGAGGTTTCGCTGGTCACTCAGGAAATCTCCAACAACCAATATTTACTCGAAAGGGTAAGTCACTCCCAGATACTTCCAGTAAATAGAGGTTACACAGGGGCCCTAGGTTGGGTACGTACCTCCGCTAACGACAGTGTTTGGTAGTATTGGCCAACGTGGGCGGTGAGTGGGTGAAAGCACTCGGAGAACTTTCACCGTTGCCTTATATTGAGTATTTTGTTTTTTTGTAGGATTAGCCGGGACAGCAATACCTGCAAAATATGGGGGCAAGTTGCTCAAGTAAGGGACGTACAACCAGGGTTCAGGTTGACATACCGCGACCCAAAGGGTCAGCGAGGTTCATAATGTGTGAGAAGCATGGACCACACGCAGAAATTTTCTGCAATGAATGGGAACGTATGACTGCGAAAGACAGGAAACCATTCCCTAAGGTAGGCAGTTTTGAACCAGAGGTATTGCAGAATTTAAGGGTTCGGATATGTCTTATAAAATCCCGAAAGCAAAGGGTCAGACACACAAACTGTTTAAATTTATGGCAGCAAGAGGGCGATATGCAGAGGGAACTAGCCCACGCAGCAGGTTCCAAACCTAGCAGGAAAATGATGGCAACAACACCACCACCACAGTATATTGTAGGGGAGAAAGTGGCTACAGACAATGGCATACTGGTATCTGATAAGAGTATAGTTGATAAATGTACGAATGCTAACCCGTGCAAGTTGTATCCCATTTTAAACTTCCCTCAGGACTGCGGGCAAGAAGATGAGCCCAGCACGATATTGGCACTCTCTCTAGCAGCCACCATACAGAACACTCAGGTGGGCACGGCCCAACCAGTAAGAGCAGTTGTAAGGCCCCCTAGCGGAGGGATAAGTGAGGTCGTGTCCACAGGTAAGTACGGTACCATACATTATGCAGAGACAATAGCACCTCAGATTGTGGAGTCAACTCAAAATGATGTAATTGAATTAAATCCTGTCAGGGTGATCGCAGTCCCCAATGGGAAGACTGACGCTCAGGGAGTCACTCCCATCAGGAACATTGCTATGCATTGTCCTTGGTCCCGGACAGAATTGAGGACAATTATGTCTGACTTTCCCGATCCCAGAAAGGATCTAGTTGCATGCCAGAGGTTTATTAAAGAATTAGGTAATGCCACCGAACCCACAAACAAAGATTGGCGAACAGTGCTACGAGTATGTTTACCTTCCAATATTGACCCCGCGAAATTCATTACTGATTGTAAATTAGACGCAGAAGTACCTCTCACTGATGAGTACACTCAGGAGAATGTACGACAGATCAATCTGCAATTAGGAGTATATTTCCCTACTGTTGTCAAATGGAATAAAATCGTTTCCATAAGACAAAAAGAAGGTGAAACGCCATCTGAATATTTCCATCGAGCACTGCAGGAAATGGCTAGATACACTGGGGTCGAGGACATTAAGGAAAATGTACATCACAGGGAGGTAGCTGTGTCAGTATTAATGGACGGGTTAAAAGAAACATTGAGAACAAGGGTACAAACCACTCGACCAAACTGGAGAGGTATCTCGGTGGCTGCATTAAGAGAGTCCGCTATCGAGCACGATCGGAACATCATTAAGCACAGGGAGTCACAGGGGGATAAGCTGATGACAGTTGGTATAAATGCTCTCACAACGAAGCCGCATCAGCCAAAACCCCAGACCCCTGATGGTAAGTTACGTGTAGTGGTATGCTATAACTGTAAGAAGGAAGGACATTTTGTACGGAATTGTAGGTATAAGGACACACATAAGGTATACCGACCCCCTAGACCAGGATATGAACCACATTATGATACACGTAATTGGGATCAGGGATTACATAGGAAAAATTATGAGCCACACGCAGGGGAAACAAGGAGGTATCCACCTAGGAGGGACTGGCAGGCCTCCGAAAGTTCTCAGTTACCCCCTCACATATTGTAGCTGCCAGCGCGCTGTGGGAGGGTCACAATATACAATAGGGGTTGGGCCACACCTGTAGTCTGCAGCCAGTGAAGTTGATTGCTAGCCTTGGTAGTGAACCCGAGGTCACAGTTGATGTAGCTGGTAGATCATTACCTTTTCTTGTAGATACAGGGGCGGCCAGGTCAGTGTTAAATTCGACGGTAGGTATGAAAACCACGGGTAAAACAATTTCAGCAATGGGAGTAACAGGAATAGTGCAACACTACCTTTTAAGTAGACCAGCGGAGATTACGATAGGGCCTTTGCAGACCAAGCATATATTTTTGCAGGCTGCATCGGCTCCGACTAATCTACTTGGGAGAGATTTATTGTGTAAAATGAGGTGTGTCATATATTTTACTCCTGAGGGTGTCTCCTTGGATATACCCGAGAATCACGTTCAGGAAGTGCAGGATATGTTAGACACCCCACAAAGGTTAATGTCACACTCTGCTGTTATAGACAAATGTCCATCCAAGGTAGAGGCAATGATCTCCCAGATACCGGAATCCCTCTGGGCCAAAGATGGACAAGACACTGGATTGATGGCGAATGTAGCTCCTGTAGTAGTGCAAGTAAAAGATGGTAGGATAGCTCCAAAAATCCCTCAGTATCCTCTGAAGCCAGAGGTGGAATTAGTAGTGTACCCAGTCATAGAGCGCTTGCTACAACAGGGCATCCTAGTTAGGACGTCCAGCACTGCCAATAGTCCCATCTTCCCTGTGAAAAAGAGTGGGGGGAGGGGTTACAGACAGACTAGTGCAGGATCTAAGGGGGATAAACAAGATAGTTGAGAGCCAATTCCCTGTAGTGCCAAATCCAGCTGTCATTCTCATGCAAATTCCCCCTACTGCAAAATTTTTCACTGTCATTGACCTCTGTTCTGCTTTCTTTTCTGTCCCTCTGCACCCTGACAGCCAATACCTGTTTGCATTTACATACAGGGGAGTACAGTACACCTGGACTCGCCTACCCCAAGGTTTCATTGACAGCCCAAGTATTTTCTCCCAGGCTTTGCATGACTGTTTACAATCCTTTCAACCTGAGAGCGGATCAGTATTAATACAGTACGTAGATGACTTACTGCTGTGTTCTGATTCACTCGAATCGTCCTTGAAAGACACGAAACAGCTTCTGTTTCACCTTTCTAATACGGGACACAAGGTTTCAAAGGATGAGTTGCAGTTGTGCCAGACCAAGGTAAAATATTTGGGACATTGCTTGACACAAGGACTTAGACTCCTCACCGCTGATAGAATACAAGCCATTCGCGACATGACTCTGCCACAAACCCAGCAATAAATCCGCACTTTTCTTGGAATGTGTGGGTACTGCCGAAACTGGATCCCAGGGTTCTCCATACTGGCTTTACCTTTGCAAGAAATGGTCTCCTCGAACAAACCAGATCGGATCTCTCACACAGATGAGTCCGAACTGGCATTTGAGAGACTTAAACAGTGCCTATCACAGGCACCTGCATTAGGCATGCCAGATTATGGGAAACCCTTTGAATTGTACGGTACGGAAAGTGATGGGTGTGCGGCAGGTGTCCTAACCCAGAGACATGGTGATGCCATCAGGCCGTAGCTTACTACAGTGCACAGTTGGACACCGTAGCGCGGTCTCTCCCCACATGCTTGCGAAGTGTTGCAGCGATAGCCTTGCTAGTGAGTAAAAGCGAAGACGTAGTGTTAGGACACAACCTGACCATCCATACACCTCATGCAGTGTCAGCCTTACTGAACTCTGCCCAAACCAGTCATGTCTCATCTGCACGGTTTACAAGGTGGGAATTAGCACTAATGGCCCCTGTAAACATCACCATAAAGAGATGCAGCGCACTAAATCCTGCAACTTATCTGCCAGGTGTGCCTGGACAGGCACAAAGGGTGGAGGATGAGAATGATGGTGAAGGAGGATTTAGTACAGACACTGACACACATGATTGTATGGAATATCTGAACCAGACTTTCACTGCAAGACCCGACATTAGTGACAACCCACTGGAAGGCGTAGATTTTACCTTTTACACTGATGGTAGTTGCCACAGACAGACGGACTCAGGAAACTTGTGTACTGGATACGTAGTCGTAGATGACAGAGGTATCATAGAAGCCGAGCCCACAAGTTGCTGAGCTGGTCGCCCTAACCAGAGCGTGTGAATTGGCCAAGGGAAAGTCAGCCAATATATATACAGATTCTAGGTATGCCTTTGGAGTAGTGCATGATTTCGGGGTCCTATGGCACCTCAGAAATTTCATGACGGCAGCCGGCACACCTGTAGCGCATGCATCCCATATAAAAAGGCTTCTAACAGCGATAAAAGAACCAGACAGAGTGGCTGTTATCAAGTGCAAAGCCCACACTTACAGTCAAGACCCAGTGTCACTTGGTAACAGCCGGGCAGACGAAGCAGCTAAATCAGCAGCTAGCACCCCCATACAAACAGATATCACATCACTGATGATATTCAACACCGTCAACACAAAAAAATTAAGTGAAATGCAAAATTTGTGTTCTCCACAGGAAAAGGCAGTCTGGAGGTCAAAGGGCTATGGCCAGGAGTCCTCAGGACTCTGGACAGATGGACAGGGTAAGCCAGTGGCCCCCAGAGCATATCTTCCAAGCTTAGCTGAGGCGACACACGGTCTGACTCATCTGGGTAAAGAGGGTATGTGTAAGCTGGTGAGAGCCTACTGGTGTGAGCCAGGATTCTCTTCTCATGTGGGTAAGAGAGCAATGACATGTCTTATTTGCTTGAGGAAGAATATTGGAAAGTCAATACCAACAGAACCATCCCATATCCCGCAGACAGACGGCCCTTTTCAGGTAATACAGATTGATTTCATACAGTTACCACCCTGTAGGAATTTAAAATATGTGTTAGTCTGTATTGATGTGTTTTCCAATTGGGTAGAAGCGTTCCCTGCTGCCACAAATACTGCTACGTTCACTGCAAAGAAAATTGTGCAGGAATTTGTGTGTAGATATGGTATCCCTAGAATAATTGAAAGCGATAGGGGTACCCATTTTACAGGTGAAGTCTTTCAGGTTATGTGCAAACTGATGGGAATTAATAGCAAGCTGCATACTCCGTACCGCCCACAGGCGAGTGCGAAGGTGGAGAGAGTAAACAGCACTATTAAGAACAAGTTGAGCAAAGTGATGGCTGAAACTGGATTGTTGTGGCCAGAAGCTTTGCCACTAGTATTGTACAGCATCAGAACCACTCCCAGGTCCACCCCCTTAATGTATCACCCTTTGAGATTCTTTTTGGTCGACAGCCCCATGTAATGATAGACCCCCAGGATGATTTGAAATGCAATAACGAAGTGACTGTAAGATATTTGGTTAAGATGAGCCAACAGCTGAGGAATCAAAACAGAAATCTAAAGCTGGTGATTCCTGACCTACCAAACAGTAATTGTCATGACATTGAACCTGGGGATTATGTAATGATTCGAAATTTTCTACGCTCAGGTTGCCTCATTGACAGGTGGGAAGGATCGTACCAAGTCTTACTAACCAGCACGACAGCATTAAAGGTTGCCGAAAGAGAGACTTGGGTCCACTCGTCCCACTGTAAGAAGGTCGCTGACCCAGAGAGAAACCGTGACAAAGAGCAGAGTGTAGAAAACATTGTATCACTGGAGTGTCTGTTCCGGGAAGGTTGAGAGGCAGGACTGTTGTCACGGCACCTGAGAGCGGAGAACAACAAGACCAAGAAGCGGTTGTCGCACCAGTTTTTCTTTTTTTTTTTATTATTATTTTCTCCATCTCCCACTACCCTCCTTCTCTTCTTCCCTTTTCCTCCCCCCTTCTTGTTTCCTTTCTCTCCCCTTAACAAGATGGACGACTCCCAAGAGACTGCGTTCCGGGTTTTCCTGTTAACCCTGTTGTTGACCAGAACAGTCTGTTTCGTTGAGAGTCCCAGAGAGGTCGAGAAAGGATCTGGAATGGGTTCTGATGGCGAGGACGGATTTGTAGAATTCCAAGAGCAACACATCACTTGAGCAAAGGCGAGTATCAGAAAACGATCTGGTAGTCAGGGAACTAGGAGGCACTGTGAAGGGTTATTGGCTGAGGAAAATTGCATTTGTAAAAATTGTGAGAACATAGTTGAGGATGGATGCATCCAGAGAAGTCAGTCCAGCCTTAATATCAACATGGACCGTCATCCATTGAGTGATTACCACTCACTAGTGGGTAAGGTTTTAAACCAAACAGAATGCTGGGTGTGCTCACAGGTACCTCAAGGTCAGAGCAAGTCAGAATTAGTACCGTACCCTTTAGCGATAGATGAGGTACTCGAATTACGGGGTGGGAGACCGGTGGACAAGAAATTTAATATTTCTAGGCCCCCTAGTTTGAAGCTCCACCAGTATCATGTAGATAGATCCTTATTATGCTTCAACATTTCCAATTACCGAAAACCAGGAAATTGGGAAGTGACATGGAATAAACAGACCATGGCCTTTTCGCATAGAGCTGATAAGATACCCATAGACTCGCAACTTGTACGCCAAATAGCCAACAGTGGAAGGTATTTTCGGTATAGATATACTCGAGGAAGCAAGACCATGTGGGTTGGAGAAATATCACCATGGTACTGTGCTCATATCATACAGCCTGATACTTGTACTGAACAGATGAGAGAACTAGGGATTGGGTTTTTCACTTGGAAAGTTTGTAATATGGTAATGTCATATTCTGTCCCATATGTTCTCCCCGATGATACTTATTTCATATGTGGGAGGAAGGCGTATAAGTGGCTTGCCCCAAACTCAGAGGGATTGTGTTACATTGGAAGAGTGTTGCCAGAGGTCATGACCGTAACCCATGATAAGATGAAAGACGTTCACCGCAGTGCTCAGGCTCCTTATACTCATACTCACTATGAACACATCGTCAAGAGACACCTCATAGATAGGACAGAGCACGTAGCCTCTGATTTGATCCATGAATCCACCAGGATTCAATTCCTTCTCGCATTAGACATCACCCGTACTGCCAGAGGAATTATAAATTATAGGTATATCCATGCGATAGCGAACTTGATAGATAATATCACTGAGATGTATGACGACACCTTCAGGTATACGGGTAGGGAGTTGCAAGCTTACAAGACAGAACTGATCCAGCATAGGATGGTCCTCAATTATATCACAACCGTGACGGGTGGGTACTGTGTCACTTTGGCAACTCAATATGGTGTGAAGTGCTGCATGTATATTACAAACAGCACTGATGACCCAACCGAGATCATCGATCAAAAGATGGACGATATCTTGCAGTTGAAGTGGGAGTTCCGAAGGAGACACAACCTTACCCTGACTGCTTTGAGTAATGAACTGACCGGCTGGGTCTCATGGTTGAACCCACGCAATTGGTTCTCAGGTTTAGGAGAGTGGGCTCAAAATGTTATTATGAGTGTAGGAAAGTTTCTCCTTTGTATCCTGGGAGTCGTCATAATTATTGGCTTGATATTTAGGTGTGTTCGAATTCTTATGCGGATCAAGCACGGCACAAATTTGATGAGTTTAAGGAGCGGGGGCATTGTTACAACAGCAGATTTAATTTATGACCCATCCATAGAGACAATGTTATGATAAGGATTGCAAATGAATTCCATGGCCCGTTTCTTTCACCCGTTTTTCCTTTGTCTCCCCCTTTGCCCAGATACATCGATCCGGAAAAGACATCGACTACACCCAAGAATGTTTATGAAAATGTTATGTGAATGTATTTTAGATATGTGTCTTATCTTCATCTTTACAACCTTCAGTTAATTACATACATAGTCGACAGGTGATATCCACATATACTAGCACTCACTTATGTTCCCCCTCCATGTATCATCAACTAAATGTGCACCCCATTTGTTGGAACAAGAAGCCGAAAAGAGCTCGGTAGTGTTTGTTGGCCCACTTACAGACCCTTAATACGGGATAAGAAGGATTTAATGTATACTTTGCAATACCTCGAAGCTTATCTAGAACATATACGGCACAATGATACATGCCCCTCAGACATGGATTCATACATACATGCTTTTTACTATCCCACTAGGTCATACATTTCCTACCTACCACTCTCCTCCTACCATCCAATCATCTGTAGATTTTGTATTGTATATTTTTCTGTTTAGTGTTTAGATAGTGGCAGTTATTGTTGACTGCCAAAGGGTGGACTGTCAAAGTCGAAAATATTGTTGCACACGCACAACGTACTAACCACACACACATGCCCACTGCGCATGCACTTGTTCCGCAGTGCGTGCACATATCCACAATTTGCGTATGATCGCTCCCGCGGTCCTGCGCGTGGTATGGGTATTTACGGCGGAGTTTGTGAGCGCATAGAGGGTTATCAAAACATGACATATTTAATCCAAATAGTGCAAATTGTACACATAGCACCCCTGCACCACATCAGCAAGTATCAACAGTTTAAATGATTCCAGGACTAAGGGATTCACCTTTGCATGATAGGAAGGGACAGACTAAGGTTATAAGGTGATGCCTAGTATCCAGCTGTAGGGTATTTTAAGGGTAACATTCCGATGTTGGTTAGAGGAAGATCGCATGTTCCTGCATATAGTTATGTGCAGAAGTAGAATATAGATATAAACTGTATTTACTGTATATTATATATGCGGCGGGAATCCAGAGGAGACCACACACAAGAGCAGTTGAGAAAGACATCGCCCACCTTTTCAAATCAACCTATGACCTCTCCTGTAATGTAAAGATGCATCTCTGTGTCCAATGGACAAAGGGATTACAGTATCCATTGTATTGCTTTTGGAAGAAGTGTATAAAAAGCCTGTTGCTGCCTGGCCAGTCAGAAGACTCTGAACGCTATCTACCTGATTAGCGGAGGACTGGACCAGGTTGCACAAGCGAATATTCACGTATGTACATTGACTGTAGCCATTTACTCTGTTGTATATTGTAGTGTATAAATTGCATTGTTATCCCCTTCCAGATATATACGCTGAGGTTTCGGAGCCCAGTGTTTAACTACACATCGGTGTTGTGTCCTCTTTTCCCTGCTAGGGTTTAAAGCAAATAGCGTACAAAGCGCGTAGCGTGTGTTTTAAGTCTAGCGGCCGCAACGGCTCCATGGTAAAAGTGTATTTAGAGGTATAGCTTTATGGTTTAAAATAATATCAACATTATCAATGATCTCCCAATTGGCATAAAATCTCAGCCTCGTAGGATGTTGTATCCATCACCACCATGCGGGTAAATTTACTAAAGTGTTAGGTTTTTGCCCATAGCAACTATCCAGATTCTATTATATTCAAAATAGTGCTATATGAACAATAAGTAGAATCTGATTGGTTGCTACGGGCATCATTTCTACTTATAAAAAAACTCACACTTTAGTAAATTTACCCCTTGGAGTGTATCAGATAAAGGTAGCAAAGGCAAGTCTCCAAATATAGTTGCAAGCAGAGAAAATATAAAAACCTGCTAATCAGCAGGAGTAAGACTTGAAGGCCTCTGCACCAATATCCTCTGTAGCTCTTGCTGCCTTCAAATTCCTTTTTGGATTTGTCAATCAATGCAAAACATGCAGGAACAGTTAATGCATTAGATGCAATTAGATCCAATTGTTGCACTAACACATCTGAAAACTGCTCCTGTCCTTTCCTGACCTATAAAGTGCTGAAAACCATGAGGGTCCTTTATCTGAAAATACATGTCTGGCCACACAGCCTTGCATATTGTCAATAAGCAAATAAAGTGGTAGATGCTCAATTAGCTTAGTGATATCATTCAGGTGCTTGAAAGGGAGGGGTATTTCTAAGTAAGAAAAAAACACATTTTGTTTCCCCCCAGCACCCTGAATGATACCAGTAACCATATTTAAATCCCATGCAATATCTTAGAATTCAGAGATCTCGGTTACATATATCTGCACAAATGTATGTTTTACCCCCCAAGCCACGTCAAGGCCTCTCTGTATATATATATTGGGGGTCCCTAGCACTATATCTAGGTCCACCTAAATCTAACTCTCTCTGCACATGTTATATCTGCCCCACCTGCAGTGCACATGCTTTTGCCCATTAGCTAATTAATTTGTTTCTGAGATCAGGTCTAAATTACCCCCAAGTAAGTATCATAGGGTATTAAGGGGGCAGATTTATTAAGCCTGGTGAAGTGATAAAGTGGAAAGTGATAACACACCAGCCAGTCAGCTCCTGTCATTTTTCAAACCCAGCCTGTAACTTGACAGTTAGGATCTTATTGGCTGGTGCTTTATCACCTTCCACTTTATCACTTCACCAGGCTTAAATAATCTGACCCTGAGAGTCACATGGATGACACAGCCTTGTCTGCAATGAGATACCAAATTGACCTCTCTGCTATCAGCTAGGAGTAGGCATTTCCCGACTTTTTGGCACAGGACCCAAGCACACTGTATGTCTGGGACTGACACAGTAATGATACAGGTTATTTCAGAATAGTCCTCATAATTCTAGGGTGAGACAATAATGGCCTACTTGCATAGGTTCATCTGAGTTGAGAGATAAGGACTGAAAATGTGGAGTGGGATGTACATTAAGACACTCCAGGCCACTACTTTTGTGTGCTCACAGTGAAGGAAGTCTACCCCATTGCAAAAGGATATCAGGTTGTCTAGGCTGGTGGGTAATTCTCAAGCAGCTTTTTTATCTTTAATTCTGTCTAAGAGGCCTTGCTAGAAGACAGTGCCAAGCAGCTTATTAGTCCACTGGAGTACTGATGAAAGAGTTTAGAATTGCACAGTATATTGTCCCAAAGTATGTAAGTAACAAAATGTCAGATTCTGAAGATGTTTTTCTTCCAGATTCATCAATGATATTATGTAATGTGGCAAAGAAGCTGACATAGTCTTATAGAATAGGGTCAGATCTCTCCCACAGAGGAGATGTCCAGGACATTGCCTGGCCAGAGAGTAGAGAAATAATGTAGGCAATCTTGGTTCTTGCTGTATGAAAGTTCCAGGTTCCAGTTCAAAGTGGATACTTCACTGGTTCAGAAATCTTTGGCAAATGTTTCAGGTATTCATGCTCTATATTCTAAACCAACTGCGGGAGTAAGGGTGAATGGAAAAGACTCCAGTCTATGATTAGCAATGGGACCCGGCATGGGTTGCCCCCTTTCTCCTTTAATATTTGCAATGACAATTGAGCCTTTGGCCTGTCTGATATGAGCTAATGCCGATATTAAGGGTATTAGGGTAGGGGACCTTGAATATAAGTTCTCATTATTTGCAGATTATATTTTACTTACATTAGCTTCTCTGCACACATCGATCCCTAATCTGTTTCAGATCTTATCCAAATATTCTGATATATCGGGCTATCGTATTAATTTTCTTAAATCTGAAGCTCTTCCCCTACATGTTGTGGAAGATATTAGGAACTTATTAGCTAGTAATTTTACCTTTACATGGCGTACCAAGAGGTTAAAATTTTTAGGAATATATATTATGCATTCTTATGGTTCCTTTTATAAAGAAAATTTCCAGCTCTCTTTAATATTATTGCAGCTGATTTACAAGCTTGGAGGTCACAGATAATTTCTTGGTTTGGCCGTATAGTCACAATAAAGATGAACGTATTGCCTAGACTGTTATATTTGATACAAACAACACCGGTGCTTGTTCCAAAGGAGGCTTTGAGCTGGTTGCAAAGAGACATACTTAAATTTAAATGGCTAGACAAACCAGCTAGACTTAAAACCTCTATTTTAATTAAAAACCCACTCAGTGGGGGTAGAGGGCTGCCAGATATATGAAAATACTATCAAGTGACCCATTTAAGTCAAGCTCTTATTTGGTTCTCACAATCTGTTAATTTACCCTGGATACAAATTGAATTTGCATAAGCAAAAGTCTCTACATTAGCTTCCCTTCTAATTGTTGCCAATTTACATCCAGCACTGAGAATATGCACTCCCACCAAGGGCGTAGCTTCTGGCTACGCCCCTGACTCCCAAAACTAAACTAACTTGCTCTGTGTGCTCTCTTTGTACCCAACGTTACGGCATAACTTCATGTCCATCTCCCATTACATCAATTTGGGATAAACCAGATTTCCCTCCAGGATCCATTTTGAAATCACACTCATGGTTACATTTATCATTACGCCCTAGATTTGTTTTTTATTTTATTGAGGGTAATATATGGTGCTCCCTAGATTGCTTAGTTAATAATTATGGACTACAGCATCCTATGCTTTTTGCATATTTACAACTCCAATCCTATTTAAATCCTCTTCCTAAGGAAAAGGTCTTCCAGCAGTTAAATTCTTTTAAAAAAACTATGTCTATACACATCAACGAGACAGGGTATTATTTCTGTACTTTTTGGTTTATTAGGGTCTGTGGACTGTGAAGGTATTCTTTCTCATGAAAGTAAGTGGGAGACTGATCTGGGACCCCCTCCGCAGGAGGATGCGTGGAGACTTATTAGGCAAAATGTAGCACAATCATCTATTTCCTCTGCAATTAAGGAGACTTTATATAAACTAGTTCTCCCACACATCCTCATCTATGTGCTGGAGGGTTTGTGGCCAAATCGGGGACTTTATACATATATGGTGGAAATGCCCCAACATGAGTATATTTTGGAGTCAAGTTCAGATACTTTCAGGAAATATTTTTAATATTCCAATATCACCAAGCCCCTGGTTCGCGCTATTGAGCTTTACTACTGAGTTTTTTGTTGGAAATGCTAATAAGCGTATCCACCATATTCTTAATGCAGCTAGATGTATAGTGGATAAATGTTGGAAAAACCTTGAACCTCCTCCGTTAAGTATGGTAATGGCAAAAATTTGGTATATTTCTGCTATGGAGAAGATCACCGCAACACTGCACGACAGTTTGTTTAGGTTTGACAATCTGTGAACCTTGGTTCTTGTATAATAACTCTTCTGTTCTTAAAACCTGATGTACTAGAGTATGTATCATGTCCCTGGATATTTCTAAGGAGACTGCCTTATAGGGTTTATATTTTGGAGGCCTTATGGGTTTACTGGTGACCGCAGCTGGTATATGCGAATGATTAATAAAATGCTGGTTGAGATTATAAGAGGTTGGCCAGGTAATCCGGTCTTTCATGGTGGTCCCCCCCTCCCCCCTTTTTTTCTCCCCCTCCGTTTTTTCCATATAGAAAAATATTATTAAATGTTTCAAGGTTAATCAAGATACTAGGCAATCTGATTTGTAGCTTTGGTGGTTCAGTATTCAATTAGAGATGAGTGGGTTCGGTTCCCTGAGAAGAACCGAACCCCTGAACTTCATGCTCTGTGTCCAGCTTGGGTTTTCCCGCCAGACTCAGGAACCAAAACGAGGCAAAATGCCATCATCCTGCTTTTGGATTCTCACGGGCTTTGGATTCCATATGAGGAGCCGTGCTTCACCGCCATTTTCACTCCAGTCCTGGATGTGTCTCCTCAGAGTCTGCGCAGGAAAGTGGCATGGCATGTGGGGTGGTGACATGCTCTTTTGCATCATTCCAGTGGTGCTAACTTGTGCTGCATCACTGTGGGTCTCTAGCTGTTGTGAAACAGTAAATCCCAGCATGCCCTACCACAATTTTTCTATTAGGGATTTCCCAAACTGCTGGACAGCTAAAGAGCCACAGGTTGTCCAGGCCTGTCTTAGAGGCTGATGGTCTCTCTTACCTGCCATAAGTCCAGTGGTGCTGCCATATAAGTCCAGTCTAGTGGTGCTTCCGTATAAGTCCAGTCAAGTGGTGCTGCCATATAAGTCCAGGGGTACTGCCATATAAGTCCAGGGGTACTGCCATATAAGTTTATAAAATGGTTAGTCAGTTCCGCACTAGCTGTGCACTATAAAGCCACACTTAAATATAGACAAATCTGAAAATAACCAATATAAATAGTGCTAATAGACAAATCTTTAAATAGCACTTTAATTATTGGTGGTGCTCCCAAAATACTTTTGTAGATTAACTACACATACATGAAAAAAGAAAAGACAAAATAAATCCTTTTTGGGAGCACTCTTATTTGAAAATAATAACTATCAATCAAAACAGTATACAATGAGATGATGTGATCATGAATAATCTAAAACTTTACATTTATTCTGTTCCCTTAAAATATCGACCTATGCGGTCCAAAGTGATTAGACTCTCTATCTTAATTTCTAAATAAGAGATAGGAGGGTGAAATATGAATTAAAATAGTGAGAGTGAGCAGCATAAAACTGCTCCACCAGTGTTTCTCAAATGGAAATATAGGTGATCATCTTGGTGATATCCACAATGCCTGGTATTCCTAAGTAGTCCCCCTTCAAAGTACTAGCCAGGTCTATCCTATCAGCTTCCGAGATAGAAGATTGGGCTACTTTCAGGATAGTACGACCTTGAATAGTAAGGATGATATATGAAGGAAGAGAGAACCCACTTCTGCTGTCTGTACTCTGCCTGCTACACGTCACTGGATAAATTGGCCCCAGGCTTTTCCAGATGAGAGAGTGTTGGAAAAGAGAGCCATCACCTGTCTTAAAGTGGAAAATATTGAATATCAAAATCTTATTCCACTTTAAATATAAGACAGAAGAAAGAAGGAAACACTTCTGCTTTCTGTTGTGACAGCAAAGTGTACGCTGAAAAGGGCAAGGCCCATGCCAGCACTGCTGTCAGCCAGATGAGAGAGTGATGGAAAGAGGTACAGCTCAAGTAGAGTGTGGGGATAATCAATACTAAGTAGCTTGATTGAATTAATTCATTCAAAAGACATCCCAATTTCATATATAACTGATCACCTCTGAATTTACTAGACGAGTATGCACAAGAACAGTAATAAATAGGCTGATATTTTTGAATGAGGAACCAAATAGGGTTCACACACTTTGATTGAATTGTATATCCTAAGCATTGGTCAATCAGCATACAATGGTGATTCCAATTAAATGTTCAGACAGGAGTAGCAAAATCTGTGGAGATAGACAAGATCATATTCACCTAGAACACATTTGAATAATGGATCATTAATAATAAAAAGACCCTGGTCTCTCACATAGAAATATTAAAATGAAACAATGTTGCAGAAAAAATCCTCAAGCAGTAAATCTGCAGAATCAATTCAAGGATTCATTGGTTAGTATACTAAACCTCTATCAATTCAACAATAAGGTGATCACATATATAAATCATTGATTATGCTCATTAAATAGCACAGTGCTGCAGAAGGTATATTATCAGACATTGTCATACTAATTAGTTCAAAGAATCATTATCTTCTGCTAGCACAAAGATGAAACAATGTTGTAGAAAAAATCCTCAAGCAGTAGGTCTGCAGGATTAATTCAAAGATTCATTGGTTAGTATACTAAACCTATATCAATTCAAAAATAAGGTGACCACATATATAAATCATTGATTATGCTCATTAAATAGCACAGTGCTGCAGAAGGTATATCATCAGACATTGTAACACTTAATTAGTTCAAAGAATCATTATCTTCTGCTAGCGCAGCTATAAATTAGGTCTGTAACAATTCTGACACATTAGTTTACTGATATAGGCAATCGTAGAACAGTACTTTCTACAGAAAGAGAAAGTGCAACATATATATCAAATATAGCAATGCACCTCATTATTTATTTCGTTTTATTTCATTATATGAGGACAGCAGGGAGATATTCTAGACTAAAAAGAGTACTAGATATATGCGTTGATACATTTGAATATTAATCCTGCAGAGGGATATGGATATGTATAAATCCCTATTAGTAGTCCTCAGGTATTGGCGTGCACTATGGGAGGAGGGAGGGGGAGACAGGGCAAATGCAGCCATAGATAAGCATTAAGGTGACAGACAACATATTACCAGTCGCCGCTCCAAACCAATTTGGATGCCGGCGTTCGTCAGTCTCCTCCGCAGCTCCGGCCCGGCCCGCTCCCACTTTCCCTCACACACCTCTCACATGCGCCGTCTCCGCCGAGGTGCTGCGGCCGCCCGAACCAAAGAGGGGGGCGTAGCCGTACGACGTCCCTTGATGACGTCAGTCCCGACGTACGTTTCACCGATGGGCTTGTTCACGGGAGCCTCCCGTGAACAAGCCCATCTGTGATTCATACATCGGGACTGATGTCATCAAGGGACGTCGTACGGCTACGCCCCCCTCTTTGGTTCGGGCGGCCGCAGCACCTCGGCGGAGACGGAGCATGTGAGAGGTGTGTGAGGGAAAGTGGGAGCGGGCCGGAGCTGCGGAGGAGACTGACGAATGCCGGCATCCAAATTTTTCTCACATGATTGCACTACTTTTGCTGGGCATGGCATGTAAACACATGCCTCTATTCACTTTATCAGTTTCTGTCACAGACAGGCTTTCCCGGAGCCTGCAACAGTTTGTGCACGTTGCCTAGCAACGCAACACGTCACTGGTGAGCCGCTCACGTGACTCACCCGGAAGTCCCGGACACAGACGCCGGGAACACCTCTCTCCTGTATTCCACGCTACTTAATAGGTGAGTGTTTCTTTGTTTGGTTTGGTTCTTTTCTTTTTCACAGCACCAGGGTTCACTTACATGAAGAAAAGGCTGCAATGCCTTGAAACATCTTAAGATACCTGTTTCTTGTTTTTGTTTGACACGATGCAATTTTGATGTCACTATGTTTTAAATACATATAACCTTTTTTGCATAAGTCCATGGAGTGCCGCCTCATTTCCTTCGCTGCTAACACCTGAGCCACAGGTGCGGAAGGACATCTCCTCTGTATATATATATATACACAGACTGTACGGACCGGCACTCCCCCTCCACGCTTCACTGCTTAGGTGCCATCTCAGGAGTAGATGAGCAGATAGGACATAAAGCAAGCGGCACTCTAAGTCTGATGGAAAGTCAAATATATTTCACACACATAGTGATCCGACGTTTCGGGGACCAAGCGCCCCTTTGTCAAGGGGAACAACAGTGTACATAATGAAATTCATACCTTTTAAAAAAGAAGAAAACCCGCCAAGTGCTTCCACACCACGCCCGCCCGGCCGCTCGTTGTCCGTTCCCTGTTCCGGCTCTCCTGACTGACGTCATGTTCAATGCGCCCTGCGTGCGCGTCGTTGCCTTGGTTACCAGATGCTGAACACGGCCGGGCTGCGGCGCTAATCGAAAAAAATGTAAACAGTGCATGACAGCATAACTTACAGAGCCAACCACCATTAAAATAGACTGTATCAAAATCAATTGCTGCGACTAGGTGATATTTGGGAGTGTGTGTTATATACACGGTCCCTTAAATAGAATAAAGACAGTGAAAATTGAGCATGGTGAATTTAAATAGATCACCCATATGGCTCGCTGGACTGCTGTCCTCTATGTCACAGACGGATGCGGAATAGATAATTTACACATATTCCCTTGTTACAAGTGTATTAAGACTTCAAACAGTATAAATAAATCTATAAAAAGATTTCTGACAGTACATAAGGGGACTATTGAGCTTATGTATTCACCCCCGGCCAAAACTGTAATAACGGTCACCAAGTATCACCTCTGTCATAGCCAGGCTAGAAAAGCTCCTAAGAGGATTTCCCAGACATGCATGCATTGGTCCACTGATTAATTGGTATAGTTACAGCGGTTATAACCCCTATATTGTAGTTAATTCTACGGTACTACTATTTATTTAAAGATGTTCCAATTCAATCTCTCGTTCAAACCATGGGGATTAGTTGTGTTCAATTCGAAAATCCATTTGGTTTCTAGACGTAAAAGTTTGCCATCCCTGTCTCCCCCTCTGATGTGTTTGGGTACATGATCGATGATCATATGTTTCAAATCATTCATGGTGTGGTTGGCCGCCACAAAATGTCTTGCCACTGGTTGCTCCGACTCTTTTCCTGCCAGTGCTTGCTTGATGGCCGAACGGTGGAGGGCCATCCTCTCCCTCAGGGTCCTTACTGATTTTCCCACATAGTGGAGACCACAAGGGCATTTTATGAGGTAGACTATGTGGGTGGTGGTGCAGGTAAGTACATGGTTAATCTGGTACGTTTTGTCTCGATGAGGGTTGTTGAATTTGGAACCAGTAATCATATTCTCACACGTAGTGCATTTGATGCACTTATAGCATCCAGGCTGTCTGGTCAGGAAAGTTGATGAAGTCTGTTCCTGTTGTTGAAATCCCGTAATGTCCGTGTGGACTATTACGTCCTTAACGTTCCTGCCCCTTGAAAAACACATCATTGGTCGTGTCCCCCTAAAACTTAGTAATGATTGATCAGAAGCGATAATGGGCCACAAGGCT
The DNA here is from genome assembly GCF_028390025.1 of Pseudophryne corroboree. NCBI lineage: Eukaryota > Metazoa > Chordata > Amphibia > Anura > Myobatrachidae > Pseudophryne > Pseudophryne corroboree. Next base: position 620,954,323 of record NC_086445.1, read on the forward strand.
CTGGTCGCTCTCTGTACTACGGGGCTCGTGGTGTTAAATCTGGAGATGAAAGGAATGGCTGGACTTCTTGAACGGTTACTGGGTAGAAGAAGAGATTCTCTGGACAACTGCATCACCTCCTGTTTATGCTTAGCAAGTAATTGGCGGTCATATCCCCGTTCTCTAAATTTCAAAATCATCTTGTCTAGTTCTTCTTCCAGCTTATCTCGATCACTGATCAGGCGAGATACCCTGATCATCTGGGAGCGTGGCAGACCATTTTTGAGGGCTTTGGGGTGGTGGCTGTTGGCTCTCAGCAGGGTATTTCTATCTGTTGGTTTCGTGTATACCCCTGTCTGCAATGTACCCTCCATGATGGAAATCTGTACATCCAGGTAATGAATGGAGCTTGTACTGGTCTGATAGGTGTATTTGACACCCTCCGGTCTGGAATTAGTAATGTGCATCAGATGGTCAAACCTTTCTGTACCCCCTGTCCAAAGAAGGAAGAGGTCATCTATATACCGGGAAAAAAATAAAATATGTTGAAAGACTGACTCTTCTTGAAAAAACACCTTCTCTTCTTCCTCGAACATATAGATGTTTGCAAACGATGGGGAGACATTGCTCCCCATCGCGCACCCCGTCTTTTGGCGATAGAATTTGCCATTAAATAAAAAGAAATTTTTTTCTAGGGTCATGCGGAGGAGGTTCATGAACAGTGGGGTATCTAGTTTGTCCATGCCTTCTTTTTTCAGGAAAGCTTCCATGGCTGTTAAACCTGCCTCATGTGGAATGTTAGTATAAAGACTAACTACATCCACTACACACATGAGGGTTCCATCCGGCACCTGCTGTATCTCCCGCAACCGATTAAGAAAACTGGTAGTGTCTTTTATAAAGTGCTTGTGCTTCAAGATTAACGGTTGCAATATGCTGTCTAGAAAGACTGACACTGGTTGAAAAATGGATTCTCTGGCAGCAATGATGGGTCTGCCTGGTGAGGACAATTGGTTCTTGTGTAGTTTAGGAACCGTGAAAAAAATGGGCACTAGGGGATTTTCCTGAAAAAGTGCTTTGTGCAGTTTTGTAGTTAATTTACCACTATCCTTGGCTGCATCTAAAGTGCTTTTTAGTGCTTTTTGATACTCGGCGGTAGGGTCACGGGCCAATTCTTCATATACGTTGGCATCCGCAAGTTGACTCTGTATTTCCTTCACATAATATTCCAAGTCCAATATTACCACCCCTCCCCCCTTGTCCGCAGGACGGATGACTATGTCCCTGTAATCGCCTAATTGTTTTAATGCAGTTTCCTCCGCTTTAGATAAGTTATGGTGTTTTGGAACAGTGGCTGCTGCCTTGTTGTATTTATGAACAGAGTCATCCAGCAATCTAGTGAAGTCTTTAATTGAGGCGTTAGTGGACATGGGGTCAAAGGTGGATGCAGAACGTTTATTGAGAAAATCTTGATGCTTGCAATCCATACTAGTAGGTGAAGATTCTTTATCTGGTGAATTTTGGAAGTATTCCTGGCGTCTGAGTTTGCGTGCATAATGGTGAAGTTCAATGTTCCACCTAAAATCATCAAATACGCTGGAGGGTACGAATGACAGGCCCTTCTCCAGTACACTCTGTTCTGCCTCTGAGAGTGTTCTCTTGGAGAGATTGTAAATCAGCGTTTTTTGTTTGTTGTGGCACTTTTGGTCCCGCGGCTCAAATCGAAAAAGGGCGAAGAGGCAGGCCACCCGCAGGGGTGGCCAGTGCACGCGGGACCAAAAGTGCCACAACAAACAAAAAACGCTGATTTACAATCTCTCCAAGAGAACACTCTCAGAGGCAGAACAGAGTGTACTGGAGAAGGGCCTGTCATTCGTACCCACCAGCGTATTTGATGATTTTAGGTGGAACATTGAACTTCACCATTATGCACGCAAACTCAGACGCCAGGAATACTTCCAAAATTCACCAGACAAAGAATCTTCACCTACTAGTATGGATTGCAAGCATCAAGATTTTCTCAATAAACGTTCTGCATCCACCTTTGACCCCATGTCCACTAACGCCTCAATTAAAGCCTTCACTAGATTGCTGGATGACTCTGTTCATAAATACAACAAGGCAGCAGCCACTGTTCCAAAACACCATAACTTATCTAAAGCGGAGGAAACTGCATTAAAACAATTAGGCGATTACAGGGACATAGTCATCCGTCCCGCGGACAAGGGGGGAGGGGTGGTAATATTGGACTTGGAATATTATGTGAAGGAAATACAGAGTCAACTTGCGGATGCCAACGTATATGAAGAATTGGCCCGTGACCCTACCGCCGAGTATCAAAAAGCACTAAAAAGCACTTTAGATGCAGCCAAGGATAGTGGTAAATTAAATACAAAACTGCACAAAGCACTTTTTCAGGAAAATCCCCTAGTGCCCATTTTTTTCACGGTTCCTAAACTACACAAGAACCAATTGTCCCCACCAGGCAGACCCATCATTGCTGCCAGAGAATCCATTTTTCAACCAGTGTCAGTCTTTCTAGACAGCATATTGCAACCGTTAATCTTGAAGCACAAGCACTTTATAAAAGACACTACCAGTTTTCTTAATCGGTTGCAGGAGATACAGCAGGTGCCGGATGGAACCCTCATGTGTGTAGTGGATGTAGTTAGTCTTTATACTAACATTCCACATGAGGCAGGTTTAACAGCCATGGAAGCTTTCCTGAAAAAAGAAGGCATGGACAAACTAGATACCCCACTGTTCATGAACCTCCTCCGCATGACCCTAGAAAAAAATTTCTTTTTATTTAATGGCAAATTCTATCGCCAAAAGACGGGGTGCGCGATGGGGAGCAATGTCTCCCCATCGTTTGCAAACATCTATATGTTCGAGGAAGAAGAGAAGGTGTTTTTTCAAGAAGAGTCAGTCTTTCAACATATTTTATTTTTTTCCCGGTATATAGATGACCTCTTCCTTCTTTGGACAGGGGGTACAGAAAGGTTTGACCAGCTGATGCACATTACTAATTCCAGACCGGAGGGTGTCAAAAACACTTATCAGACCAGTACAAGCTCCATTCATTACCTGGATGTACAGATTTCCATCATGGAGGGTACATTGCAGACAGGGGTATACACGAAACCAACAGATAGAAATACCCTGCTGAGAGCCAACAGCCACCACCCCAAAGCCCTCAAAAATGGTCTGCCACGCTCCCAGATGATCAGGGTATCTCGCCTGATCAGTGATCGAGATAAGCTGGAAGAAGAACTAGACAAGATGATTTTGAAATTTAGAGAACGGGGATATGACCGCCAATTACTTGCTAAGCATAAACAGGAGGTGATGCAGTTGTCCAGAGAATCTCTTCTTCTACCCAGTAACCGTTCAAGAAGTCCGGCCATTCCTTTCATCTCCAGATTTAACACCACGAGCCCCGTAGTACAGAGAGCGACCAGAGCCTTGTGGCCCATTATCGCTTCTGATCAATCATTACTAAGTTTTAGGGGGACACAACCAATGATGTGTTTTTCAAGGGGCAGGAACGTTAAGGACGTAATAGTCCACACGGACATTACGGGATTTCAACAACAGGAACAGACTTCATCAACTTTCCTGACCAGACAGCCTGGATGCTATAAGTGCATCAAATGCACTACGTGTGAGAATATGATTACTGGTTCCAAATTCAACAACCCTCATCGAGACAAAACGTACCAGATTAACCATGTACTTACCTGCACCACCACCCACATAGTCTACCTCATAAAATGCCCTTGTGGTCTCCACTATGTGGGAAAATCAGTAAGGACCCTGAGGGAGAGGATGGCCCTCCACCGTTCGGCCATCAAGCAAGCACTGGCAGGAAAAGAGTCGGAGCAACCAGTGGCAAGACATTTTGTGGCGGCCAACCACACCATGAATGATTTGAAACATATGATCATCGATCATGTACCCAAACACATCAGAGGGGGAGACAGGGATGGCAAACTTTTACGTCTAGAAACCAAATGGATTTTCGAATTGAACACAACTAATCCCCATGGTTTGAACGAGAGATTGAATTGGAACATCTTTAAATAAATAGTAGTACCGTAGAATTAACTACAATATAGGGGTTATAACCGCTGTAACTATACCAATTAATCAGTGGACCAATGCATGCATGTCTGAGAAATCCTCTTAGGAGCTTTTCTAGCCTGGCTATGACAGAGGTGATACTTGGTGACCGTTATTACAGTTTTGGCCGGGGGTGAATACATAAGCTCAATAGTCCCCTTATGTACTGTCAGAAATCTTTTTATAGATTTATTTATACTGTTTGAAGTCTTTATACACTTGTAACAAGGGAATATGTGTAAATTTATCTATTCCGCATCAGTCTGTGACATAGAGGACAGCAGTCCAGCGAGCCATATGGGTGATCTATTTAAATTCACCATGCTCAATTTTCACTGTCTTTATTCTATTTAAGGGACCGTGTATATAACACACACTCCCAAATATCACCTAGTCGCAGCAATTGATTTTGATACAGTCTATTTTAATGGTGGTTGGCTCTGTAAGTTATGCTGTCATGCACTGTTTACATTTTTTTCGATTAGCGCCGCAGCCCGGCCGTGTTCAGCATCTGGTAACCAAGGCAACAACGCGCACGCAGGGCGCATTGAACATGACGTCAGTCAGGAGAGCCGGAACAGGGAACGGACAACGAGCGGCCGGGCGGGCGTGGTGTGGAAGCACTTGGCTGGTTTTCTTCTTCTTTAAAAGGTATGAATTTCATTATGTACACTGTTGTTCACCTTGACAAAGGGGCGCTTGGTCCCCGAAACGTCGGATCACTATGTGTGTGAAATATATTTGACTTTCCATCAGACTTAGAGTGCCGCTTGCTTTATGTCCTATCTATCTATCTATATATATATATATATATATATATATATATAAATAACATACAAAGAATAATCAGGTGTGCTCAGTATAACACAGCAAACAACAGTCTTTCCAATTTAAGACTTAACAGCCACTACTCCTATATCAAATAGGAGCCATTATAGAAAGATTTAACGAACGAGGATATCCAGGAGATTATTCTCTTTGTTCTTTAATAAACATCATATGAGCAAGCATGAATGTAAACAAATACTTATCAATATTGAAGCTCAACATGACCTGGGGAATAATTTCCTGACCAGGGGTGCCTCCCAACAGCCGTTTTGGGCAACGCTGTCATCAGGGGAGAATATATAAAGAGAGCAGCATTTTAAAAAAAAAACGAAATTTTTATAAATCACCCAAAAAATTTGAATATACATTTAAGGTGCATAACAGCAACAAGCTGGAGGCTGGTCACGTACATATAAGCAGCAGAAGCTTTGAATCAGAGTTCTTATCCATAGTGTCAGGATATAGTCAAAATCCCAGTCATCCTGCTTCATGTTTACAGCTCAACAGCTGTTTTAGTATATGGCAGACTCCTTAGTTATATGCAGGATGGATGCACCTGTGTTTTAAATGAAAAACACCTGTGGCTGCGGCTACTGATACCGGAAGTGACATGGCATTACCATAGGCACAAAGAAGATGGGACTTGGTATTATGCAGCAGGCAGAAATGATGCAACGGCATCATAGTAACCAGCTATAATAATCAGCTGGCTCCCAAGACTGGAAGGGACATTACTATAGCTACATAGGTGCCGGGACTTGGTATTGTATAGCAGGCGGAAATGACACAACAGTGTCATAGTAACCAGTCAAAACATTATTACACAACATGCAGTAATGACGCAAGTGTCATAGTAACTGGCAAAATATTAGTAAACCATACAAAAATGACTTAGCGTGTCATAGTAACCAACAAAATAGTTTACACTGGTCACACCAAAAATGGATGTGGCATTACAGTAAACAAAAAATGGTAGTCTCATCAATACCTGCAAAACCATAAGTTTAATCACACCAAAGAAATTGGTGTTCAGAAATCTCAAATGCACATGCAGTGTATAGCATGGCAACAGGCAGAGGCAAAACTGTAGTCCTGGTAACACACCAAAAGCAAACCTAGAGAACATATTATTCTCAGCTCACAGTAAAAAGAAGTCATAAAACCATTAGTGTAACAGGATCTTACTGCAATTGGTCTATGAACATTAAGGGAACCAACAGACAAAAACACGAAAAACACATATTTAACTAATAAGGAAATACATAATAATATATAAAGATTTTTAATAAAACACCACCACTAGGTTGCAAACCTCTTCTAAATGAAGCAATTAAGGGACTGTCCCTCATTCAATCTGTATGGAGCCACGGTATTTAGTTGGTGAATCCAAACACATTCTCCTTGAAACAGCAATTTGTTGTGGTCACCACCCTGCCTTAAAGGTGGAATATAATCAATAGGCATGTAGCGAAAGTCACGGAATTTGTGATGACATGAAACAAAATGCTTGGCTAGAGTCCAATTTCAACATGGAAGAGCATTGTAGCACAATATGCTTTTTGAAAAGCTGTATTGTCTTTCCCAAATAGAACTTTTTGCATGGGCATATGATGATGTAAACCACAAAGTGCCTATCACAGTCCAAACTGTGTTGAATGTCATGTTATCCCTTTAACAGGGTCTATGAATTTATTACAATTGAAAAGAAGAGAAAAGACAAAAAACCCTTGTTTGGGAGCACTCGTTTGTAATGATTTGTATAAATAAAATGAATGGTATGTGTGATAAAACTTAACCTTTAATTGTTTCTTAAATAAAAAGAGATTAATGTGGAATGATTATGAGACTCGTGTCTGATGTTTGCAAAGAAACTTGTTTAACCTTTTTAGCAAATGAGGTACAAGTTATTGAGAAAAGGTGAAAATATCAGAAGCAATGTGTTTGGTAAGTATCCTTGTGTTCTGATGAAGTAAATATATCCAGAACAATCACTGTGCATGCCTTGAAATAAAGGTATCAATAGAAACATAGTATGGTAGCAAGATTGAATGAACTGAATTTTTTAAAGATAGATAGAAAGATGGAATTATAGAGAAAGGGGCCCACTGCACCTGGTATTCTCAGGAGGTTTCCCATCCTGATACTGACCAGGCCATACCTGCTTAGCTTCCGAGATCGGACAAGATCGGGCGCATTCAGGGTAGTATGGCCGTGGGCCTATTGTGAGAGATGTGGGGGGAGAAAATTGAAAGGGAAAAAGTTCACTCCTAATGTCCGTACTGTGCATAAGACAACCATGTGTAGTCCGGGAGTGTTTTTCCAAAAGCAGGAAATAGGGAATAGAAAGCGTTGGAGAATTAAAAAAGGGGCCCACCGCACCTGGTATTCTCAGGAGGTTCTCCTTCCTAGTACTGACCAGGCCATGCCTGCTTAGCTTCCGAGATTGGACAAGATCGGGCGTATTCAGGGTAGTATGGCCGTGGGCCAGTATGGAGAAAATATATATGGAAGAGAAGAGTACACCGCTTACTGTACTTAACACTCAACCAGGGCCACTGATCAAATGGTAACTCCGGACAAGGTGTGTCAAGATGGTTCTGAGTGTCTGGATTTGGTAAAAATATGGTGTGGTAGGTAAAGTATGGTAGATAGTGAAGCAGATGTGAATTATTCTATGATTAGAGCCAGAAATGCTAATAAGGAGCTCAATGCTATTTCACAACTGGTACTCTTCACCTTATATTCAGAGTGGGAACAGTTGATACCAAGTGTCAATTATTCATTAATGAATACCAGGGAAAGCAAAAATTATAATATAAATGCTACCATAGATACATATATATGTGTTGAAATCATAAATTGCTACCTTAAATACATACATAGGTTGAAATCATAAATTGCTACCTTAAATACATACATAGGTTGAGATAGCAACAGATAAAAATATATATATATGTTTACCATGAATACACTTGTGTGTATAAATTACGGTTAGATATCTGTAGCTAATAGAACAACCTTGAGGGCATGGGCGGGTATTTAGAACATGATTGTACAGATTGTTATATGCAAATAGAACATTGTTCAAAATCACTGTTCAAAGCAGAGAGTGTAGTGATAGATTTAGTATCTATTGTCACTACTATTGTATTTCTGGACAAAATAGCAGTAAGCAGATGGTATTAAGTAGTGGACTTAAATGGCATTGAGCACTAGTGATTCCTGCTGCATATTTAAACCCTGGCGATCTAGTGTCAATTAAGCCAGTATACAGTAGGTATTTAAGCAGCGGACTTAAACGTCAAATATTGACTCCTGCTGTGCATTTAAACCATGGTGATCTAGTGTCAGTTTACCGCAGCCGCAAGGTGTGCGGCGAGTGTTGTCCAGGTCCCCTCTGTTCGTGATCCCGCTGCAGTGATGACCGCGGCCGCCCGCTTCCGGAATGGGCGTAGCCGTGGTGACGTCGCTACGGACGTTCTCTCCTCGACGTACGTTTCACCTGTTAGGGCTTGGTCACGAGAGCCTCTCACTCTCGCTCTCTTGTGGCCAGTACTTAAGGATTAGAATGACCAATGAGTTTGTTACTTAGAATTGACTGACTGCATGTTGGACCTATCAGGTCCCGAGTGGGATACCCTGTGGAATCCATTTTGGAAAAGGGAAAAGGGAAGGGAAAGGGAACGGGATGAGGGATAAACTAAAGTGATGAGAGTGTGAATGAAAGACTGTGTGAATTCTGGAATGAAAAAATGAATGAATATTGAAGGAATTGAAAAATGGGAAAAGGTGAAGTGAATTTGAATACATGTAGTAATGATAGTATTGGAAATGATGATGATGTTGAGAATATAATGAGAGTGAAAGGGTAAATAAAATGAAGTTGAAAATTGATAGAGAAATAACAATGAATTGATTTGAGTGCTGTGTATGATTGAGGTCTATCAAGAGGGTGAAAAATGAGGAAATGGATTTAAGATGGGATTTGAAATTGAATGGAGAGAAATGAATGGGAGTGAGTGAGGGAGTGCTGCACAGAAGTGAAAGAGAGTTAAGAGAATTGGAATTGGGCTGGTGGTGAAAAGGGTTGTGGCTTGAGTGTGAAAATGTGAGTGTGTAAATGTGTGAAGAATGTGGGTGCGAAGGGGGGGGAAAGGGGGGGGGGGGAAAGGTGTGACAAGGGGAAGGAGTGGAGGATGACATGAGGAAAATGGGTGAGTGGATGGGAATATCAGTGGGTATTAGTGTAGGATATTGACTGCAAGGAGAGTGTTATGTGTGAAGGAGAAATATGGGTGAAAGTGACAGGGTCATGGGGAGAATGTGGCAGGTGAAATGAAATGTTAGGATTAAGTGCTGTGGAAAGGATGGAATGGGTTGTGTGAATGCTGAGATGGAAAAGAAGGAGAGAGGAAAGGTGAAGAGAGAAACAAGAAATGAAAACAGGGGGGGAGAAGAAAAAGAATGGGGGGGGAGGGAAAAGAGGGGAGGGGAGAAAAGAGGGGGGGGGTGTTGGATATGTGATTACGAAAGCAGAGGGGAATATTGGAGAAGAAAAGAAAAAGAGGGCAGAGGGAGAAAAAGAAAAAGGAGGATGAAAGGGAAGAAAAGAATGTAGGGAAGAAGAGAGGGAAGAGGGAGAGGAGAGAAGAGAGAGAAAGGACAGAAGAAGAAAGGTGAAGACTTGAGGTGATAGTGAGGAGGAGGAAGAGGATGGACAGGAGTGGGATAGGAGGGAAGCAGGATGGATAGGTATTGGAATTATGTGGGTAAAAAGATGCTGTAATTGATGTATTCATTTAAACCTTTAGGAATTAGAGTGTCCAGCTTGAAGATCCATTCGGATTCCTTTTTCTGGAGTGCCATATTGTAATCTCCACCTCTTAGTCCCATTTTTACATGTTTCAAACCTGAGAAATGAAGATCTTCTGTTCGACTGTCGTGGAAACGTAAGAAATGTCTGGCAACTGTGGTGAGCTTCTTGAATTGGGCTAGGTCTGATTTAGCGTTTCTCACCGTACTGATGTGTTCAAGTGCCCTGACTTTGAACATACGAGATGTCATGCCCACGTATCTTAAATTACAGGTACAAGAGATGCAGTAGATCACATTCTCTGTCCTACAGTTGAAGAAATCATGCACTGTAATCTGTTGGTTGAATCTATCCATGATCGTTGTAAGGTTAGAGATATGTGGGCATAATTTGCATTTACCGCAAGGGTAACTGCCTTTGAGAGGTCTCGGTTTTGAGGGCTGTGAGAAATAACTTCGTACCAATTTATCTTTTAAATTTGGTGCCCTCCTCCAACTCATATTGATATTCTGACCAATATGGTCCGAGATGTCCTCATCCATTTTCAAGACGTGCCAATGAGTTTGCAAGATTTTTCTTGCATCATTCCAATTCTTACAGAAGTCACCGATAAAACGTAGGGTGTTCTTATCTTCCTTAATTTTTGTGGTAGGGAAGACCAGAGATTCCCGTTCTATTTTTTGCACTTCGGATTTGGCCCTTTTGATAAGTCTGTTGCTGTATCCTCTTTCTTTCAATCTTACAGCCAAATCAATGCTTTTGGTTTGAAAGGTGGAATTTTCAGTACAATTCCTTTTTAATCACTAATCAGATCAATATGAAATTTACATACACCAGCAGCAAATCTTCTATTCCATTCCTTGATCTCAGGATATACCGAGATGAGACCAACACAGTAGCCACTGAAATTTTCAGGAAGGAGACCTCAACCAACAGCTTACTTCATTCAACTAGTAGCCATCTTCCATCAACCATTAAAAATATCCCCAAAGGAGAATTCCTTAGATTAAAAATGAATTGTACTGAAAATTCCACCTTTCAAACCAAAAGCATTGATTTGGCTGTAAGATTGAAAGAAAGAGGATACAGCAACAGACTTATCAAAAGGGCCAAATCCGAAGTGCAAAAAATAGAATGGGAATCTCTGGTCTTCCCTACCACAAAAATTAAGGAAGATAAGAACACCCTACGTTTTATCGGTGACTTCTGTAAGAATTGGAAAGATGCAAGAAAAATCTTGCAAACTCATTGGCACGTCTTGAAAATGGATGAGGACATCTCGGACCATATTGGTCAGAATATCAATATGAGTTGGAGGAGGGCACCAAATTTAAAAGATAAATTGGTACGAAGTTATTTCTCACAGCCCTCAAAACCGAGACCTCTCAAAGGCAGTTACCCTTGCGGTAAATGCAAATTATGCCCACATATCTCTAACCTTACAACGATCATGGATAGATTCAACCAACAGATTACAGTGCATGATTTCTTCAACTGTAGGACAGAGAATGTGATCTACTGCTTCTCTTGTACCTGTAATTTAAGATACGTGGGCATGACATCTCGTATGTTCAAAGTCAGGGCACTTGAACACATCAGTACGGTGAGAAACGCTAAATCAGACCTAGCCCAATTCAAGAAGCTCACCACAGTTGCCAGACATTTCTTACGTTTCCACGACAGTCGAACAGAAGATCTTCATTTCTCAGGTTTGGAACATGTAAAAATGGGACTAAGAGGTGGAGATTACAATATGGCACTCCAGAAAAAGGAATCTGAATGGATCTTCAAGCTGGACACTCTAATTCCTAAAGGTTTAAATGAATACATCAATTACAGCATCTTTTTACCCACATAATTCCAATACCTATCCATCCTGCTTCCCTCCTATCCCACTCCTGTCCATCCTCTTCCTCCTCCTCACTATCACCTCAAGTCTTCACCTTTCTTCTTCTGTCCTTTCTCTCTCTTCTCTCCTCTCCCTCTTCCCTCTCTTCTTCCCTACATTCTTTTCTTCCCTTTCATCCTCCTTTTTCTTTTTCTCCCTCTGCCCTCTTTTTCTTTTCTTCTCCAATATTCCCCTCTGCTTTCGTAATCACATATCCAACACCCCCCCCCTCTTTTCTCCCCTCCCCTCTTTTCCCTCCCCCCCATTCTTTTTCTTCTCCCCCCCTGTTTTCATTTCTTGTTTCTCTCTTCACCTTTCCTCTCTCCTTCTTTTCCATCTCAGCATTCACACAACCCATTCCATCCTTTCCACAGCACTTAATCCTAACATTTCATTTCACCTGCCACATTCTCCCCATGACCCTGTCACTTTCACCCATATTTCTCCTTCACGCATAACACTCTCCTTGCAGTCAATATCCTACACTAATACCCACTGATATTCCCATCCACTCACCCATTTTCCTCATGTCATCCTCCACTCCTTCCCCTTGTCACACCTTCCCCCCCCTTTCCCCCCCTCCTTCGCACCCACATTCTTCACACATTTACACACTCACATTTTCACACTCAAGCCACAACCCTTTTCACCACCAGCCCAATTCCAATTCTCTTAACTCTCTTTCACTTCTGTGCAGCACTCCCTCACTCACTCCCATTCATTTCTCTCCATTCAATTTCAAATCCCATCTTAAATCCATTTCCTCATTTTTCACCCTCTTGATAGACCTCAATCATACACAGCACTCAAATCAATTCATTGTTATTTCTCTATCAATTTTCAACTTCATTTTATTTACCCTTTCACTCTCATTATATTCTCAACATCATCATCATTTCCAATACTATCATTACTACATGTATTCAAATTCACTTCACCTTTTCCCATTTTTCAATTCCTTCAATATTCATTCATTTTTTCATTCCAGAATTCACACAGTCTTTCATTCACACTCTCATCACTTTAGTTTATCCCTCATCCCGTTCCCTTTCCCTTCCCTTTTCCTTTTTCCAAAATGGATTCCACAGGGTATCCCACTCGGGACCTGATAGGTCCAACAAGCAGTCAGTCAATTCTAAGTAACAAACTCATTGGTCATTCTAATCCTTAAGTACTGGCCACAAGAGAGCGAGAGTGAGAGGCTCTCGTGACCAAGCCCTAACAGGTGAAACGTACGTCGAGGAGAGAACGTCCGTAGCGACGTCATCGCGGCTACGCCCATTCCGGAAGCGGGCGGCCGCGGTCATCACTGCAGCGGGATCACGAACAGAGGGGACCTGGACGACACTCGCCGCACACCTTGCGGCTGCGGTAAACTGACACTAGATCACCATGGTTTAAATGCACAGCAGGAGTCAATATTTGACGTTTAAGTCCGCTGCTTAAATACCTACTGTATACTGGCTTAATTGACACTAGATCACCAGGGTTTAAATATGCAGCAGGAATCACTAGTGCTCAATGCCTTTTAAGTCCACTACTTAATACCATCTGCTTACTGCTATTTTGTCCAGAAATACAATAGTAGTGACAATAGATACTAAATCTATCACTACACTCTCTGCTTTGAACAGTGATTTTGAACAATGTTCTATTTGCATATAACAATCTGTACAATCATGTTCTAAATACCCGCCCATGCCCTCAAGGTTGTTCTATTAGCTACAGATATCTAACCGTAATTTATACACACAAGTGTATTCATGGTAAACATATATATATTTTTATCTGTTGCTATCTCAACCTATGTATGTATTTAAGGTAGCAATTTATGATTTCAACCTATGTATGTATTTAAGGTAGCAATTTATGATTTCAACACATATATATGTATCTATGGTAGCATTTATATTATAATTTTTGCTTTCCCTGGTATTCATTAATGAATAATTGACACTTGGTATCAACTGTTCCCACTCTGAATATAAGGTGAAGAGTACCAGTTGTGAAATAGCATTGAGATCCTTATTAGCATTTCTGGCTCTAATCATAGAATAATTCACATCTGCTTCACTATCTACCATACTTTACCTACCACACCATATTTTTACCAAATCCAGACACTCAGAACCATCTTGACACACCTTGTCCGGAGTTACCATTTGAGACCATCAGTGGCCCTGGTTGAGTGTTAAGTACAGTAAGCGGTGTACTCTTCTCTTCCATATATATTTTCTCCATACTGGCCCACGGCCATACTACCCTGAATACGCCCGATCTTGTCCAATCTCGGAAGCTAAGCAGGCATGGCCTGGTCAGTACTAGGAAGGAGAACCTCCTGAGAATACCAGGTGCGGTGGGCCCCTTTTTTAATTCTCCAACGCTTTCTATTCCCTATTTCCTGCTTTTGGAAAAACACTCCCGGACTACACATGGTTGTCTTATGCACAGTACGGACATTAGGAGTGAACTTTTTCCCTTTCAATTTTCTCCCCCCACATCTCTCACAATAGGCCCATGGCCATACTACCCTGAATGCGCCCGATCTTGTCCGATCTCGGAAGCTAAGCAGGTATGGCCTGGTCAGTATCAGGATGGGAAACCTCCTGAGAATACCAGGTGCAGTGGGCCCCTTTCTCTATAATTCCATCTTTCTATCTATCTTTAAAAAATTCAGTTCATTCAATCTTGCTACCATACTATGTTTCTATTGATACCTTTATTTCAAGGCATGCACAGTGATTGTTCTGGATATATTTACTTCATCAGAACACAAGGATACTTACCAAACACATTGCTTCTGATATTTTCACCTTTTCTCAATAACTTGTACCTCATTTGCTAAAAAGGTTAAACAAGTTTCTTTGCAAACATCAGACACGAGTCTCATAATCATTCCACATTAATCTCTTTTTATTTAAGAAACAATTAAAGGTTAAGTTTTATCACACATACCATTCATTTTATTTATACAAATCATTACAAACGAGTGCTCCCAAACAAGGGTTTTTTGTCTTTTCTCTTCTTTTCAATTGTAGTCCAATCTACAAAATTCCTGGGAGCACCGCCAATCAATAGCAGTTTAAAACTTTTTCCTAACTGCACAGACATTGGTTTCTTTATGTTTATGTTATCTCTATATTCAGTTTAGATTGTTAAGACTAGTGCGGTTCCATATTGAATTTATTTGCATACAATTCTATGAATTTATTCCCTAAGCGCAGGAACTGGCAATTTATGCACCCATGGCACTTGAAGACTCCATTCCTTGACCGAAGCCAAGTACTGCTTTTAATTGATCCAATATCTGATTTGGCCACAATGTCTTTGAAGTTCTGACTCTGTTTGTAACTAAACAGAAGTGTATTCTGGCAGAAACGCCCAATAGATCATCCGATTGCAAAATATGCCAGTGCTTCAGACTGGTATTGGAAATAGTGATTGGTAGTTCATGAATGATCTGTTTATAATGGACTAATGTTATAACTGAACTAGTTCATTTAGATTACAGCTCTGGCAAAGATGACTTCATCAGGAATAAAGCAAGTGGGGGGTGTTACACAGTCAGACAGAGCCAAGCCACTCAATTACAGTTACTCACTGCCTCACTCTCACTGGCTTTTTAGTTCCTGAATCTGATTCTGTAAAAGGTAAGCTGAAAATACAACCCAGCCTAGCAAATACATATCTAATAAAAAATAGCACATGCACTGTCTAGCCCAAGCCTATGAGTGAGAGTGAAATGTGTATGTTCATGCTACTTACCTATATTGTAATAAAATTACTGTCCTATTAGTCCAGATGTCCAGACACTTTCTGCTGACTCTGGTGCTGGGTTCTGAACATGTCTGCTGTGCTAAACATTCTACTACGTTTTCTTTGTAGGTGCTAAAGCAGCTGCACTACTTATCAGCTCTCTCATATATTCATCATAAATCAGTACCTCTAATCCACCACAGGTGGTGCTGCTCTGCTTAGACATTGCGAGGACTCTAAGAGCTAATTGAATTAGATGTCATGATGACTCAAAAATTCTCCTTGCATACAGTTCATTAGCTCATTTAGTTCAATGGGATATTTAGTTCATAGTCACATGGTACATTCCCCATTAGCTCTCTCATACATTCTTCATGAGTCAGTACCTCTAAACTACCATGTGTGGCACTGTTGTGCTCAGGCATATGCATCACGTTGTATTATATTGTCATGAGTCAGTCTCCTAGTACTGTATGTTAGTTCACAAGACACACTCCCAATCAGCTAAAGAAACAGTGCTGAGTGCTGCATGCTATATACTATAATTATTATTACTTCACAAAATGTAGGTGGAGATGTATCAAACCTTCAAGAGAGATAAAGTAGAAAAGTTGCCCTTAGCAACCAATCAACTTCTGTCATTTTATAGACTGTGCTAGACAAATGACAAAAGCTGAGTAGTTGCTTTGCAACTTCTCCACTTTATCTCTCCCTAAGGTTTCATAGATTGTTGCAAAGGTTGCAAAACCCTGAATTTGGGTATTACTCACTTGCATGTTATTGAAGCAAAAATTAATAACAAAAATGTAATTAAAATTGCAGATTTAAACATGTCACTACTAGTTTGTTGTTTAAGTGATTGCTTTTTAAAATATTATAAGTGTAGAAATATTAAACATATCTCATCATTTAAACAAGACTATTGCCTGGATGTAATGATGCCCAAGTTTGTCAGCCATGCAGGATGTCGACTGAACTTAGACATTTTTTAAAGGAGTAATCTCCATGCCTTGTAAATGATTGCCACTTTAAGTCAGAGTTCGGCCGGCCTCCTGCACATCGGGCATCATTACATCTGGCCTTATTCATCCAATGAGTTAGTAGTAGAAATGCCAACTGTATGTGTAATAGTCTAGTTCTATATTTCCAATCACGTCTCTCAGCAGTGTTTCACAGTCAGTGAAATAATTAACTAAATGAACCACACAAACTAATCTTTTGACCTAATCTTTTGAGTGAACTAGATCTTAATGAATTAGTCACCAAAATTAACTAGATTTTCCATCACTAATTGCAAATGTGGCTTGAAGCAATCGAATATGTAGAGTTGAAAGAACTCCATTGCTTATAAAGATACATACATCCAGATAGTTAATCATGGTCTCACTAAAAGAAAAGGTGAACCTAATGGTGGCGTTAAGTGAATTGAGGACATCAATGAACTCAGTCAGGCAGTCGGCACCTCCAGTCCACATCAATATAACAAACATAAAATGTATGAATTTGGAAAAGACTGAATGAGACATAATGTTTGTTTCTTATACATGCTCATGAAAAGGTTGACATATGATAAGGCCATATTATACCCCATCACAGTCCCTCTAAGTTGCAAAAAGAAAACATTTTAAAATAGAAAATAATTCTTATGTAACACAATCTCATCATAAGTAATAAAAAATGTAATGACAGGTCCCTTACATCACCAGCTTCTATACCAATATTATGCATAATGATTGGTTGGACTCAGTCAGGGTGCTTGTCACCTCCAGACTAAGTATGCTCATGTCTGCCATACACCAAAACAGCTTTTGAGATGTACACATGAAGCAAGATGGCTGGCATTTTGACTATACCCTGACACTATGGATAAGTACTCTAATTTATGGCTATTGCTGCTAATATGTATGTGACCAGTCTCCATTTTGTTGCTGTTATGACTTTAAATGTATTTTGGAATGTTTTTATGATTTACAAAATCTTATATATATATATATATATATATATATATATATAGGCAGAGGGAGAATACTGCGCCACTTGTGACACTAACAACAAGCACCAGAAAGATGTGTAATGATACTCCCAAAAATACAGGGTGTCTGCTGACCCCCAAGTAAACAGGGATGGTAATTCCCTGAAATTGTAAGTTAGCAACAAAGAGGGATGGGGGGGGGTATAGCAACCAATGGTGTCTAAAATAAATTAATCTGACAGTATATAAATAATTAAAAATGTATTGACAAAAAAGTCTAAAAGTAATTGTTGTATAAATCTCCTTAAAAGTATGGGACAAAAAACATACACAATCATGTAGATAGGTAAAGTGCAAAATATAGGCAGAGTACAAAATATTCGTAAGAGGATTTAGCTAATCTGAATATGAGGTCACTGTCAGTTTGCAAGTATTGGAGTCTGCTTTTTAGGTCCCAGTTCTATCTGCTTGAATATGCATATGGACTATGATGGTTAACTCTCTTCAGCTGTGAATGGACTGATCATTATGTTTGCTTGGCTGCTTGAATACTTAACTTTATTATTATCAGTAATAGCCGCTGAACTGCAACATTGCACTTCTCATACATCTTTTGAACTTTTTAGCAATATCCATTCTCATTTTAATTATATGTCTTATTGACGGTATTTTATCCACCTGCATTTCCATTGTTCTTGAATTCGTATTTGTGTTTTAGGAAGATGTCTTCCAATATATTTTTATGTGTGATTATTAATATATATATTCCAATGAAATAAAATAAATAATTGTATTTTATTTAACTGCAATCAAACCAGCAGCCTTTTATTTACTGTTCCCATTCCTTTTCTATAATGTCAGGCTTTGAATTGAGAGTGGATTTCCAGTTCCACATTGTGGTGGCAGCTGTATTAGTCTGCAATTGCTATATTCTGATTATTACTTACTAGTGCCCATTTGCTATTTTTACATTTGAGTGCCATGTTGCATCTGGTTCTTAATACTCAGACTCTCCACCCCTCTACAAAACTTCAAACGGGCTCTCAAGACCCACTTCTTCATCAAACCCAGCCATCTCTAATCCTAACCCTCTGTTCCATGCTCACTGTTACCCCATCTTGTCTGCCTGCCCCTCCATTTTAGAATGTAAGCTCTCACGGGCAGGGCCCTCTCCCCTCATGTGCTTTTTCTTCTATTATTTAGACTACTCCATATGCCTTACATCAACTCCTAGACTTCAATTTCTGCCACACTGATGCTTATTGCAGTGATGTGCCTGCCGATGTAGCAATATTTATATACCATGCACTTGTCCTACATTTTACAGTAAGTCTTTGTTTTCTTGTTTCTTTCATTTGTTTATGTACTTAGTGGTAAGTTTGACGTCTATAGTGGGGAAAATATTGGAAGGAATTCTAAGGGATAGGGAGTATCTACAGACCGCTATGATTATTATCAAGAAGCAGCATGCGTTTGTGATGGACAGATCATGTCAAACTAATTTAATTAGCTTCTATGAGGAAGTGAGCAATAATCTCGACCAGGGAAAAGCAGTGGATGTGGTCTACTTATATTTTGCAAAAGCCTTTGATACATTGCCTCACAGGAGACTGGTCATCAAATTAAAGGAGCTTGGCCTAGGTAAAACTGTTTGCACATGGATAAGTAACTGGCTGGATAACAGTGTACAGAGAGTAGGGGTCAATGGGAAGTCCTCAAGCTGGACCTCAGTAGTCAGCGGAATACCACAAGGGTCCGTACTCGGGCCACTACTGTTCAACATATTTATCAATTACCTAGAAATAGGCCTGGAAAGCACAGTATCAATCTTTGCAGATGATACAAAACTGTGTAGGGTAATTAATTCGGAAATAGATGTGGAGTCTCTGCAGATTGATTTATCTAAACTTGAAACCTTGGCAACTAAATGGAGAATGAGGTTCAATATAGAAAAATGCAAGGTTATGCATTTCGGGACTAAAAACAAGCTTGCATCCTACATATTAAATGGGGAAATTCTGGGGGTAACAGTACTGGAAAAAGACTCATTGATAATAGACTTAATAACCATACACAATGTCAAAGCGCAGTAAAGAAGGCAAGTAAGGTGCTAGCGTGCATTAAACGAGGAATTGAGACAAGGGACGAGGATGTAATCCTGCCACTGTATAAATCATTTTTACGTCCGCACCTGGAATATTGTGTTCAGTTTTGGGCTCCACTGTATAAAAAAGATATCGGTGAACTTGAAAGGATTCAAAGTCACGCTACTAAGTTGATTAAAGGGCTAGAGGGACTGGACTACTAGGAAAGGCTAACTACGTTGAATATGTATACACTGGAAAAGAGGCGTCTAAGAGGAGATATTATTAATATCTTCAAATATGTAAAGGGTTATTACAAAGAGTTATCAGAGGAATTATTTATTTAAAAAAAACTGTTTAGGACACGTGGGCACTCGCTGATGCTGGAGGAGAGGAAATTCTGTACGCAACAAAGGAAAGGGTTCTTCACTGTTAGGTCAATAAGGATTTGGAATTCACTGCCAGGGAAGGTAGTAATGGCGGACTCTGTAAATGCATTTAAAAAAGGATTGGATACATTTCTGACTGAAAATGATATCCAAGGTTATAACATTTACAAAAATTGACATTGTTAATCTGGGTATAACATGATTTATAGTTGTTAAATAGTCATAAAACATTACTTCAGCAGGTACATTATAATCAACACAATTTAATACAGGTTGAACACGATGGGCATTTTGCGTCTTTACAACCTCAATTACTATGTTACTAAGTTACTTTGTTAGGCACTGCGGAGACCTTGTGGTGCAATATACATAAAGGATAATAATAATAATAATATTAATAATACATGAACAAATCATTACTGTACTCTGCCTAAATTATAACGCCTCTTTCCACCCGAATACTCCTCAGTCACAAGTGGTTGTAAATGTTAGAATTATGAACAATCAAGAAATTCAGCCAGTAACTGGGCATGGGCATAGAAAATGTATGTCACTTACACTACACAAACTGGTATAGTTCTCATTCTGTACCAGCCTCTTTGTGTTTAAAGGACAGCAGAGTATGGAATTAAAGCAGTAGCAACTTTAAATGTATGCAAATGCAAAACGCTTACCAAGCAAAATGAAGGAGTTATTAACATATAATGAGCTCTATGATATAATTAGGATTGCTTAGAAATGATGATATGCATAATTGGGCAGCATAGGGCAATTAAGTGGAAGATAGAGGAGTATGTCTCTATGTCAAGCCAGATTTAAAGCTTGGTATAATGGACTGTGTCTTAGAAGAAATATATGACAATGAATAGGATTTGTGGATAGAAATGATCAATGAAAGTACTGTAGCTGAAGAAACACATATTTTGTAACTTTGTGAGTGTAATGCTATGATGTGTAAATTGTACAAGTCACTGTAATTAGTAAAATATTTTATGCACTCACAACATATTCTTTCATTATATTTTGTAGCCTTTCCATATTGAATAATTTAGTTACACAATACAAGTGACACACTGTGCGTTGTTATAAACAAGATGTAATATTGGTGTTATTTGAATTGTAGACATAATCATAATCAATAATTATTTTTGTATAATATGGTATATTGTTTGTGCCATCAAGTACAATGGTTTTAATTGGTAGGAGATAATTTGTTTTAGCAACTTTCACATTATAACAAATAGTATTTTTTTTGCAGTTTAGGAATTCACTTGCAAAAATCTGACATTTGAAAAGTCTGCAATGTTATTTTTGAACATCAATTTATAAAGACAAAGTGCGAGTTTTATCCCCGCTTAGAGAGTAATAAAATGGAGAGAGATAAAGTGCCGACCAACTAGCTCCTAACTGTAATTTTGCAAACAGCCTGTAACATAGCAGTTAAGAGCTGATTGGCTGGTACTTTATATCTCTCCATTTTATGAATCTCCGAGTGATGGTACATCTCTCCCAGAAACACTGAATTAAATAAATTTATATTATAAATGACTTTCTATGTAATTTTACCTTGCGGCTTGGGCATAACAAGAGCATATGTTTGTTCATGTTTTTGGACATGCCCATTCTTTGTGCTACATTATTATTTTTGTGGGTATGGTTCAGCATATGAATATGTCTACCTCTTTAATTGATTTGAGCTCTTCTATTTTATGCCTAAAATTGAATAGCCTCACATAATTTAATCATGTGATTGATAGAGGACTGTCTTTATTACATCTACATATAATATTTGGAGTTGTTTCTATTTAAATCATACTTTTCTAGATTTTGCATGCACTTCTACAGTACAGTATACTGTATGCATACTTGTCCTAACTTATCACTTACAATACCTTACATTTAGAAATTTAAAAACAGGGGAGGGAAGCAAACAGATAAACATAGGATATATGCAATAAGGGTGTTTTAATGTAACTGTTGATCGTTTAGGCAAAAATTCAGAGGGGAAAACCACTGCAGATTTGCCTGTTGACTACTGGGGCAAAATTGTACTTGTTAGTAGAAATTTTTTTTTTAATAATTAATCTTATATAAAGTATGTTCCCTTCCAAAAAAGTGATCCAAGCACCAGCGCTCATAGTGCTGTTTGTACCAATTTCAAGTTCATGAACTTGACCCGATGCAATTATGGTTGCAGAGTACACAATGAAAGCCAGTAGATTCTAGAAGTTGCGATTACCTAGAAAAATTGGGGGAACCAGGTTTGCATTATAAACACTTGCCCGTTGTGTTTTAATTAAGCCTGTGCTTTGGCAATAAAATTATATATTTTTATTTTATGAAGGCTGTGGTATATATCCTGTAAGTATTTTTGCTGCTTTTCTGTGTATTTACATTTTTATTTTTTGTCATTAATTAGTAAATCTATGCAACTTAGTAGCTGATGTATGCATACTGTATAAGATTTTAGTGATACAATCTAAATCTTAGAAAACTATAGCAATGGTGGGGGCAGGCACAACTGTACTAAGGGGTCTATTTACTAAGCCTCAGGTGGAGATAAAGTGGATGGAGATACAGTATCAGCCAATCACCTGCTTACTGTCATTTTCCAAACCCAGCCTCTGTCATGTTAGTTAGGAGCTGACTGGCTGGTACTTTATCTCCGGCCACTTTATCTCCATCCAAGAGTTAGTAAATAGACTCTGTATTTTATATATATTTTCCAATAAAACGGAAATGCTTGATCTACTTGGAAATCTAAAAAAGAGATGGACTGCAATAAGGTCGAGCTTAAATAATATAGTATGTGACTGGATAGTAGTCTTAATAACAAATAAAGGGCCTTTTGCGGTTGCAAAATTGCAAAATAAAAAAACAGGTGTTTATCAGCAGACTGCGCATGTACTGCTAACTCATTGCATGCACATGGTGGCTAAATTATGATCACATTTTAGTGAAATGCAATCACAATTTGATTGTCCGGAGTGACCATTCGTTAATGGTCATTTAGCATGACATTTATGGAGAGTGGTTGGAAAAATGTAGATGGATCATGGCCATTTTCGGGGCATGTAACTTACGTCAGTTGCAATGGATTGCGACTGAAAACATGGTGCTGGTGCGACTGCATGTGCAATTGTCGACGGTACTCAATTTCTGTGTATGCATCAGTGTTTTGTTTTGTTTTACCTTTCTGGGCAGTTCTTCACATGCAATTTTTAGCAGAAGCAGGATTGAGAGAAATCACAAATTTCTGTCTCAATAGCGATCCAAGCTAAATGAGGCCGAAAGTCACAATCACTGTGTCAAAACAAAATTATATATTTTTTTAATTCAAATAAATTGCCTTTTCCTATTAAAAGGTTAAATTGTCATAGGCTTAAATTCTTCAGACCCACTTCTAATAATAACACTGTAATAATGCACTTACTGTAAATCACAATATCGACATTACCATAGTATTAGCATAAGTGGGTTGGATTCAGATGCTTTCATACAATCAGAAATGGTTGCCTATTGTCATCGTCATCATCATCATCATCATCATCATCATCAATATTTTGTACTTGAAGTAATGCACCCACAAGTGATTTTACTCTAAAAAGTTGCAAATACATTTTTATAGTGGTCAGCATGAGAAGCATTGTGAGCATACAGATGGAGCCATCTTTATCTTGGCCTTTAATATGATTAATTGAGCTAGGGCAGTCAGACTTAATCCCCTGCTGTAATCACTTAATCCCCTGATGTATTGTTCTCTCTGTATTGTATTACAGAACAATAGATGAAGTGCTTATGCTAATAAACCATGGTGTTCCTAGGTGCAGCATAGAAGCCAAGATAAATGTGGCTCCATCTGTAAGTGCTCAAACTGTATGTTGGCCATATTTATTTACATGCCCTTCCAACCGCCCATCCATCCATAAAGATTAGTCAACATGGATAGGAGAGTAAGGGCTATGCTTTTGGAGGCACTCTATTCTTTTCAAAAACCTGTAAGTCCTGTGTCTGTATTTAGGTTGCAAAATATTGTATAAAATGAAGAAATGTTCACCAAGAGGTAAGATAAATTTAAAAAGTCATTATAATATGAACATTTGGTGGATTCTCAATCAGTAATAACTTCTAATATAATATTAATTTCTCATGTGTACAATCTACATTATTGTCTTCAGTGTAGGCAATCCTGGTTGCTTTTGTGTAATGGTTATGGAGGAGTTTGAATTTTTGATGTACATGCGCAGTAATAAAAGAGAGGAATTTGCCATAAAAAAGGAACACATTGCATCTGCATCTAACTATATATGAACCTCAAAATATTGCAATTGGTCAGGATTCATAGATGATGGATGCTGCCAAGTACACCCCTGCTAAACAGTGGAAGATGGGCTGGTCGTTCAACTTCCAACTTGAGAACGAGTCTACGCACACAACAACAACAAAAAATACAATTGCCTAAGGATAAGAAGGAGAATTTGCATTAGTGGCCAAGTCAGAGCCCTGACCTAAATCCAATAGAAAATCTGTGAATAAACTTGAAGACAGCAACCTATTGCCGATCACCATAAAACTTGACTGAACTTGAACAATTCTGCAAAGAATCTAATAGCGCAAACCTGGTAGAGACATATCCAGACTGATGGCTTTTATTGCAGCAAAAAGTAGATCTGCAAAGTATTAAATCAGGGAACTGCTCACTTATCAGAACTGTTGCTTGTTTTTAATTAGTTGAATGTTGTAAGGTGAAATCTTTGAATAAAACAGAAAAAAGTTTGATCGAATTTATTTTGCTTTCTAGGGTGACACAAGGTAAAGATTTTGATAGGGTATAGTGATTTTCTATAGGCACTCCATATTTCCCAAATCCATTTGTCACAGCATCCTTTTGTAGCTTCTTTTTGAAAATGATTTCCTAAAACACAGGAAAAATGTTATCCCACTACCAATACACTGTCTATACATTTATTCTTCTATACCTATATTCTTTTGCTGTTGGTGTCTTTGTCTTGCTGCCCTTTATAATTTGCATTTGTTATCTCTGTGTACATGACATAAACAATGTTGGTTCATTTATTGGTGATGCCACATATATTACCATTTTTCTCATGCAGGGTACAATGATGGAATTTTACAAGATGATAATATGTACACATTATTTCTATGTACAATACCTACAGATTTCCTTTTTAGTTCTGCTAGGGTACTTACTATAGTACATATTAGATTTTAATGTATCTGAAGATACGTCTTTTAGATGGTTTATCTCTTGCAGTTGCTGGAGGGCAAGTACAAAGCTATCCAATGATGATGCATATAAAAATAGCTAATTAGCTAAATAGAAACAAAATAGAAACAAACAGAAGGTGGGCTTGAAGTTGCCCATGTGATTATTAACAAGGTGATTCCTCAAAGCAACTGATATCAAAACGGTTTCCTCTATGAAATAAATAATAATTCATAATAATTCATATGACCTCAGATGCTAATCGTTAAATCACCCCACCCCCTATGGCTAATAAAAATCTTAGAAATAAGATGATATTTTGTTAATTTTAACAAAGTAATTACCTGAAATCCATTTTTTTATGCTTGCTGTGTAAAACAAAATATAATACACAAGCTAATAATTATCTAATAACAAAGTTCAGCCACTCTAATAACAATGTTTTAAAGCAATGGATCACTTCTGAAATAATGTTTTCACCTAGTCTATCCCTGAAGTAGGAGCAATATGTTATTTACCCAAAACTAATGTGACATTATGATTGGATTAGTGTTGTTGAAGATTATTTCTGTTTCCAAAATCTTTGCTTTCAAAATTGACCCTAAACTGACCACTAAATTCAGAAAATTCTGGAAATTTTCATTATTGGTACATTGCAAAAAGGGATTATTGTTTTTTTTTTATTGTTTAAAAACTAAGGGGTATATTCAATTAAAGTTGGATACTCTCCGACGGAGAGGATCCGACACTTCACTATTCAATAGGGGGCCATTTCTGCCTATTTCCCCTCCCATTCTGACCATTTACTTCCGCCCTCTCTTATGGGTGAAAATTAATGGTCTAAAAAAGGACGGATTATACTCATCCATGTGTTTTTCGACTTGTCAGAAATTCCAACTGGGTGGAAAAATGGCACTTCAATTGAATATGGAAGTGTCGGAAAGTTCCGATTATTGGAGGAAAGTGCTGTCTTACTACACTGTCGGATCTTCCAACAGTAATTGAATACTCATACAAGTCTATAATATAACGTATATATCATTATTAAAATTTCTGTCTTGAAGAAAGTTTTACAACAAATGCTATTACTACCATAAAAACTGATAATGCCAAAAGTTTATAAACTTTACACCTGACAGGAATTTACTAATATACAGATCAGTGATCTCTAAATGTCCACATAAACCAAAATGTGGCTACAGTGCTTGCTAAAATACTGAGAATACCATAAATCATTAATATTAACCATAAATGGTTAATATCAGTAATTATTACAAATATTCAGATGAGAAGCCTGTAGATATCATCACCAAAGTTTCTGCTGATGTTAATCCAGTTAATTCCCACCAGAATTATGAGAAAAATCTAAGGAACAATCTGCACCATGTTTAGCAATGAGCTGAAGCATTTAATGAAAATAAAACTCAACCAAAGTAAGATTTTTATGATGTGAAGGTAACATTATACGATCTTTAATCATACAAGCAATTTTTCTTGCACAATTTGAGTCATCAAGGTAAATACAGTACACCCCTAGGGTTTGCAATCAAAAATATTAAGATCAATGCACAATTTTCCAAGATTACATGATCAGATTTTAGTTCTGTTTTAGAATATTTTAAGACATTCTGCTTCTATGCATTGATTTCCACTACCTTGTCATTTATCTGCCCCAAAAGACACACTGTTACAATTTTTTAAAAGTCAGTTAAAAAAAGATGTTCAGGATATAAACTTTTGGGGGTTTTCTTACTTTTTAATAGAATTTCTTGCTCACCTTAAGACAGTGGGGGGGTTTCTCAAAAGTATTCATTTAAAATACTATTTTGTTCTGGAAGATTTACTTTCTATAATCAAAAACTTTTTCATTCAAGATGAAGCAAACAATTTTTATTAGCAATGTATTATTTTCCAGTGTAAGCTAGTGCATAAAGACAGTACTAATAACTCAGTAGGACTTTGAATTCTACAATCACATCATTGTTAAACAAACATATATTTGATCTAACTTTTTAGTAATGTGTTTAAAGTGTCTAGATTCTGTTTTGTATGCAACACCGTTTATTGTATATTTTCCAAGGGAAGAACTAAAGAATACATATTTGAATGGAATGCACACACATTAGCGCCATGATTTCTTAGGTGTATTGATTTTTTACAAATAATTGTAACAGCAGTTCTGTAGACAATGCACAGCATTTCAAAGCATGCGTAAACTGTATTCCAAACACATAGAAGATCATCTGTCATGCATAGTCCTGAAATTATGTATTGACATGGTGACATTTTTATTGCATTCAGTATAACCACAGAAAATGAATACTAGTTCCTTGTTGAATAGCCTTGTGCTGATCTTCAAATTGTTAAGCCATGCAATACAGTGTGAGAAATGACTTAATGAAGCTTGTGTCATTTTTAAGAGAACTAAAGCCAGCGATCATTCATGTTGCTATCTTGTTCCTTTTTGTCATGCACACTGAAAACATTTCAAATGCTTAATCATCTTTGAGAATGGACATCACCATAAATGGCTCTTTCACTAAAATAATGAAAAAATAATGAGAAGAACTTTTATACTACTTGTTTGTGATTTCCTTTATTTCTTGCTTGAAAAGCATCAGGCAAAACCAATAAGAACATAAACAATTATATATCTATGACAGCTTATAAAGAAATGGCATACATGACAGTTGGCTTTTTCTGCTATATTAACATTAAAAGGAGAGACAAATGTCAAACATTATTTAAACAATATGAATAAAAGTTTGCAGCACGCTTGGATATAAGAGATTCAGGTCAAGTAATAGAATTCACTTTGTAAGCAGGAAGTACCTTAAAATGTTGTTCAAGTTCACTGCTGAACTAAAAATCTGTTCAAATTAAAGTTAGGTATTGTTGAAAATATATAGCTTTATTTTTAAACACATCAGAGCTATGATATAGAGAGATAGTTTACAGGGTAAAATGAAAGCATCCAAACCACTGGCATATCTATAATGGGTGCAGTTTGTGTGATGCACACGGGCCTGTGAGTCCATTCTTTTAATACTTACCCATCTGGAATCCCGTGCCGACGTCAGCAGCACTCTGGAATTACCGTGAAAATGGCACAGTGGCCATTGTCACTGTGTTCTGCGTATTCGCAGTAGAGAAATCACTGGGAAAATGGGCGCGTGCCATTTTCCCGATGATCTGCACATGCACAGTAGAGTCTGAGCCCTCTAGTGCTCAGACTCTCCAGCGCTGCTAGCAGAGAGGAAGGGGACCGAATGGAGGAGGCAGCACACGGGCCTCCTCCTCTCTTAAAGCGCCCCTGTTCTAAACATGTTCTAAACTGAATTATTTCTTTATGCACCTTTAATACAGTTCCAGCTTTATACAACTCTATATATACAATGCAAAAGCACCATAGTCGATTGACATCCAAACCTCTCATGTTCCACACAGTTTTTAGAAATCCATAGGTAACTAGAACTATTTTTTTTACAAATTTCTATCGAGATTTATATGTTGTTTCTCACATGAGGGCCCATTTATTATCTGTTTTTTGATCCAACAATTATAATTTATTTTTGCCGTTGTTCATGGCAAAACAAAATTATCTACCGAATACAGATATTTAAGAACACATGCCAGGACAGAGGCTCCAATAGGAGTACATCCTTGTGGTGCATAAAAGTACAGATCCCTCTCCTAGTTTTTGCGTTTTGTAGACTACAGGCTACAATGGTTAATGCCATCTCAGTGTTAGGGAGCATACACACTATGCGATACGCTCCATGAGCGATACCACATAGTGTTTCCCCTACCCTCCCAGGCCGCCAACCTAATGCATACACACTGTATGATATTGCTAGAAATATCATACAGTGGCATCATGCCATGCCCAGCACAAACATGCAGCATCTGATGACATTGTCAGATTGAGCTCCATGTATGGCTGACATTATTGACCCCATGGAACATGCATAGAGGTAGGAAGGCCCTGCTCACAAGCTTACAATCTATAGGGAAATAGGCATTGATACGCAAGAATAGATGCTACCTATTGCATAATGGTCCACCAGATTGCTAGGTTCTTAATGGGTTGTATGATATGATCACCCAGCAATGTTGGCCAAGTGTCAGGAGGGTGTGAGAGTAAAGAAAGACAAAATATGTGGTTATGTGTACTGTACAGAGAGGATGTAATTAGATAGGGAAGCACTGAAGGTTATGTGGGTGGGTCTGGAATTTGATAGGCTTTTTTGAAGAGGTGAGTTTTCAGGGAACATTTAAAGGTTTGGAGACTAGAGGCAAGTCTCATTGTGCATGGGAAGGCATTCCACAGAGTGGGTGAAGCCCGGATAAAGTCCTGTAATTGTGAGTGTGAACAAGTAATGCATGTGAATGAGAGATGCAGATCTTGTTCAGAGCAGAGAGGTCGGGGAGGGAGATATTTTGAGATGAGTGAAGAGATGTATTTTGGTGCAGTTTGGTTAATAGCCTTGTATGTAAGTAAAAGTATTTTATATTTAGTACGGTAGAATACCGGTAACTAATGGAGGGACTGGCAGAGCAGATCTGCAGACGATGAACATCTAGCGAGGAATATTAGCCTCGCAGCTGCATTCAAAATGGATTGTAGTGGTGAGAGCCTATGTTTGGGTAGACTGGTCAGGAGACTATTACAATAATCAATGCGGGAGATAATGAGAGCATGGATTAGAGTTTTTGCTGTGTCTTGTGTAAGATATGGTCGTATTTTGGATAGGTTTCTTACCTGTATGTAACATGATCTTGAGACAGATTGAAAGTGGGGAACAAAGGACAATTCAGAGTCAAGAATGACACCTAGGCAGCGATCTTGTGAGTTGGCTTGATTGTCAAGTTATCAACAGTGATAGAGATATCAGGTTGGTAACTACTATTGGCCGGTGGAAATATAATTAATTCTGTTTTGGAAATATTAAGTTGGAGGTGGCGAGATGTCATCCAAGATGAAATGGCAGAAAGGCATTCAGTGACACGTCCCAATACAGATGGTGACAAATCTGGGGAGGATAGGTAGATTTGAGTATCATCTGCATACAGATGGTACTGAAATCCAAAATAGTAGTGATTAGTTTGCCAAGAGATGTGGTATAGCTATAGAAAAGCAGAGGACCAAAAACTGAGCCTTGCGGTACTCCAAATGAGAGAGGTAACGAAGAGGAGGTGGAATCAGAGAAACGAACACTGAAGGAGTGATTAGATAAGTAGACTGAGAACCAAGAAAAGGCTGTGTCCTGAAGACCTAGGGATTGTTGTGTTTGTATGAGAAGAGAGTGGTCAACAGTGTCAAAAGAAGCAGAGAGATCAAGTAGAATAAGTAGTGAGTAATGTCCTTTAGATTTAGCAGTGACCAAATCATTCACTACCTTAGTCAGTGCTGTCTCTGTGGAGTGTTGGACATGAAATCCTGACTAAAGTGGATCCAGTAGGCTGTGTGAGTTAAGAAAGTGTGTGAGGTGAGTGTAGGCAAGTCTCTCAAGTAGCTTGGAGGTTCATGGGAGCTGAGAGATGGGACAGTAGTTTGATAGAGAGTTAGGGTCAGAGTTTTGTTTTTTCAGAATGGAAGTAATCGCTGCATGCTTGTACAGAGAAGGAAAGATACCAGTAGACAGAGAGAGATTACAGATTATAATTAAGGTTGGGATGAGCACAGCAGACAGAGCTTTACTAATTTGTGAGGGTATAGAGTCAAGGGGAGAGGTAGTAGAGTAGGCAGATGAAAAAAGTGCATATACTTAATCTTCATTTGTAGGATCAAATGAAGAGAAGGTGTTAGGGGGTTCAGGCAGGGAATTGAGCAGGTCACTGGCTGTGGAAGAGCATACTATTTCATTTCGGGTCTTATCAATATTGTCCTTGAAATAGTGGCTAGTGGGTTGGGTGAGGGAGGGACAAGAAGTGATTTAAATGTATCAAAAAGTTGCTTGGGGTTAGAGCAGGGGTGGGGAACCTTTTTTCTACTGAGGGCCATTTGGATATTTATAAAATCCTTCGGGGGCAATACAAGTTTGCCCCCGTGCGCGCCCAAAAAATGGGTGTGGCCAGTTAAAATGGGACGTGATACACATATGCCCCCAATAGTGCAGTGCCAGATCCACAATTGCCCCCACCGTGCCAGGTATACAAATGCCCCCCACAGTGCCAGGTATACAAATGCCCCCACAGTGCCAGGCATACAAATGCCCCTCACTGTGCCAGGTATACAGATGCCCCCACATTGCCAGGTATACAGATGCCCCCTCACTGTGCCAGGCATACAAATGCCCCTCACAGTGCCAGGTATACAAATGCCCCCACAGTGCCAGGTATACAAATGCCCCTCACAGTGCCAGGTATACAGATGCCCCCACAGTGCCAGGTATACAAATGCCCACACAGTGCCAGGTATACAAATGCCCCCACAGTGCCAGGTATACAAATGCCCCTCACAGTGCCAGGCATACAAATGCCCCTCACAGTGCCAGGTATACAAATGCCCCCACAATGCCAGGTATACAAATGCCCCTCACAGTGCCAGGTATACAGATGCCCCCACAGTACCAGGTATACAGATGCCCGCACAGTGCCAGGTATACAGATGCCCCCACAGTGCCAGGTATACAGATGACCCCCACAGTGCCAGGTATACAAATGCCCCTCAGTGCCAGGTATACAGATGACCCCCACAGTGCCAGGTATACAGATGCTGCTCCCCCATCCCCCCCCCCCTTCCCAGTTACAGCTCCTTTCGGCGGGTACACGGAGGAGAGCGCGGCTATGTTGGGCGGCGGCGTGTAAGACTTGAACCAGCCGCTGGTTCGAGAGCCAATCAGAGCTCGCGGACCGGCAGCCGCGGCTCCTGATTGGCTGCCGGTCCGCGAGCTCTGATTGGCTCACGAACCGGCGGCTGGTTTCAAGTCCTACACGCCGCCGCTGCCGCCGCCCGACAATAGCCGCGCTCTCCTCCGTGTATATCTGCTGCCCTCCCCAGTAAATACATCAAAAAGATACCAAAAATTTGCAGGTGTTTTCATGAAACATCCCACAAATAATAATTTCTAAATGGGCCTAATGATAATGTCCCCATTCACATCCCAATAATGAAAGGATGGGGCTTTCACAGGTGTTTAATCTAGTCTAGCTGTACAGTTAAATCCTATTAGCATTTCTTAGTGAACACTAAGGGGATGATTTATCATCAGTTGTGGATTTGAGGTGATAAAATAGACCCAATCCACATTGTGATTATTGATTACATCGCATGGATGTATTAATAATTGACTTGCAGGGACAGAGCTTGTGAGAAAGCACTACTCCGCAGGTTATCACAGTATTTTTCATGAAAAATACCCTGATTAATGGCTATGCATGCGCCGCTCCCAATATCACCGCCACTACTGCCACTGCCAGCACCCTCCACCCCATCCTGATGACCCCCCTTGCTCCACGACACCCCCACCACCACCACTGATCATATTCAGCAAACCTGGGGATTGGTGGTTCTAACTCCTGGAGGGCTGTTGGTCATTGGAACTCCCTGCTGCTTTGACCTCCAGTGCTTCAAAGTGAGCTGCCACTCACAGGAGCAGCAGGGAGCCCCAATGACTGGCATCGCACATCGATTGGCTTTTGTGTTCATCGGACACACAAAGCTGATCACACTGCCAGCTCCCCACAAAGCTTTCTTTGCCTAGGGGCAGAGAAAGCTGTGTAGAAGTAAGGATATCACAATGATCTCTGGGATTGGCCTAATTATCACAGGTCTCATATTGGTTTTTATTCAAATTGTTTTCATTTTAGCAAATTTGTCTAGATCGCATTTTCCATTATAAGTATGGGAAATGTGATCTTGGTTACTAAAAAAAACAATGAATTAAAGGGTTTGGGTTAAATATTAGTGAACTGTGGCAAAAATACTTGCACATTTGACAATCTATTTTCAGCAATTTCCACATCAATAACTATTGAAAGATACACTAGTCAATTCAGAATATAGTACTTATGCAAAATTAACATATCCTTCCTCCTTGGAAATGGTGATAGGAGAAATTACCCAGATGATCAAAAAGAATCGTAGTTTTGTGGTGTACTCTTAATAACCAAAAAATTATGAAAACAGCACTTTTTTTTGTGTAAATTATAAACCACTGGCCACGTACAAAAACAAACAACAGAGGAGACTAAGAGGGGACATGATCAACATCTACAAATATATAAGGGGTCAATACACAGAGTTTGGGAGGGACCTGTTTTCTATAAGATCAGCACAGAGGACACGTGGTTACTTGCTTAGGTTAAAGGAGAGAAGTTTCCGCACATTGAGGCGAAAAGGTTTTTTCACAGTAAGGACAATACGTGTTTGGAATTCCCTGCCTGAGAGAGTAGTAACTGCAGACTCAGTCAACACCTTTAAGAATGGGTTAGATAAATTCCTATTGGATAAAGATATTCAGGGTTATGGTGCGTAGGCACGCATTATAGTTAATATAACTAGTCCTAACATAAAAATAACTAGTTCTAAAATAAGACTGCATAGGAGACCACAAATAGGTTGAACTCAATGGACAATTGTCTTTTTTCAACCTTAGTGACTATGTTACTATGTTACTATGATTAACCCTGAATGCAATCTATACCTGTATATGTGCAACTTTTGTCAAATTTATGTCAAATGTATTGAACACGTCATCTTATCTACTGATCTGACTAAAGAAGAGGCAGTGATAGCGTGGTCTACCAAACTGAAAGATTTTTGTTCTTTTTCAGATTTTTGTTGGTACTACTGACACTTTGTACTGTACCCAACTATTCCAAATATACTAAGCATGTAACTGATGTGATCCAAGGCTACAACATGTGCACATTTGTTAATTATTACAAAAAAACAGATACAGGATAGTAGCGCTAGTGTATACAGTGTGTTATATAAATAATATAAACAATATGAGTATGGATGGAGTAACATGTCAGAAGTTTAATATATAAAAACAGAGTAATTCATATATCATATATTTGACCAGTTACCTCACCCAAACATGTCCATGCAAGCAGAAAGGTGGTCAAGTAGTCCATCAATTGATGGAATCGATTGAAAAGATAGTTATATTAGTAGAAATACATCCTTTACTAGTTAGAACTATCCAATGGGTATTATAATTACCATGTCCTTTCACAGCTAGAGAAGTGATCTATTAAGCATACTGTATGTTCTCTGTTATACCTGGTTGGAATCCTCAAGTAATTGCAGTGTCTGTAGTTGGCACAGTTCAAGGAACAAATGAGGTTGATAGAAAGTCCCAAGTTTACTTTTTCACTTCTATCAGCCCAAAACCTGATTCAGGCTCTACAACAAT
Organism: Pseudophryne corroboree; assembly: GCF_028390025.1. Taxonomy (NCBI): domain Eukaryota; kingdom Metazoa; phylum Chordata; class Amphibia; order Anura; family Myobatrachidae; genus Pseudophryne; species Pseudophryne corroboree. The sequence goes on from NC_086445.1 coordinate 620,988,746, forward strand.
GATTCTGCAGTTCATTAGGTGGGTGGAGGTAGATACATCTATTGTGTTTCATGCACAATATTTACAGTTTTCTGAGGAAGGACACATTATGGTGACACCTTCCTCACACACTTATTTCAGTGACCAAGAACTAATAGCAGTCTCCTACTGTTATAATATGTGAAGGGTGCTCTCTGAAGGAACACACATGAATAATTCCAGTGCACAAGGCATTTTTTTATGAAAGTGGAATTACAGCAATACACATTATCTAGTATACGGTTACTGTCATCAGGTTCACCTCTAATTAAAACATTTATTAGCACCACTCATTCTTGTACTGTATGTTTTCCATTTATTTCCAAACATCATGCCCCTACCTTCAACTTGCCGGATTGACATTAAGGTCCTTAGTGTCATTATTGGCTGATCCTGTATATCCACATCAAGTCTCATAATTAGTATACCAAAGTATATCAATACAGGATATCTTTTTACTAATTACAAGTATCAGGGAACCCTGAGAAAAAGGCAGTGACTTTATAGGCTTTCTACAGCTAAGGAGCAACAAAGATATATTCTGTGGCAACTTTTGGCCTTATCAGATACAGTTACTAACTTTGAAGCGGACTTAGTGAAATAAGACAAGACATGACAGAAAGGTTTGGTAGCAGACTTTGATGTCTGGAGCCTGTGTCCTCATACAGAAGTTAGGTTTAAACCATAAACCGAAAATTCCCAATACATATTTTATGTACATACTGTAGCAATAAAAGAGGTTCCTGGAATTCCATCTCAAACCTCAAACAGTGGTGGGCCAGATAAAAACTTATCATAATTCACCTTGGTTAGGAAGTAAGGCTCCCATCATTAAAGTCAGGTGCAAATAGTGAGAGGTTTGGTTGTAACTGGAGAAATAAGGGTAGACTTCAACACTGCTCTCAACAAAACTGAATACCAATCACCCTACCAATTCAATATTGCAAACTTTTCCAATGTATTACACCATGGAAAAGGACAATACTAAGATCATGAACCACTTCCTCCTAAAAGATAGAGACCATCAGTTACATACAAAGCACCTGTAACCCCACAGTGAAGCTGATATTACTTAATTTGAAATTTCAACCTAAGCAAACGCATTTGGTATGTTTTGTCAGTGGTTGGAATGTCAACATTTATCTTGTCAACATGAAAATGTTGACATGGTCATAATATATAAAATGGCAACATGTTAAGCATGTTAACATTGACCATGTCAACACTGTTGCATGTCAACACTAATGAAAAGTCAACAAGATAACAATGTCAATAATCAGAAGTGCAGTAATGCAGTATTACAGGCAATTGCATACTAAGTAGTCTAGTCCTAAGCCTAGACTAACACTAAACCTATCCCATTCCCTAACACTGCAACTAATGTTCTTGTCAATAATTTAACAAAACTGTGGTTGCAGCGGCTAGTATGTCGCCTTCCATAATCATAATCCTAACCCTAAACCTAGTGTTGGCGTTTTGAAAAATGTTAATTCACTTGTCAATATTTATGATTTTGACTTTGTGAACATGTCAACAATTGCACATCTCTATGTTAGATGTCATCAAATTTTGAATGTCGACATTGTGACCTACGACATGCAGACTGCATACCAAGCAAACCATTAAAACCCCAATTGTTCAAGTCATTCACACTCGTGGCTGTACTTTGGGTATACAATAATCAACCATGCGACTGAGGTAAGTTAGTATATGGCTGGCAATATCAAGAATATCATAAACCGTTTTATTATTGTAGGTGTATCTCTTTATTGAAAAATGTAATATTGGTGCCAGAGCACCTGGGGGAGAATGTAATACCCATTACAGCATTTGGAGGACTAGTGTTGGAGGGATTAGCTTGTGTTGCAAACTATTTATTTATGGTGTAGGATACATCTGCAGTCAAAGAAGCAGTGTGGATAGCTTTGGACAAAGTTGCCATATAGGTAGGTATACAAATCGGATGCTTTTGCTGTGGCTTGTGACTAGTTAGAAGAAAAATGGATTATCAAAAGCTTGTAAAGTGCCAGGAATAGATTAGTACAAGTTATGCAAAAAGATAGTTCAGCGCATCCCTATCTTCACAAGGTAATTTGTCATAGGAGCTTTTCTGTATATAGGCATACAAGTATAAAAAACAAGATTCAAAGAGTCTAATACAAGAATATGTAAGGTTTTATTTGTAAGTGAAAATGATAATCATCTAAAAAGTTTAAATAAAAACGAGTACCGGTACAATGGCTCTAACACATAAAACACTTAAAACAATACAAGACATACAAACAGAGAACATAAAAATCCTGTGGGTACACTACAATGAGCGATTTAACCCACTAGGAATATGCAGTTTTATGGGGCTACGTTTGCACTTGCCACTTGATAACTCCAAGTCCTGATTAAGTGAAAAAAAGAAAGATGAACCTTCAATCTTCCTCAGCTGGAGTAGCCCAATAGGTAATTAGATATATGCACAGAGTTTGTGTGGCTGTTCAATTGCTGAGGATATTCCCCTCACATTGGTTACTCTAGCACAATTGTTACTGTTGCTGATGTATTCAAAATATGCACAGAGGCACTTGCTGAAGGAGGCAATGAATGGATCCTACCTTTTCACAATAAGTGTCGAAGTTCCTCAGGGGAACAATATATTGCTCAGTCCCGGTTCTATCCGCAGTGTAGCGGTGGTGTTCATCTGCCGGCAGACGTCCCGGCTCCCCGTCACTTGCTACCTGATGTCTGTACGGAGTTGCTCTTGCGGCTCACTTCCGGACGGCTGGACGGAGCGGGATCCGTTGCTCCACGATTGACGCGTTTCACCTTACAGGAAGGCTTCGTCAGGAATGTGGAATAATGGATTTGACAACCCAGCGCTATTTAAATGGTCTCCATGGGCTTGATTGTTTCTTTCCGCCCTTAATGCAAATGGAACCAGAGGCCTCCTTGCCCTTAGTGTACATATATTTGAATGTATATGGAAAACGAAACAAAAAGACACACAACACCAGACAAGACAAAGACAGAGAAAAACCTCATATATAAGGGAGATCATAACAATATATATTAAGAAAAAGTTATAGTTAAAAAAAATATATATATAATCAATTCTATGCATAGATAGCAGATACTGGAGTCTATAGTGCTGTATTGTTATTTGTTTTTTAGAATTTAGTATTTCTTTGTAAGCTTTAGTTTTAAAATGTATTAGACTATTTAAAAAGTATACACCTCTTATTCACGATTTTGTTATATTTTAATTTTAATTTTGTGTCACTCATTTCTTGTTGTTATTTATATATTATTTGTTCACAGATAAATACTGGTATTTCCTATTCCATCCTGCTCACAGACTGCAAGTATATTAATACTTTTAGGGTAATAGGAAACATCCGATGGATATAACACGACAAAATAAAAGGTTTGGGAAAATTGATTACCCAATGTAATTTATCATTTATCAAAAATATATATATATATATATTACCAATGTATGTGAAAAATAAGTAAACTAACAGAAGGAGATAATCAAATACACAGTTTGAATCCGAAACAGGTGTGGTAATTATAATTATTTATTATTTAATTCGGCAGCTAAAAGAAATATATATAGCCCTCTATCTTCAAGATGCTAATGGTCAGAGTGGCGTGTTATTTCCCATAGCTGTTTCATTGCTTTTTATTTTAAAAAAGGTACAATTTCCATATCCAGGTTCAAACCCCTAGGTGCCATTGTGCCCATCTCATATATCATCCTCGTCTCTTCTTTTGATAGAATATCCTCCATATTTCCACCCCTCAGCGGTCTTCTGATCTGCTTCAATCCAATGAACTGTAGCAGACCTTGATCTGAGTTATGTGATTCCTTGAAATGTATCGGTATACTATGATTTGTGCGTTCATTTTTAATAATACATAGATGCTCCTGGATCCGGATATGTAATTTTCTTTTTGTTTTGCCAATATACTGTAGACCACATGGGCACCACAGCATATAGATTATTCCAGAAGTATGGCAGCTCAATCTCTCGTTGATGGCGAATACTTTCTTATTAGAGGTGGAAGTGATCGTCTTGATTAGTCTTGTTGAGTTATGTCTGGTCTTCTTGCAGGCTGTACAGATACCACAACGCGAAAAGCCCTGATTCATAGAAGTCTTCTCCGTTTTGGTTGTCATAAAATGGCTTCTAACTAAGGATGTCTTGAGGGTGGGTGCTCTTCTATACCAGTCGGGGACGAGTCGGTATTTCATCTTTGAGATCTTCATCTGTCTTTAGGATATGCCAGTGTCTCTGGAGACTCTTTTCCAGGAGTTTACTTTGAGCTGAGTAGTCGGATATGAAGATAACATCTTTTGGGCCTTCTGCTTCTTTCAATTTGTATTTCAAAAGGTCTTCTCTCGCCATTTTACTGATCTTCTCTTTCTCTTTCGCAAGGTTAGTCATATTAGTACAAGAGCTGTGTGGAAAGACAGCATGGTGCAAGCTACAGGTTATAAAAACAGATATTAAAAACAAGCAGTCTGATGTGCTTATACCAAAATACACATTTTGTGGTGCAGTGTCTATAGTGCAGCATGTGCAGTTTTTAAAAATTATGTGTTGCATGCTCTGAAATGCCTTTATGTGAGGAGTCTGTAGTAACAAGGAGGCACTGGCATATTTATAATGGGTGCAGTGTTTGCGGTGCACAAGAGCCCCCAGGGTCCAGGGGGTTCCGTGCTGCACATTTTGCACCATTATTTTTAATACGCTCTGGAGTCCTATGGTGCAGCAGCAGCAGCACTGCAGAATTCACTGGGAAAATGGCACAGTGCCATTTTCCCAGTGTTTTGTGCATGTGAAGTAGGAAAATCACTGGGAATATGCCACTGCGCCATTTTCCCAGAGATCGGAGCATTCACTCTAGACTCTGGGACAGTGTTAGGATCCCCTAGGGACCTTAGTCCCCAGAGCTACAGTGCTGCCAGTTAAAGAGGAGGGGGTCCAGACCAAGCCTGCACACGGGCCTCCTCCTCTCGAGATATGCCCCTGCAAGGAGGAGTTTTGGTGAAGAGAGTGCCTGTGACTGCAGTTGCTCTGAGCTTTGTATAAGAGAGAGCAGTGCCAGGGATATCTCCAGATCAAGCTGTCCTGAGTAAATAGGTACTGGTGTATTATTTCAATTTCAGCTTAAATGATTACCCAATGAACCTTTACTTCCACAAAAATAGTACACACATTGGGCCTGATTTTGAGTTGCATGCAAAAGTGCACATGCAGCACTTATTGGCAGCCACACTTGTGTCAGTTTATGCAAATGCCACTACAGAATCCTTCCATTGTGCACACCCATGTTTTAAACAAGGGGTGTCATGCTCATTGCCAGGGGTTTCATGTACTGGGTGTCATGTGCATTTCCAGGGGTTTCATGTTCTGCCATCCATGCTCGTTGATAAGGGGAATGCTCATTGCCAACGGAAATGCCCATTTTGCCAAGAGGATATAAGTATACTGGCTTGCAGGTGCCAGCCCGCTAACATAGTACATACACACAATTCATTTATGTTTCTTATACACCTTATACACACAGCCTGAAGGTCATTTAATACAATATTTTTAATAACTTTGTGTATTAAACAAAGTTTGAGTACATTGAGCCACAGAAAACAAAGATTTCACTATCTCACTTTCACTCAAAAAAGTCCGTATTTCGGAATATTCCGTATTTCGGAATATTTGGATATGGGATACTCAACCTGTAAACATGCAATTCACAAAAGTATAAATCTTCCAGTACATGTAGACATGAAAGATCACTACAAATATTTGATTATTTGGCATAATATTTACAGCTATAATCTTCCTGACAGACAGATCTTTCTGTTTGATGTATTAGGTGCAGTTTATTTTCCTGCTTGGGACTATGGTGGTCATTCCGAGTTGTTCGCTCGATGCCGTTTTTCGCAACAGAGCGATTAGGTGGAAAATGAGCATGCGCATGGTACGCAGTGCGCATGCGTTCACTAATTTAACACAAAACTTTGGAGATTTGCACAAGCTCGAACAACGTTTTTTCATCGCTTGAGTGATCGTAGTGTGATTGACAGGAAGTGGGTGTTTCTGGGCGGAAACTGGCTGTTTTCAGGGAGTGTGGTAAAAAACCCAGGCGTGCCTGGAAAAAACGCAGGAGTGTCTGGAGAAATGGGGGAGTGGCTGGCCGAACGCATGGCGTGTTTGTGACGTCAAACCAGGAACTAAAGGGACCGAGGTGATCGCAATCTAGGAGTAGGTCTGGAGCTACTCAAAAACTGCAAGGAATTATTTAGTAGCAGTTTTTCTAATCTTTCGTTCGTTATTCTGCTAAACTAAGATACACTCCCAGAGGGCGGCGGCCTAGCGTTTGCAATGCTGCTAAAAGCAGCTAGCGAGCGAACAACTCGGAATGACCACCTATATGCAGTATATATATATATATATATTAGAGATGAGCGCCTGAAATTTTTCGGGTTTTGTGTTTTGGTTTTGGGTTCGGTTCCGCGGCCGTGTTTTGGGTTCGACCGCGTTTTGGCAAAACCTCACCGAATTTTTTTTGTTGGATTCGGGTGTGTTTTGGATTCGGGTGTTTTTTTCAAAAAACCCTAAAAAACAGCTTAAATCATAGAATTTGGGGGTCATTTTGATCCCATATTATTATTAACCTCAAAAACCATAATTTCCACTCATTTTCAGTCTATTCTGAATACCTCACACCTCACAATATTATTTTTAGTCCTAAAATTTGCACCGAGGTCGCTGGATGACTAAGCTAAGCGACCCTAGTGGCCGACACAAACACCTGGCCCATCTAGGAGTGGCACTGCAGTGTCACACAGGATGGCCCTTCCAAAAAACACTCCCCAAACAGCACATGACGCAAAGAAAAAAAGAGGTGCAATGAGGTAGCTGTGTGACTAAGCTCAGCGACCCAAGTGCCCGACACAAACACCTGGCCCATCTAGGAGTGGCACTGCAGTGTCACGCAGGATGTCCCTTCCAAAAAACCCTCCCCAAACAGCACATGACGCAAAGAAAAAAAGAGGCGCAATGAGGTAGCTGTGTGAGTAAGATTAGCGACCCTAGTGGCCGACACAAACACCGGGCCCATCTAGGAGTGGCACTGCAGTGTCACGCAGGATGTCCCTTCCAAAAAACCCTCCCCAAACAGCACATGACGCAAAGAAAAATAAAAGAAAAAAGAGGTGCAAGATGGAATTGTCCTTGGGCCCTCCCACCCACCCTTATGTTGTATAAACAGGACATGCACACTTTAACCAACCCATCATTTCAGTGACAGGGTCTGCCACACGACTGTGACTGATATGACGGGTTGGTTTGGACCCCCACCAAAAAAGAAGCAATTAATCTCTCCTTGCACAAACTGGCTCTACAGAGGCAAGATGGCCACCTCATCATCATCCTCCGATATATCACCGTGTACATCCCCCTCCTCACAGATTATCAATTCGTCCCCACTGGAATCCACCATCTCAGCTCCCTGTGTACTTTGTGGAGGCAATTGCTGCTGGTCAATGTCTCCGCGGAGGAATTGATTATAATTCATTTTAATGAACATCATCTTCTCCACATTTTCTGGATGTAACCTCGTACGCCGATTGCTGACAAGGTGAGCGGCGGCACTAAACACTCTTTCGGAGTACACACTTGTGGGAGGGCAACTTAGGTAGAATAAAGCCAGTTTCTGCAAGGGCCTCCAAATTGCCTCTTTTTCCTGCCAGTATAAGTACGGACTGTGTGACGTGCCTACTTGGATGCGGTCACTCATATAATCCTCCACCATTCTTTCAATGTTGAGAGAATCATATGCAGTGACAGTAGACGACATGTCCGTAATCGTTGTCAGGTCCTTCAGTCCGGACCAGATGTCAGCATCAGCAGTCGCTCCAGACTGCCCTGCATCACCGCCAGCGGGTGGGCTCGGAATTCTGAGCCTTTTCCTCGCACCCCCAGTTGCGGGAGAATGTGAAGGAGGAGATGTTGACAGGTCGCGTTCCGCTTGACTTGACAATTTTGTCACCAGCAGGTCTTTGCACCCTAGCAGACTTGTGTCTGCCGGAAAGAGAGATCCAAGGTAGGTTTTAAATCTAGGATCGAGCACGGTGGCCAAAATGTAGTGCTCTGATTTCAACAGATTGACCACCCGTGAATCCTTGTTAAGCGAATTAAGGGCTGCATCCACAAGTCCCACATGCCTAGTGGAATCGCTCCCTTTTAGCTCCTTCTTCAATGCCTCCAGCTTCTTCTGCAAAAGCCTGATGAGGGGAATGACCTGACTCAGGCTGGCAGTGTCTGAACTGACTTCACGTGTGGCAAGTTCAAAGGGCATCAGAACCTTGCACAACGTTGAAATCATTCTCCACTGCACTTGAGACAGGTGCATTCCACCTCCTATATCGTGCTCAATTGTATAGGCTTGAATGGCCTTTTGCTGCTCCTCCAACCTCTGAAGCATATAGAGGGTTGAATTCCACCTCGTTACCACTTCTTGCTTCAGATGATGGCAGGGCAGGTTCAGAAGTTTTTGGTGGTGCTCCAGTCTTCTGTACGTGGTGCCTGTACGCCGAAAGTGTCCCGCAATTCTTCTGGCCACCGACAGCATCTCTTGCACGCCCCTGTCGTTTTTAAAAAAATTCTGCACCACCAAATTCAAGGTATGTGCAAAACATGGGACGTGCTGGAATTTGCCCATATTTAATGCACACACAATATTGCTGGCGTTGTCCGATGCCACAAATCCACAGGAGAGTCCAATTGGGGTAAGCCATTCTGCGATGATCTTCCTCAGTTGCCGTAAGAGGTTTTCAGCTGTGTGCGTATTCTGGAAAGCGGTGATACAAAGCGTAGCCTGCCTAGGAAAGAGTTGGCGTTTGCGAGATGCTGCTACTGGTGCCGCCGCTGCTGTTCTTGCGGCGGGAGTCCATACATCTACCCAGTGGGCTGTCACAGTCATATAGTCCTGACCCTGCCCTGCTCCACTTGTCCACATGTCCGTGGTTAAGTGGACATTGGGTACAACTGCATTTTTTAGGACACTGGTGAGTCTTTTTCTGAGGTCTGTGTACATTCTCGGTATCGCCTGCCTACAGAAGTGGAACCTAGATGGTATTTGGTAACGGGGGCACACTGCCTCAATAAATTGTCTAGTTCCCTGTGAACTAACGGCGGATACCGGACGCACGTCTAACACCAACATAGTTGTCAAGGACTCAGTTATCCGCTTTGCAACAGGATGACTGCTGTGATATTTCATCTTCCTCGCAAAGGACTGTTGGACAGTCAATTGCTTACTGGAAGTAGTACAAGTGGGCTTACGACTTCCCCTCTGGGATGACCATCGACTCCCAGCAGCAACAACAGCAGCGCCAGCAGCAGTAGGCGTTACACGCAAGGATGCATCGGAGGAATCCCAGGCAGGAGAGGACTCGTCAGAATTGCCAGTGACATGGCCTGCAGGACTATTGGCATTCCTGGGGAAGGAGGAAATCGACACTGAGGGAGTTGGTGGGGTGGTTTGCGTGAGCTTGGTTACAAGAGGAAGGGATTTACTGGTCAGTGGACTGCTTCCGCTGTCGGCCCAAGTTTTTGAACTTGTCACTGACTTATTATGAATGCGCTGCAGGTGACGTATAAGGGAGGATGTTCCGAGGTGGTTAACGTCCTTACCCCTACTTATTACAGCTTGACAAAGGGAACACACGGCTTGACACCTGTTGTCCGCATTTCTGGTGAAATACTTCCACACCGAAGAGCTGATTTTTTTGGTATTTTCACCAGGCATGTCAACGGCCCTATTCCTCCCACGGACAACAGGTGTCTCCCCGGGTGCCTGACTTAAACAAACCACCTCACCATCAGAATCCTCCTGGTCAATTTCCTCCCAAGCGCCAGCAACACCCATATCCTCCTCATCCTGGTGTACTTCAACACTGACATCTTCAATCTGACTATCAGGAACTGGACTGCAGGTGCTCCATCCAGCACTTGCAGGGGTCGTGCAAATGGTGGAAGGCGCATGCTCTTCACGTCCAGTGTTGGGAAGGTCAGGCATCGCAACCGACACAATTGGACTCTCCTTGTGGATTTGGGATTTCGAAGAACGCACAGTTCTTTGCGGTGCTACTGCTTTTGCCAGCTTGAGTCTTTTCATTTTTCTAGCGAGAGGCTGAGTGCCTCCATCCTCATGTGAAGCTGAACCACTAGCCATGAACATAGGCCAGGGCCTCAGCCGTTCCTTGCCACTCCGTGTGGTAAATGGCATATTGGCAAGTTTACGCTTCTCCTCCGACAATTTTATTTTAGGTTTTGGAGTCCTTTTTTTACTGATATTTGGTGTTTTGGATTTGACATGCTCTGTACTATGACATTGGGCATCGGCCTTGGCAGACGACGTTGCTGGCATTTCATCGTCTCGGCCATGACTAGTGGCAGCAGCTTCAGCACGAGGTGGAAGTGGATCTTGATCTTTCCCTAATTTTGGAACCTCAACATTTTTGTTCTCCATATTTTAATAGGCACAACTAAAAGGCACCTCAGGTAAACAATGGAGATGGATGGATACTAGTATACAATTATGGATGGACTGCCGAGTGCCGACACAGAGGTAGCTACAGCCGTGGACTACCGTACTGTACTGTGTCTGCTGCTAATATAGACTGGTTGATAAAGAGATGTAGTAGTAGTATGTATGTATAAAGAAGAAAGAAAAAAAAAACACGGGTAGGTGGTATACAATTATGGACGGACTGCCGAGTGCCGACACAGAGGTAGCTACAGCCGTGGACTACCGTACTGTACTGTGTCTGCTGCTAATATAGACTGGTTGATAAAGAGATGTAGTAGTAGTATGTATGTATAAAGAAGAAAGAAAAAAAAACCACGGGTAGGTGGTATACAATTATGGACGGACTGCCGAGTGCCGACACAGAGGTAGCTACAGCCGTGGACTACCGTACTGTACTGTGTCTGCTGCTAATATAGACTGGTTGATAAAGAGATGTAGTAGTAGTATGTATGTATAAAGAAGAAAGAAAAAAAAAACACGGGTAGGTGGTATACAATTATGGACAGACTGCCGAGTGCCGACACAGAGGTAGCTACAGCCGTGGACTACCGTACTGTACTGTGTCTGCTGCTAATATAGACTGGTTGATAAAGAGATGTAGTAGTAGTATGTATGTATAAAGAAGAAAGAAAAAAAAACCACGGGTAGGTGGTATACAATTATGGACGGACTGCCCAGTGCCGACACAGAGGTAGCTATAGCCGTGGACTACCGTACTGTACTGTGTCTGCTGCTAATATAGACTGGTTGATAAAGAGATGTAGTAGTAGTATGCATGTATAAAGAAGAAAGAAAAAAAAACCACGGGTAGGTGGTATACAATTATGGACGGACTGCCCAGTGCCAACACAGAGGTAGCTACAGCCGTGGACTACCGTACTGTACTGTGTCTGCTGCTAATATAGACTGGTTGATAAAGAGATGTAGTAGTAGTATGTATGTATAAAGAAGAAAGAAAAAAAAACCACGGGTAGGTGGTATACAATTATGGACGGACTGCCCAGTGCCGACACAGAGGTAGCTACAGCCGTGGACTACCGTACTGTACTGTGTCTGCTGCTAATATAGACTGGTTGATAAAGAGATGTAGTAGTAGTATGTATGTATAAAGAAGAAAGAAAAAAAACCACGGGTAGGTGGTATACAATTATGGACGGACTGCCCAGTGCCAACACAGAGGTAGCTACAGCCGTGGACTACCGTACTGTACTGTGTCTGCTGCTAATATAGACTGGTTGATAAAGAGATGTAGTAGTAGTATGTATGTATAAAGAAGAAAGAAAAAAAAACCACGGGTAGGTGGTATACAATTATGGATGGACTGCCCAGTGCCGACACAGAGGTAGCTACAGCCGTGGACTACCGTACTGTACTGTGTCTGCAGCTAATATAGACTGGTTGATAAAGAGATGTAGTAGTAGTAGTATGTATGTATAAAGAAGAAAGAAAAAAAAACCTTGGGTAGGTGGTATACAATTATGGACGGACTGCCCAGTGCCGACACAGAGGTAGCTACAGCCGTGGACTACCGTACTGTACTGTGTCTGCTGCTAATATAGACTGGTTGATAAAGAGATGTAGTAGTAGTATGTATATATAAAGAAGAAAGAAAAAAAAACCACGGGTAGGTGGTATACAATTATGGACGGACTGCCCAGTGCCGACACAGAGGTAGCTACAGCCGTGGACTACCGTACTGTACTGTGTCTGCTGCTAATATAGACTGGTTGATAAAGAGATGTAGTAGTAGTAGTATGTATGTATAAAGAAGAAAGAAAAAAAAACCACGGGTAGGTGGTATACAATTATGGACGGACTGCCGAGTGCCGACACAGAGGTAGCTACAGCCGTGGACTACCGTACTGTACTGTGTCTGCTGCTAATATAGACTGGTTGATAAAGAGATGTAGTAGTAGTATGTATGTATAAAGAAGAAAGAAAAAAAAACCACGGGTAGGTGGTATACAATTATGGACGGACTGCCGAGTGCCGACACAGAGGTAGCTACAGCCGTGAACTACCGTACTGTGTCTGCTGCGACTGGATGATAAATAATGATATAAAATATATATATATATCACTACTGCAGCCGGACAGGTATATATTATATAATGACGGACCTGCTGGACACTGTCTGTCAGCAGAATGAGTTTTTTATAGAATAAAAAAAAAAACACCACACAAGTGAAGTCACACGACGAGTGTTTAACTTTTTCAGGCAATCACAATATAGTATACTATACTACTAACTATACTGGTGGTCAGGTCACTGGTCAGTCACACTGGCAGTGGCACTCCTGCAGCAAAAGTGTGCACTGTTTAATTTTAATAATAATATGTACTCCTGGCTCCTGCTATAACCTATAACTGGCACTGCAGTGCTCCCCAGTCTCCCCCACAATTATAAGATGTGTGAGCTGAGCACAGTCAGATACGAGTGTTTAACTTTTTCAGGCAATCACAATATAGTATACTATACTACTAACTATACTGGTGGTCAGTGTGGTCAGGTCACTGGTCAGTCACACTGGCAGTGGCACTCCTGCAGCAAAAGTGTGCACTGTTTAATTTTAATAATAATATGTACTCCTGGCTCCTGCTATAACCTATAACTGGCACTGCAGTGCTCCCCAGTCTCCCCCACAATTATAAGATGTGTGAGCTGAGCACAGTCAGATATATACATAGATGATGCAGCACACTGGGCTGAGCAGTGCACACAGATATGGTATGTGACTGAGTCACTGTGTATCGTTTTTTTCAGGCAGAGAACGGATATATTAAATAAAACTGCACTGTCTGGTGGTCACTGTGGTCAGTCACTAGTAAACTCTGCACTCTCTACAGTTCTACAGTACTCCTAAGCTCCAGTAAATCAGGTCAATCTCTCTCTCTCTCTCTTCTAATCTAAATGGAGAGGACGCCAGCCACGTCCTCTCCCTATCAATCTCAATGCACGTGTGAAAATGGCGGCGACGCGCGGCTCCTTATATAGAATCCGAGTCTCGCGAGAATCCGACAGCGTCATGATGACGTTCGGGCGCGCTCGGGTTAACCGAGCAAGGCGGGAAGATCCGAGTCGCTCGGACCCGTGAAAAAAAAACATGAAGTTCGTGCGGGTTCGGATTCAGAGAAACCGAACCCGCTCATCTCTAATATATATATATATGATCGTGGCAGTGCCCTATTAAGGTGTGAATCCAAATGGATTCACAAATTAGATACAGTAAGCCCCAGGGGTCTTAATGATATGGTACCTTTGTCCTGCTTCATGTAATGTCTGCAACATGTAAACTCCACACCCTTATTGTTAACATCATTTAACATTATTTACAGTATGATTTTACTGGGTTTTCTGTAATTTGTCTATATTTTCTGCTTCTCTTTAACTTTTGAACTGCATTTCTATATATGGGCCATGACAAGTCATTTATATTTATATCTGTTGATATATACTTTTACCATGCTGATATGTAATTACCGGCTATATACATTTTTTGAAATGCCCTTAAACATCTGGTCGTATAGTGCAGAATTTCAATGTACCACTAGTATCTGCTTCTGTTATTGTTTACAGCTGGTTTCCATGTCACTTGACGTGCACCGCGTTCAGCGCGATGACGTCACTAGCATGCGCCACAGCTGACGGGAGATTGCCGCCCGACGGATTTCGGAGGGAGGCGGTCCCCGCTCCGGCCCGCGCAACACACACCAGTGGTGAGGGGATATAAGGTGAGTGTTAGTTTGTTTTTAATGTATGTCTTGAAGAAAATTAAATAAAATTGAAACGTTGACAGCTACCCAGGGCTCCCGTTCAGTCTACTGTCAGAGTCTGAGTGCCGTACCACGCCAGCTCTACCTACCTCTTCCTGCTCACGGAGGATCAGTAAGGGCACCGGACCACTCTTGTTACATCTATCAGTGAGTGCCAGACCATCGCAACATATATATATATATATATATATATATATATATATATATATATTGGTTGGAAAACCTCTGTGCCTTCAGTGTTTAAAGTGTACAAAATCTTGACCCCTGAGGAAGTCCTAGAAAATGAAAAAGGGACTAAACGCATTGGTCATTTACAGCTATTTCTCCATTTCCAGATAAGCATTTATGCATTTTTAAATTGTACAAGTCCATTTCTGTGTGTGCTTATGTACTGTTGTAAATAAACTTGTTGAAACGTTATTACACTATCAAGGCAGTCTGTGTGGATAACCTTGAGGATACAGATACAGGTGTATGAAAAAAAGTGAGTTACCTACCTTAAGGTTTTTTATCACAAGGGTGATGGTTGTGTTTTTGCAAACATACGTATTTTATCACAAGTTGGCACTATCACATTAAGCACGGAAGCACTTTATTTCTTTAAAACTTCTTTGCACTTTTTTTGCATGTATGCACTTAGGGCCTAATTCAGACCTGATTGTAGCCCTGCAAAATTTTGCAGGGCTACGATCAGGCACACTGACATGCAGGGGGATGCCCAGCACAGAGCTAGTACGCCCCGCTTGTCAGGCCCTACATCCCCCCCCCCCCAACAGAAGTACAAAAGCATCGCACAGCGACGATGCTTTTGCACTTCAGGAGTAGCTCCCAGCCAGTGCAGCTTCAGCGTGCAGCCTACCCCCTGCATGGTCCGGCCATGCCTGCATTGGCCAGACTGCGCCCACAATATGGCAGCCAAATGCCGCCGTGCCACCCCTCCCGCCCAGCGTCTGCCTCTGCCTGTCAATCAGGCAGAGGCTATCGCTAGGCACACTGTGGCGCAGGCACATGCGCACTTCTGACCTGATCGCTGTGCTGCGATGAATGGCAGTGTGTGATCAGATCAGAATGGCCCCCTAAGTCACTTTATAAAAAGTGCTGATGATTTATACATCCTCCTCGATCTTTTTGCCTATGTGAAAAACCATTTGCTGAGTACGCCGGTGTGGAGAAAAGGCTAGGATGGGGAGAAAGATCATGTTATGAGCTGTCATTCATCTTTTGTTCGTTACGCATATATAAAGACCCTTGTTAAGAATTGTTTTGTACACTTTAAACACTTAAGGCACAGAGGTTTTACAACCAATGAACATCATTTGCATCATCCTGTCGGAAAATAGGCTAATTCGAAAACCTGTTGCTGCCACTTTATACATTTGGAGTGTTGTTGTTTTTACGACACTTAATTTTAAATTAATTACACTATTTGTATATTGAATTTGGAAGGGTGTAGCTCTTTTAGCACTATTTGTATATATATATATATATATATAGAGAGAGAGAGAGAGAGAGAGAGAGAGAGAGAGAGGGAGAGAGAGAGAGAGAGAGAGAGAGAGAGAGAGAGAGAGAGAAGACACTCAGCATAAAAATATATGGTCGTGCAGTATAAATACTGTTAATATATTTACTCACTTTTCCCAGAGATAGAAAAAAGAAAATACCAGCACTCACTGTTAAAGATTAAAAAATTAAGTTTTCTATTCTTCAGAGAGATTCCATTACAATGAGTACAACAGCTGCAAACTAACAGCTGTTACAGCTGTTTCAACCAAGAGTGGTTTTCCTCAGGGGCTGCTTACACATAACACAGAGGTATAATATATAGCTTAAAAAGTAAAATAAACCAAGCCCACGCTGTCACAGGGCAGCCAGATCTTACTCCAAGCCCATTGGTGGCCTCCCATAGTGTGGGCGGCATTGTCAAGTAAACAAAGCCTGCTCCCTGTATAGCAACTGCTCTGTCCGTGTGTGTAAGCTGCACTGCGATACATCACAACAGCTGGGCCAGCTGACAGCAATCACATCCGCAATCAACTATGTTATCCATGTGTGATGCAACTTTATCAGTATGGGGACGACCGGGGTCAGTGTATCGTACTTGGAAATGGCCCGACTTGAAATAAAATCACAAATCTGATAATGAAGGGTGAAAGCAAACTTAAACAGGGTATATGAAAATGCACAATCACTGGTGCTAGGAAACCAATTTCTGTAGCAGTCACATCATGACTGGATAACACATATCCACATATAAATACATCAGTGCATATCACCCACAATGACAATAAAATACCAACACGAAAACCTGTGCCTGCAAGCCACCCTAGTCTGGTGGCATTAATCTAATGTCATGGCAAAAATAAAATTGACCTACAAAGTATCAAAGCAAAAAAATTTGGTTTGCCAACAAGTCTCCCATCTAAGTTTGAGCCGGGCCAGTATCTGCTTATCATCCCAGATCAACACAAAGAATCAACCAGTTGTGTAGGTCAGGCACAATGAGGTTATTAAGAAAATGTCAGTTCTAAGTCAGTGAATAAGAGGTGATACAATGCACAATGATGGTTAACTGCTCACAGACCAATGCAGAGTAGTCAAAGTTGCTGTACTCAACAACGAGCCTGACAAAACTTGATTTATTAAATTGAAATGTTAACCAGCATACATTGCATTGGATTGTCCCTCTAAGTGGATGTGGACTGTGAGTTAAATTTCTATTGCACTGATAGAGTCTCGAGACTGCCGCTGCACCCTTTTGACTGTATGTATATATATATATATATATATATATATACAGTGTATATGTATATATAATATATATATATATATATATATATATATATATAAATAATCTTCTTAGATTGGAATAATAATGGAAATTGTTTTGATGTGGGGATTTTTTTTAAAATATAGAACTGAATACAGATGTGCTCACACTTCATTGTGAGTGGTCATATTTTTCTATTTGACTTATGATCTTATAACTGTGCTGGGGGGGGCACCAAATTCACTAGCTTTGGTATAAGGCATGAGATATAAGCAACAGTAGGTTGCATAGCTCTGTAAATTTTCAGTTAATCTGTCAGCAAAACTATAGTAAAGTAGTTACACATTCTTGCTAATTGCAATTTACTTTAGTTAACTTTGGTAAGCACACAAGTAACTGAGGGGCATGCAGCAGATTGGGATGGAAAACCACCCTGGGAAATGTATTGAATCATCCCTAATAGTGGTGTGGTCTGATGATGGGTTGAGGTCTGTTGAGGGGGTCTGATCCCTCCTCATATGGCCTTGCATCTTTTGCTGCAGACTAGGGGTAGATTGGGGTCTAAAAGTGACCATGGAAAATGTTGTAGAAGTGGCCCAAAATGGGCAGCACAAGAAGCATAACATACCATGTAGCCATGGCAGCATCACTGGATGGCAGAGTTGCTATACAGCAGAGATGAAATAACAGAATGAATGAGGACAATGCAGTGTGCCGAGTGTGGTGGGCTGCCTGTCATGTGTGGAGTGGGGCCACATGACAACACATAAAGCAGACCCCGCAGATACGTCGGCCTACCAGGAATCTTCATGATGAGTTCTATGGCCAATTCGCCCTATATGGTGGTCACTGATGCTCTCTGCATTATGCAGTACTCTCTAGATAATTTGGCACTTAGATGATCTTTGGTGGGTGAGGCATAGTCGTGCAAGCAACAATACTTAGCCATTGTGTATTGAGACAGTGGAGCCTCCATGCTCCATTTAAAAGAGAATTTACTCCAGAGACAGTGGAGCCTCTGAGTAGTCTAAATATATACTGTATACTGTATATATATGTATATATATACTTCCAGATGTGGTCGCACTCTCACCGAACCAATAGAGCAACGACTGGGGTGACTCCCAAGAGGTCCAGTATAAAGTCCAGACTCCTTTAGAAAAAAAAGGAAGAGGGAATTCTGTATTGTCGACGCACAGAAAAAAACTAATTCTAAAAGATAGCCTTTATTAGATATATATTAAAATATGAATATGATTAATTCATTCCCAACTACAGTGAAACATAGAATTAAAATCACAGACAAACAGGTAAGTGAATCTAAACAAAAGATTGAAAATGTGTGAATAAAGATTTTAAAAAGCGTGTCCACGTGTGTTTGCAAGTATGTCTTAGTATTCGGGGATTACTATATTGGTACAGATACCATCAATGTTTCTACATCCATCCAATATTATTCGACTACTGTCAACATCAACAGTGTCGGTACATACATATAATGTCGACCACTAGTAGAATCTAAGATGTCTATATCTAATGTTCTGAGTTCAAAACACTTTGGGATCGTATATAATGTGGAGCTTCAAATTCCTCAATTTTGTTAATTGTGGTGACTATAAATCATCTGTAGGTATACTCACAGATCTGATTCCCTTTAGATCTATTTCTGATATATTGAGAGCCTCTCACACTGGCTGTCAATATTATTGGGGTATCTATTTATGCATGGAAACATATAGCTTCAGAGGGTATAGTATTCCCTGCTTATATAGAGAGTAACTGTCTTATACAGTGATGTTATTTATATATATGGTGTCCACCTGTGTTACACAGATTTCAAGGATACTGCTTATGTTAGGGGTATTGCAGCCCCAATTGTACTTCCCAAGCAGACCGTTTATCAATACGGTTTATTCCTTATACATCAAATATTGGCCATAGTGTCCAGCTGTATTACACAGATTTCACAGATACTGCTTATATTAGGGGTATTGCAGCCCCAGTTATACTTCCAAAGCAGGCCGTTTATCAGTACGGTTTATTCCTTATGCATCAGATATTAGCCATACCATTATAGTTGGCTACTGATGTTATTAAACTGTATAATAGTTTCAGTTTTTAAACAAGCTGATTCTCATGCATAGTACTCTCAATTAACAGTGAGGAATAGATCTTATTTACTTATATAAGTCAAGGGGTGGTCAGAAATTATCAGAAAGTGGTCAAAAGGTATAGTGACCTATATACATGTTCATTAGATCCAAATTTATTAAACTCAGAATAATTTGTGTTTTATTACAGATATTTATTAGTATTTATCCTTGGATAGAGTTTTGGATTTACACTGTACCCCAAATTCTAAGATGTCTATTGTTGTTGGTAGTTATTGCATCACAATATGTTTAATATATATTAATAAAATTTGTGAGCTTCTCATATACTGCTTTTAGCAGTAGTCACTTCAGACTATTGAGTCTGTCTATTAATATGGCAGACTTTTTTGCTACAATGTGTGGCACTTAATGTATCTTATTCAGAGCATGCAGCTGCTATGCTCCTGGATGTTGCCAATTGTTGCAATGTGATACTTTATAACATAGGCTGCTTTACTAGTACTTGCTTCAAACTGCTGTTAGGATCTGTACTATTACAGCTGCACTATTGTTCATATAGATTGCGGTAGTGTAAAAGCGCTTTAGTATTCACAATGTTTTTACAGCTACATACATTCTATCCTATAGACTCTGACTGTCTTTAATCATGGCAGTCTATGTAAGCAGGTCTGGATGTAACTTGCAGGTATAAGCATGTGTCACTGTGCTTAATACAAATGGCTACAATCTATTGAGCATAATTTTCTTTATCATTAAACTGCCAGCTAACGTCTCATATCAATTTGTATAATTGCATCATAGCTTTCTGACTGTCTTTAATCATGGCAGTCTATGTAAGCAAGTCTAGATGTGACATACAGATATAGGCATGTATCGCTATGTTTCATACAGATGGCTACAGTCTATTGAGCCTATTTTTCTTATCATTAAACTACCAGCTAACGTCTCATATCAATTTATATAATTGCATCATAGCTTCAAACACTGAAAACGCGTGGACACGCTGTGCCCTACACGCGTGTTTCACTGCACTTATGGCAGCTTCCATGCATAAATAGATACCCCTGGTGCATATGAACAGATGTAACCTGCTGTGTATGCTGTATCTGTTGCAATTTCCTGATGATGATCCTGAGGGATCGAAACGTCGAATTACAATTGAATTATTCGCTTGAAACAATATTCTGATGAGTATGCATTAAAATTCAATGCTTGTTTTAAATGCAAATTTCTGGTGAGTGCCCCTTTATATTGGTTTTCTATATGTATATATATATATATATATATATATCCAAAGGCTACACTCATAATTAAAATAACAACAATACTAGAGCTTTGCAGACAATGTTTCAGCGATTGTAAGCGCTTTTATCAAGCTATCTGTGGTATTGTCTTTACTTTAATTCTGAGTGCCGCTGTTGGAGAGATATAACACACAGTTCTTGTAGCTGTTGCTGTGGAGGGAAGCAGAAGCAGTATCTATTTGGATTTCTTGGAGTGCCGATGCTGAGAAGGGAACACTTAAACAACACAATGTAACTCCAAGTCAATCACACTTCTGTGAAATCAAACTGTCCACTTAGGAAGCAACACTGATTGACAATCAATTTCACATGCTGTTGTGCAAACGGAACAAACAACAGGTGGAAATTATAGGCAATTAGCAAGACACCCCCAATAAAGGAGTTGTTCTGCAGGTGGTGACCACAGACCACTTCTCAGCTCCTATGCTTTCTGACTGATGTTTTGGTCACTTTTGAAAGCTGGCAGTGCTTTCACTCTAGTGGTAGCATGAGACAGAGTCTACAACCCACACAAGTGACTCAGTAAGTGTAGCTCATCCAGGATGGCACATCAATGTGAGCTGTGTCAAGAAGGTTTGCTGTGTCTGTCAGCGTAGTGTCCAGAGCATGGAGGCACTACCAGGAGACAGGCCAGTACATCAGGAGACGTGGAGGAGGCCGTAGGAGGGCAACAACCCAGCAACAGGACCGCTACCTCCACCTTTGTGCAAGGAGGAACAGGAGGAGCACTGCCAGAGCCCTGCAAGATGACCTCCAGCAAGCCACAAATGTGCATGTGTCTACTCAAACGATCAGAAACAGACTCCATGAGGGTGGTATGAGGGCCCAACGTCCACAGGTGGGGGTTGTGCTTACAGCCCAACACCGTGTAGGACGTTTGGTATTTGCCAGAGAACACCAAGATTGGCAAATGCGCCACTGGCGCCCTGTGCTCTTCACAGATGAAAGAAGGTTCTCACTGAGCACATGTGACAGACATGACAGAGTCTGGAGACGCCAAGGACAACGTTCTGCTGCCTGCAACATCCTCCAGCATGACCGGTTTGGTAGTGGGTCAGTAATGGTGTGGGGTGGCATTTCTTTGGGGGGCCACACAGCCCTCCATGTGCTCGCCAGAAGTAGCCTGACTGCCATTAGGTACCGAGATGAGATCCTCAGACCCCTTGTGAGACCATATGCTGGTGCGGTTGGCCCTGGGTTCCTCCTAATGCAAGACAATGCTAGACCTCATGTGGCTGGAGTGTGTCAGCAGTTCCTGCAAGACGAAGGCATTGATGCTATGGACTGGCCTGCCCGTTCCCCAGACCTGAATACAATTGAGCACATCTGGGACATCATGTCTTGCTCCATCCACCAACACCACGTTGCACCACAGACTGTCCAGGAGTTGGCGGATGCTTTAGTCCAGGTCTGGGAGGAGATCCCTCAGGAGACCATCCGCCACCTCATCAGGAGCATGCCCAGGCATTGTAGGGAGGTCATACAGGCACATGGAGGCCACACACTACTGAGCCTCATTTTGACTTGTTTTAAGGACATTACATCAAAGTTGGACCAGCCTGTAGTGTGTTTATCCACTTTAATTTTGAATGTGACTCCAAATCCAGACCTCCATGGATTAATAAATTTGTCCGCTGACGTCATCGGCAAACGGCCGCCCGGTGTCATAGAAACCAGGCACGCATCAGTGCCGCTGCCGTTCGTTACTGTTTAAAGTGAACTACAAAATAAAATACAGAAAACCATCACCAACACTAAAGAAAAAGGGTGCAGCATAAACCTAGTAGACAATAATGGTAAACCCATAGACAATTTTATAGAATGGCAAACAGCTGCACTAACATAACTATAGCAGTGCATTAAGACACTACAGTTAAGCCCACACATATTAATACTGTAACAATAATATAGAACACTGGTGGGCACTGCAAGAAATATACTGTATATAGTTTAAAGGGTTCATCCACATAATGCTGTTCACATGCGTTGTGCAACGAGTGAACCTGATGCTGGTCCTACTGTACGGTTTGTGCTGCCACACTAAGAAAGGAAAGTGATTGTGAAAAGCAGTGAAAGTGATAATATTATACCATAGGGTTTTAGAAGCGTATACATGTCTAGATTACATCATGGAAAAAATGTGTCAGCAAGTAACAGGATATAAATGGAACAATGAGAAAATATATATGGTAATTATAGGGACAGTGGGGCAGAACCTCCACGGATCTAGCGGGATCAAGGTTATTTATGGTGAATAAGTTCCAGGGCATCATCTCATTCAAGCCGTCAGGGTTAATAGTTCCAAGTCTATGGATCCATTTGGCTTCCAAACGGAGGAGTTTACCTTCTCGATCACCGCCTCTCAAGTGCCCCGAAACGTTGGATTTCATGGTGTGTCGTTAATACACTTTTTTGCCTGCTTAAGACGCTGAGTGCCGCTCTTTTCTTCATTTCTGCTTACACATTGCTATTGAGAAGGCACCGGTGCACCTCCGGATGTTTAGTAGGAGTGCCGATCGATATCCATCTTTTATTTTATATATATATATATATATCTATCTATCGTGCAGTGTGACCCGGCACTCCTTGCGCTCCCCAGCGTTGAAGAAATCTTGCCCCCGTGCCTTCACCTCCTGGAAAGTTCCCTTCTATATCAATAGCAATGAGAGCGGCCGCTCTCATTGCTATTGATATATATATATATATATATATATATATACATGTCGTATATCGAGCCAAGAAAATTCAGCACTCTGGGAAACAGGATTACATCCACCTGGGTGCCCTTGTAATATGCACATATAGATCCAAGTCAGACAGTTGCAATGCTGACTGAAGACACGGCACTCCAGGATTTGCTTTAAATCAATATATTGTAGTGAAATTTAGGTTAAATACAGACATGTTATAGGCATAGTTTTTGCTCACTGTACTTTGTAATCCTCCGGGTGTCAACATTTCCGGGCCGCCAAAGTCACTGTCGCTATTGGAATTAAAGCGATCTTTGCTGGATTGTTTTTTACATTGTCTCCAGCTGGCTCTATTCTGTGTGCGGCTCGGGCGCATTGATGGTTCCATTCCTGTCAACCATCTGTAAACCCTTTGTTCTTCGTAGTCTGTATGCACTACTTGGAGCTTTGATTTTTTTCATTTTTGTAAGTCACATCTATATGTGTCAACCTATTGGTTGAGTTTTAACCACCAGGGGTAATTGCTAGGATCCTGTAAGATGGAGTCTTTACTTCTGCTGTACGACTCTATTTTGGTCCTAACCAGCTGTAACTCCCGGCCAGCCTCCTCTACTACTAAGAGCATGAGGTCTAGACTATATTTGTTAAGAACCGCCACCCAGCAATGGCAGAATTCTGCATTTCTTCTGCCTATGGTTGGAATGTTATGGACACGGAAGCCCCTTGGAATGAGTATCTGCCTGTAGAAATCTGACAGCAATGTGCAATGTAATAAGAAGTCTACTTCTCTTTTTCTTAATTTTAACAGCTGATGGTATACGTCCTCTTGTGTATTGTCCGTCTGATCATAACATGCATCTGTGTCAAATAATATCTTTTCTGCTACAATAGTGGAAAAGCTAAGAGTGTCCCCCGCATGCAGGTTGAGCTCCACAAAGCTAGTGGGGTCATGCATGGTAGATGCCTCCATAATAGCTAATACGTTTAGTACAAAGTTGGGGGAAAGCAGAGTTAAATCTCAATATAAATAATGAGGTGCCTTGATACTGTACACATAGATGAATGCTGGTACCAATACAGATTCAAGAAAATCCGGCCCTCTGGGAAACAGGAGTACATCCACCTGGGTGCTCTTGTAATATGCACATATAGATCCAAATCAGACAGTGGCAATGCTGACTGAAGACACAGCACTCCAGGATTTGCTTTAAATCATTATATTGTAGTGAAGTTTAGGTCAAGTACAGACATGTTATAGGCATAGTTTTTGCCCACTGTACTTTGTAATCCTCCTAGTGTCAATGTTTCTGGGCCGCTGGGGACCCCGTCATCAGGACAAAGGAGAGAGAGCTCATATATAACTAACAACCATCATGTCCCATGCTAGGACATGTGAAAGAAACAGCCAACAAGCATAATGTATAGCACTTACCTTTTGTACCCCCTGAGAGAGAGGAGCCTGGTCCTGGAGTGTGAAGGCGGAAGTGACCCGGGAACCTTGTAAGGTTGCTGCAGGTTGGTGGGTCAGGCTCAAATCACATTATTTATGGACAATGTGATAAGCAAAACCAGAGCTGGTTGCTACCAATCACAAATCATGTGGAAAATCAGAAGCACAACCCTATCCACCACCATATAACTAAACCTAAAGATAGCATTTAAGCGCAATCAGGGAAGCTAATCCTGGGCTGTTTTTTCAATCCTGGGAATCGGGATTGAAAAAATCTCAGTCCTAGGATTACCAGTATCCTGGGATTGAACTTCAATTTATGTATGGGGGGGGGGGGGGGGCAGGGGGTTTTCAAGTAAAAAATAATAATAAACTACTCACTGAGTAGAGGGGTCCCCAAGGTCCAGAGGTAGTAGCAGGCATTATTCAGTGTAAGTCCCTTACTGCCTGACTTAAGAAGACAGCATCTGAGCAGAGTGCTCAGCACTGCCTGGGGGAGAGAGGCTGCCAGGGGGTGGGGGGTGAGTCTGCCATGCTCTGGAAGGCAGCATCTGAGCTGAGTGTTCAGAAATGACTGGGAGAGAGAGGCTGCCAGAGGAAGGGAGGCAAGTCTGCCTGGCTTCAAAAGGCAGCGTCTATGCCGAATGCTCAGCACTGCCCAGGGAAGAGAGGCTGCTCAGTGGAGGGAGGCGAGTCTACCAGGCTTCAGAAGGCAGTATCTGAGCCGAGTGCTCAGCACTAAGACTCAGCACTGCCCGGGGAGAGAGGCTTCCCGGGGTAGGGAGGCAGGAAACTGTGCATGTGAAATGTAATCCCACAGATCCTGTGATTGGAAGCCCCAATCCCAGGATTCAAATACTGGCATTTTTGGGCCAGAATCCCAGGATCCCAAAGCACAATGTATTTGCTTTCATTTATTTTTTTCTGAATTATTAAATAAGAAACTTTTGACCCAGGGATTTCATGAAAAAAACGTTGATACTCTAGGGCACTGTGAGTCAAGAAACTTTTGGAAACATTGGTATAGAAGAAAGGAAAAAGCCACACAGGAATTCACAGGTCACAAACAGAAAGAAAAAATACAGCGTAGAGCTGAAAAGGTGAGAATGACACAAAAAAGTACAAACGCAAAGTTGAAAAATGATAAGTATAATCTATATAATGAAAACAAATGCTGATAGAAAAAACAGACATATGAGGAAGAAGAGAGAGGTGGGGTAAGAGGGGGAGAAAGAGAAAGTGTGGTAGGGGGTTGCAGAAGACAAAGGAGAGAATTAAGCCAGACACCGAGGGGACAATATCTAGTCAGTTATATACCTTATATACTACTGTATTTTTCCTTAAACATAGATTAATTATGCTATCACCATGACAGTGCATAATAAAATAAACAGAATTAATAAGCCCACATAGCTTGCAAAGTGGTTTAAAGGTTTTCTGTAAAGTATGTAAACCACTGAATATATGCACAATGTGAATGTGTGTTCAATAAATAGTTATGTCTGGGTTTAATATATATATATATATATATATAGTGGGGCAAAAAAGTATTTGGACAGCGACCGATTGTGCAGGTTGACCCCCTTAAAAAGATGAGAGAGGTCTGTGATGGAAATTGCAGACCTCTCTCATCTTTTTAAGGGGGTCAACTTGCACAATCGGTAACTGTCCAAATACTTTTTTGCCCCACTGTATATACACACACACAGTAAATATAAAACTCTATTTTGGACATTAAGCAGGAGGCACAAAATGAGGCCCTGGAGGTAGGAGGCTCGAAAGTTCAGGAGGCACAGGAAGAAGACCTGGAAACCTGTCTGGCACATATGTCTTTTATACAAACTGCTAGTCAATCACATTCACAAATGGACATCTATATCAAATTATGCCTTCAATTGTTTAAAGTAGATCTGTTTGCATGTTGTTGCTTTTATGTGTAAACATAGAAATTAAAATTGCATAATTGCAAAACATGCAATAAATATAATGGAAATATAATTAGTTATGTGTTAACAGTTATTTAGACTGTATCTACATATTTTGAAGCACTTTACAAGAAAACAAAGTAATAACATCAACTGGCAACCTACTGTATATCCAATCTGCAATTCTTAATAACGAAGGATGAACTTTATATTTTGTACAATTTTTGTTACGCTTCCAGAAATGCTGCATATGAGGAAAAATCATGGAGGAACGAATAGAGAGGGTGCAGGTTTACCTAGTTTGCATCCTTTGAAAATGGGTGCCACCCAGTTTGAAATGGGCCAAACCATGAAATTCCTTTTATTATTTAAATAAATTAATGAATGTAAAAGTTTATTTTCTTGCAGGTTTATATTTTTATATTAATCATTTTTTTCATTCTCTAAAGTTTCTAAATAAAAATTGTTATTGTTTAAATCAGCATGTTTTATTGAAAATAAGGTGTTTATTGTTTAAAAATACTGATGTGGCAGAACATTTTCAATCTAAAATATGTAGAGATACTGTAACACATATATGCTTAATAATTTACAATTATAACAATGGTGGTCATTCCGAATTGTTCGCTCGTTGCCGATTTTCGCTATGCTGCGATTTGGTGCTAAATGCGCATGCGCATGGTACGCAGAGCGCATGCGCTAAGTTATTTAACACAAAACTTAGTAGATTTGCTGGTGTTCTTGCGGCGCTTTTCAGTCGCACTGCTGATCGGTGAATGATTGACAGGAAAGGGGCATTTCTGGGTGGTAACTGAGCGTTTTCCGGGAGTGTGCTAAAAAAACGCAGGTGTGTCAGGGAAAAACGTGGGAGTGTCTGGAGAAATGGGGGAGTGGCTGGCTGAACGCAGGGCGTGTTTGTGATGTCAAACCAGAAACAAAACGGACTGAGCTGATCGCAATCTAGGAGTAGGTATGGAGCTACTCAGAAACTGCAAGGAATTATTTAGTAGCAGTTCTGCTAATCTTTCGTTCGCTATTCTGCTAAGCTAAGATACACTCCCAGAAGGCGGCGGCCTAGCATTTGCAATGCTGCTAAAAGCAGCTAGCGAGCGAACAACTCGGAATGACCACCAATGTTCCAAGTAAAGCAAAGAGTTTGTAATGAGTATTCCATAAACATTTAGTGTTAATATAACATTAGTGTCTTGTAGAAAAAATGTGGTAAGGGTTAATATTATTATTGTTATTATTATTATTATTATTATTATTATCCTTTATTCATATGGCACCAAAAGGGATCTGCAGCGCCCAATACACAATACATAATCAAATGAGCAAACAAGAAAACAGCACTTACAGTACAAGACAATATAGGACAGGTATAGAAAACCCGGGGTTAGGTGCCATCAAAGGGAGTATGGATTATAAGATAGTGTAAGTAAGAAAAGGAAAGGCACATGAGGAAAGAAGTCCCTGCTCTTGCGAGCTTACAATCTAAAAAGTGAGGGGCTAACAGACTGGGGTGACACAGAAGGGGTAGACAGTGAGCATAGACAAGAGGGTTAGGAGGAGAGTTGGCTGGGTAATACAAAGATCTGGTAAATTGCAGCAGGACTCGTAAGTTTGCAACAAGCTCAGCATCAGTCCCAAAGTTAAAATTGTATACATTATACATACACCTTAGATTATCTTGATGCTGCAACATTCTAACAACCTATATTGTTGTTCATATTTTATTATCTATGCATCTTAAACTTACCAGGAATTTGTGGCCCCATATTTACTGTAAGCATACATTTGAGCAACAAAATAAAGCTCCAGTCTTAATAAGGAACACATTGTGCTGCAGGAGATTTCTCATTTAGTACATTATGTTTAACATTAGGAATTGTCTGGTTACATTATGTAAATAAGATATCCATTTAAATGAATTGTGCAGTAAATTATTGTATAAATACTAATCTATTTATAGTAGATTTCAAAACTGTAATATTATATTATCTGTTAAGAAAGTTTACTTTTTGGTGTAGATGTATATTAAGCTTTTATAACATTTTCTTACAAAGAAGAAATATTTATATTTTTAACTCTGCTCATATCATATTCTCCATGCTTAGATTGTGTGAGAAAGCATTTATTTTAATATATATTTATATATTCTTTTTTAGTCAATCAGTCATAACTTTGATGAGTTGGTACTGAATAGCTTAATTGACACATTTGTTACAACCTACAAAACTCTCGCTGGCAGTAATATGGCTATAAATTTAATTCCATTCTTGTTTTTTTTTAACTTACAGTAAAATTATTTAATGCTATATTAAATTACTTAGCTTCCTTGAGTTATGATTATTGTTTTCCATGAAGAACAATAAAAAGTTTATTTTCTCTAATATAAGTGGATAAACATAAGATAGTGGATGATCACTTGTAAATAAAATGCAGGCCTTCTTAAGTGTTGAACTTCAATTTAAAAAAATAAATAAAAAACTTTTGTAGTTTTACTTGATTACATGATTACTTCTTAGAGTACTTGGACTGGGAAGAAGAAAAAAAAAAACTTCAAATTCTCCACAACCAGCCAAGCAGAACCTATTTTCTCTTACAATGCAATTAACAGCACCAACATTTACAAAATATGATTACAAGCACTTTGGTTAAGTAGAGAAAAGTATATTAGATAGCAGCAAGGGGTTGATCGTTATGTGCATTTTTTTCAAAAGACTTGCATTTTCTTTGTGCAAATAAAGAGGTCCTAAATTCTCAGTAGGCACTAAAATCAATGCAGTGGAACCGTGATAACAAACATAGGCTCCACTTTTTGCTACATCCCCCAATTAATTAAGCCTTGCACGGGCATGTAATTAGGAACATTAGCAAGTCATAAAATTGCAGTGAGTCTTTAAATTATGTACTGGCCCTCAGCAATTTGTTTTAAATTCCTTTTGAAGACAATGGCACTGTGGGGCCCAATAGATCTTCATACAAGCCTACTGTTTACTTCTTTATGACTCTACTAAGGAGCTAACCATTTCTACTACTCCCAAATGCACCTACTCCATTTTTAATGCATTTTCATTACATGGAATGGAACAGAATTAAAAATTATAATATTCATTGCATGTTAATGTATGACTATTCAAAATGCAAAATACACATGCCATTAGTAAACTAAGGCAAGGAATATTTTTTTTATTGTAATGTCATTCTCGTGAAATATGTAAGGGAATATATATTCAGGCAAGGAATTCAAGACTTTGGTTTCTTACAGAACTGTAATAAAAAACTGAGATATGAGAATTGTTTTCATAAATAATAGAACAGATATATATCACATTTACAAATGAAGCCATGATTTGAGCTTAGTAAATACGCATGTCATTTTAAATTGACATTTCTTTCAGTCCTATTCTAAGTCTTCAGATAATCACTTTCAGACAATTTGCACAGGTCACTATACAAATAGTAGGAATCGTTGATCCTCATACCAACACATACTTTTTAACCACACCTGCACCAGATAAAAATGCAACAAAGGAAAATTATATGAAAATTGTCTTTATGTTTTAGTTACATTTTGTATAATTCTGTTGATTGTGCCCATATAATGTACAAACCTATCTACTGTATATAGAGGTTAATGAATGAACTCCATGCCTGCAGTACTTTTCTCATATCAGTGCTTCATTTGGAAAAAGACATTAGGAAATTAAACAAGTATGGAAGTATTGAAAAACATGAGTAATGATGCATAATATGTGCGGTCTGGAAAATACTTTGTCCTAAGAATATGGATAAACATATAAAAGAAAAACAAAGAATACACAATACATTTCTAATATATTTTTATACAATTAAAAACAATAAATGCTTTCAGAACTTAACAAAAGAGTGAGCAATGCTCTGACATGCAAATTGACGTCACATGAAAGTAAAATATAATACAAATAGACACTGATATAGACATGTTTATAAGAATGACCTATGTACTGTATGTCAAGGGATCTGTGTGTCAGTTTGCTACTTACTGTGTAAGGTGACATTGATTGTTATACTATAGCAATCTAATTTTTTATGTACATTGTTTTTATGTACACTTTTTATCTAAAAAAAAACCCCAAAATTTAAACCATCTCCCCCACTAAAATCAAGAATGTGTTCTGTCAGTTTTCAAGTTTATTTTTAAAAGATGTATTGCATTAATAAAAAAAACATAGGCTAATCCTAAATGTCAAATTCAAACCAATGTGGAACATGGCAACGAGAGAGTAAAAATCCAATCCAATACAATATTATGCAGTGCCAAAGATCTGTGCTCTGGTCCGTGGCAACACCCTATATATCATAAAGGATAGTAGAATTATATTGTGCTCTGTAACATAAATAGGGATGTAATATAATGTTCAGTGACAACAATGTTGCTGAATAGTGGGTGGGATATAGGGTGTCAAATGCTTGTCGCCTACACAATCTAATGATGTAAATCTGACCGTGGAACTTGTATACGCATCTTCTTTGGTATAGAAATTGAACAGAAATGTTATTTAACTTTAGCACTTAACTGTTATCTGCTATATGTTATATGGCAAGTCTGTTAAATGCTATAATTACTAACAAAATAATATAACATACCTGTTTCCTGATTGTTTGATTTAATTTTTGTGCATCGCTTTCATCTCTATTGTGTGAGCTACAGAAAGCATATGTATAAATAAGGGCCTGAGAGTAGGATGTAAATTGTCCATATGAGCTCCATATGGTGTACATGGCATAAACTGTGTAAATTCACTGGTACAGTAACCAGTGATGTATGCATCGTGCAGTACGCCTGCCATCTATTCACACATGTGGATTGCAACTCCTCAAATGGCAAATTGTCTGCGGAAACATATTCTTGTATATTTTCTGTAAGGTATTTTATACATCACTGTGTCACACTTTGACATTGTGTTATTCTTAATCTGAGTACATTTAGTATTGCTAGTGCTAGAAATGAAACATAAAGTGTACCAGAATATTAGGGGGACAGTGTCAATTCCTTTTGACCAATTAGTTTGATATCTGTTTTATATATATATATATATATATATATATTAATAACATCCAACAAAAATTATATCAGAAGCATCACTAAGGGAGTGCGGGGTGTACAGACTGCACCTGGGTGTCACCCTTTGAGGTGGAGCACCAAAATGTAAGTACATATGAATGCATATGTTCAGGCTCACATGAGCAGTTCAGAGTTTCAGAAATTGTTCAGCTAGTTGAACTTCACCATATAGATACACTAAAATCCAACTTCAATCTCTGCGAAAGCCCTTCTATGACAATACCCGCTTTGGCTTTTTTATGCAATAGGCTTATCTATAATTCAGCAACAGCAATATCCTATCTACAGGCTTTTATGGTCTGTCCTAATATAGGAAGAATTACTGGCACATGGAAAACCTCATTTTGGTGACAGAAGCTGTGTCTAATGGAAGTCAACATTAGGCCACTCAACAAAATGTTTTGTCACTTGGATTTTGTCATGTGAAGGAGACAGCATACATGCTTTTACATGTTTTTTTCTATGTATGAGAACATAAGTGATTATCTATTCCTCAATATCCTAATAATCCTAAAAATTGGTAAGTTTAATATTATGTAACAACAATAAAGTATAAAAAAGAAGCCAATATGAGTAAGTCCATGGGGTAATTTTTCTATGTTGCTCTCATCAAAGCCAGCGCATCTTCTGTGGTTTTAGCCACAATCAAAAGGGGTGATTATATTAAATACAAAACAGTGTGTTTAAATCCAGTGATTGAAGCAGCTGCTAATAATCACATCAACTACCGTAACTGAAGTAGTAGCAAATATATAAAGCAATTCGCTTGTTCCACTCCTTGATATAAAGAAGATCAGAACACAAACATCACCTAGAAAGCAGTGTAGTTATCTGTACTACTAGCTAATGAGCAAAAAATGTACAAGTGTCATTGGACTCCTATGAGTAGATTTCTGTTAGTTACTGAACAGTATAAATAAAAATTGGGTTATATAAGGGACTGAAGTGTTTGGCCTTTATATAGTGTGTCAACAGATATTTCTTAAATACTAGATTTGTTTGCTTATGGGACAGAAGAATTGATGTTCACATGGGAGTCTGGGAGAGGAGATCATCAGGGGCAAGGTAGTGGAGCGTGATCACAGGACAGGCGAGAC